>NC_069129.1:716250-1074375 GCF_026914265.1 Mya arenaria | reverse complement strand
TCCTCATATCTCTCATATCTCTCCGGTTGTCGTCGTTCTCTGGTAGAACTTCTAGGTAGAGGCTTAGGTGGAACACGTTTTTCTATCTTCCTGCTCGTGTTGTCATTAACTGCATGGCGCAGTTCTACCTGTTCTCCCTGGTCATTTTCATCGACTTCTTCATTAGATTCAGCTACAAGTTCAGCAATTTCATCTTTTGCTTCTTTACCAGGTATATTTGAAATATGTGGCTGTTCTTCAATAATCTCTTTACCTGTGTCCTGTTCAGTATCATAACCATAACGTGAAGGGTCATTTGGTACATCATTCTGACAATATCTTGCACAATCTCTTCCGTATCTATTTCACCACTCGAAAATTTAACATTTAAATCATCAAATAGATCCATTTTACGGTAACAATGACATAAAATCTTGGGATTTGGATTCATCTTAGATTACTTTTTCATGTAACATATCACAAGGATCAGAATGAAAATTCCTGACATTTAAAACAAATTCTATGGGACAGTGGTCCGAAAACTCTGTAATATGCAAAACTTTTAAAAATTGAAACGTTGAAAATAAATTGTAGTTTGAAATAACATAATTTCATTCGCTTGTTCCAACAGAATTTCTCGTAAATTTATAACATGTAAACTTACCAGGTTCAATGCGCCCATTAGCAATACAAATATTTCATTCTTTTATACAGAGTGATAACAGTTTATTTCCAAAGCTGTTTGAGTGGGTATCTACGGATTTACGTAGCGGTAAATTACTAGTAATACTATTGCTATCGTCATCAGGCATGTTTACATATCTCCGCCTATTCTCGCGTTCAGGTCACCAGTCACGATTACGTCATTAAGTAAATTATAACCACGGATGTCATAAGCAATGCTATCAATTCAAATTAAGTAGACTTTCTATTTTTTTTACACATGAGAAACGTTCAAAATTGTCTATATCAGTATTTGTTACCTTAGATTGCCATGTTTCGCAAAAAAGTAAAATGTCATAATTGTTTAAAAATTGTAAAAGGTTCGAGTCATCCAGTTTAGATTTGAGACCCTGAACGTTCCATAGAAGAAATTGAAGGTGCTTCAAAGAGAGATCCTAGCTGTTTACTTGACGGCCAACTTGCGATGAGCACACATTTCTATCGGTCGCGGCCCGCGGTGAGTTACCGGAAGAGGTATTCCTTTGGTTGCCAAAAGTCCTCTGTGCGCCACCACGGGTGTGGTTGTCGTTCATGCGAACATTGGGTTGGACTTCCGGATAGGGCCCGGTGGCAGGGCAATCGCCCGACGATGAAGAGTTTGTCGGCCACAAGAGAGTCCTGTTTACCTTGAGTCTTTGCTTGGATCAGATACGAAACAGGGACTTTTCGGCGTCCCTGGACCACACGGCAACTGATCGGCCACACAGCAATTCAAGTCCCTCAGTTGCTCAAATACTTTTTCTTTGACAACCATTTTGTCTCCATAGAAATTAAATTTGGCGACAATTGGGCGCTTGGAAATGTTAACATAACAACCAATGCGGTGGGCACGATCGATCTTGAAGTTTGCGCGGGCTTCTGCAATGGCAAGTAAATATATGAGAAATGTTTTGTAAAGCATTCAATAATAACATACACAACTAATTAATTCAAAGTCAAAATGATTGTTTGAATTTCAAAATGCAAATTTAATTTATATCGATTGTGTAATTACTTCATGGGCTGATTTATGTTTGACTTGATTTTATTTGAAAAAGACATAATATTAGTAAATTCACAGAACAGTATTGATCATTATTAATATCTCTTCTCATATTAAAACGTAATTAAATGAAGTTAACCACAAATGACCGTACTTAAGCCGATCCAGTGCTAAGAAAGTTCCATGTATAATATTGTTCAGACTTTTCATTGTAAGCCCAGCCAGAAGTATCACTCATTCAGACCATTCAGTGCTTAACCAATCGTGTGTGTAAGTTCTTAAGTACAAAACAGCCCAAATACATTTCGGCCAAGGTTAGATTTATTAGTGTTAAGCAAGTCATAAAGTGGTTCTGCATTAGCATACCGAGTCTCTCCGAAGAGCCCAGACAAGTTCAATCTCTATCTGTTGAGTGCAAGAGGTACCCAACATCCCTCTATATGATTGCAATTAAGCCCAGTTTGTATGTTTATTTTAACAGAGAGGTTCTTTAAAAGCTCAATATTCCCTATTGTGGTTCAAGTCAAGCGTACTCATTTTAGATTCTAAATGTTTCTATTAAAGCCAGGCTAGAGCTTATTCAACCACATTTTGGCAACCCTAATCTGTCAAACAATCATTCAAGTCTACGTTGAATTCAGAAAACCTTTTGTCCGTCCGTTTGGTGCCACTCACTCACGGCGAACTCTCCGCCGCCCTGCCATGTACCCGGACTCCCACCGAATGGTCGCGCTGGTGTGAGTCGCACCTGTGATAATATACAGCGGAGATTCGGCAACCAATGCAGTCCCGCTTCCAGAAATAGCACACGAGCCCTACCTGATCGACCCACTCGAGACGCTCTTCCCCGTGACAGCTAGGATTTGTCAAATTAAACTTTTGTTATGGAATGTTCAAGGTCTTAAGTCAAAATTAGAAGATTCAGATTGTTTACAATTTGTTAATACCTATGATGTTCTTCTTTTTTTGTGAAACGTGGCACTCTAAAATTTCTAATGTTGATTTGGATCATTTCGAGCGTTCCTCATGCCAAAGACCTGTTTTCAATAAGAAAGCTAAATGTTCCAGTGGTTTCGTGATTTATTACAAAAAGAGGTATTTGGAAATGTCGAACTAATTGATCTTAATATTAAGGGTTATATGTAAATCCTTTTTTGGAACGATGTTTTTATTATCCATGGCTATATTATACCCGAAGACTCTATTGTAGAATAGATTATATCCTTTATTCGAATATGATTTTTTCGATTATATTGCAAATGATTTTCGCCGTTGTAACCTTCTTGGTGACGTCATCGTGACCGGTGATCTTAACGCTAGAATAGGTAAACGGTCAGACCTGGTAGAAAATATCAATTTACAAGATTCAAGCATATTTATTAAGTAACATAAACATATTGTTTCTTGTTACATGATAAATTTAATTACATTATATACCACGTGACATAATCATTTCTAATCAATTAATTGCATATTTAGATATATAAATGAAAGAGAAAATCAATAAACATATGCATGCATAAATAACAATATCAAAAGAGGTTAGACTACTACGTTATTTATCCAACAGACAACAATTTAAATCCATTTATATTATTGCACTACATTGTTAACAATATAAGAACGCATAACAAATGCTTCATGAATAAATTTACACAACCGTAGGAGAACATTAGTATTAACTGTTTGTAAAAGTTCAATGAATTTGACAACGCTTGGTTTTACATAGTAGGTTTTCGAAAGATACTTTTTCCAAATATTTTCATATGTTTTACAAATACAGACAAAATGATACTCATCTTCCAAATCACCAGAACCACATTATTATTATTATTATTATTATTATTATTATTATTATTATTATTATTATTATTATTATTATTTACCAAACTTATATAGCGCCCTTTTCATATACACGTTCAAAGGCGCTTTACAACGATATAATCTGATAGCTAACTACAAGCAATATCATTAAAATACTAGACAGCTTTTGAACAATAAATGTACAACATACTAAAAAATATGAAACACAAGAAAATGAAATGTGGTATTTAACAGGTCGTCTGAATTAAAACAATAAATATCAATATCATACGATAAAAAATAGTTAAGCGAAACTTTGAAAAAATTTAAAAATGATATTAATATAATTTACGCCTGACATCTAAATTGCATTTATATATTGTATCAATAGTCTAAAACAGTTTACATAGGATATGTAATTGTACTAAAAGATCATGGTATAATTAAAACAGGTTGTAAAAGTATGTTTAAAATCACATAATGGTCACACAGTCTTCGGGAATCACTGTCACAGATCATTCCTGGTAAAAATGCTACTCATACGCCTGTTTGAAATAGTGTGTTTTAAGTGCACGTTTGAAAGAACACAATGAACTTGAGTCTCTCACACCGGATGGTAGGTCGTTCCACAGTTTCGGAGCTGCATATTCAAAACGTCGGTCGCCGTAGGTTACAGTTTTACTTTTTGGTATCACTAAAGTAAGTGCTTTGTTTTGAGATCGCAGATTTCTTCGTGGTTTGTAAACACATAGCATTTCTTCTAAATATTCTGCTGATTTTCCGTTTAAAGCTTTGTAGGTATGCGTTAAAATTTAAACTGAATTCTGTTTTGCACTTGAAGCCAATGTAGTTCTTTAAGTACAGGTGTGATATGATCGTACCGCAAGGTTCTGGTGATGATGCGGGCAGCTGTATTTTGAACGATCTGCAGTTTGTTGACTAATGTTTGAGAAACTCCATACAGTAGTGCATTGCAGTAATCTAGGCGCGAGATAACCAATGAAGTCACAAGTTGTTTAGATGCATCAATTGTCAGATATTTCTAAATTCTGCCTATTTGTCTAAGATGTAAATAACATGATCTGCATACTGAATTAACGTGATCTTCCATGTTCATGTTTGAATCAAAGATGGCATCTAAATTTTTTACATTAACAGACTGTTTAACTTTCGAGTCACCGACGGTTACCGATAGATCTTCAATGTGTTTGGAGTTATGAGGAGATGAGAACATGATGACTTCTGTTTTATCAGTGTTAAGTTTGAGTATGTCTAGATTCATCCATGATATTATGTCTCGAAGGCACGCTTGAATGCGTTGTAATGTTTCTTCCTTAAAAATGCCATCTAATGGTTTGAAAGATAAATACAGCGGTGAGTCATCGGCGTAGAGATGGTATGGCAGCCCATGCTCTTTGCAAATGGCACCAAGGGGTTTAGTGTACATTGTATAAAATTTCGGTCCTAATACGGACCCCTGTGGAGCACTAAAATTCAGTGTGACCGGGTTTGACAGCACCCCATCAATGTATAATGTCTGTTTTCTATCTTGAAGGTATGATGTTATCCATTCCAGTGGTTTTTCAGCGATTCCGAACACATTTTCAAGTCTTTGTAACAAAGTTTTGTGATCGATTGTGTCAAAAGCTGCCGATAGATCTAGCATTACCAAGATGGTTGCATTACCATGGTCAAGGGATTTAAGAACATCATTTTGGACTTTGATAAGTGCAGTTTCTGTCGAATGGAATTTAAGATAGGCTGATTGATGTTTTTCTTGAAGTTGATTTTCTGTCAAGTGTTCATCAATGCGAGAACTCACTACTTTTAAACAATATCGATGCTCATGATTTATTCTATCATTGCCGTATCGGCCAGTTTCAATACGTAAAGGGTGTGAAGATAATCCTTATTTTGTAAAAGCAATGCGGTATGTTTTCGGTATTTTGTCCAAATAAACAGAAAATTCAAATTTATTTTTTAACTCTCTATACATAAACAAAACAGGTCTGATCTGTACAGAGTTAAACCATGTTTGTTTTAACTGGTCTATCAATCTTTGTTTATATAATACATGGAAATCTTTTACATTCATGTCGTTTGGGTTATACCAAACATCCATGAAACCTGCATTATCTAATAAAGGCTTTACTTTTGATGCCAAATTACTTTTACCTCTTGCAACATCAATCAACATTCTTTCATATAAACGCTGTACAATAATAGTATTACTTTTTAATGTTTTACACCAAAACTTGAACATTCTAACATATTTATTAATATACAACGGGTATCTAACTAGCTCGCCATACACAGCATACCATATCTCACATCAATGATTTAATATTGAAACAACAAAAGAATCGAATAATTGACAAATAGTACTTGGCTTAAGTATAAAAGGTTTGACATTCACTGACAAAGTTTTTAATGCCTATAGGCCTTTACCAGCTAAAGTGCTTTGATTTAGTACGAATCTTCCGGTGTATTTGAATACAGTGCCTAAGTAATTAAAATAATCTACAACCTCTAAAGGTTTATCTCCATATAGCCAGTTTCTCAGTAATTTTAACATTGCCTCTTTTTCTAAACACAATGACTTTACTTTTATCAGGTTTAACTTCTAGTCCCCATGTTTGGCAGTATTCATATAAAAGACTTTTTCGTAATTCTTCAACACTAAAGCTAAATAAAACAGAGAATGACAGTAACCAAATAACAGAAGCAATTTCAAAACTTAAAGGCGAACTAGACGAGATACTCACTAAAAGAATAAATGGAATTATATTGAGAGCAAAAGCTCGACATGTTGAAAATAATGAAAACAACTCTAAATACCTTGCAAACCTTGAAAAAAGGCATGCAGAAATGAAAACAATTCACACTTTGAAAGTTGAAAATAAAATTATTAGTAAACCTTCAGAAATATTTCAACGGATATTTTACAAGAAATTATACACAAAAGATGATATTGTTTTAAATCACAATAGTGAGTTTTTCTCATCACCAATTGTCAAACTAAATGATGAAGATAAAGCTAGCTGCGAAGGTATTTTGACAGAATACGAATGCAGACAAGCGTTAAAAGAGATGTAAAATCAAAAAAGCCCAGGGTCTGATGGTTTTACTGCCGAGTTTTATAAAATATTTTGGAACGATTTAAAATATTCTTTGTCAATGCTAATAATCAATGTTTTACAGAAGGTAATTTATCTCCTCTTATGAAACAAGGTTTCATTTCTTTAATTCCAAAACAAGGCAGAGATTTAGAAGTGATCTCAAACTGGAGACCAATGAGTTTACTTAATGTAGACTATAAAATAGCAACCAAATCCATTTCAAATAGAATGAAAAGAATTTTAAATAAAATTGTAAGCCCTTTTCAAACAGGTTTTGTGTATGGAAGATACATTGGTGAAAACATACGACTTATAGATGAAAGTATGAACTATTTCAATACTACAAATAAGCCTGGCTTGTTATTTTTTGCCGATTTTGAAAAGGCTTATGATCCGTTAAACCACGAATTTATACTTAAATGTCTAGAACATTTAAATTTTGGTCAAAGCTTAATAAATTGGGTCAAGCTCTTCTATAATGATATCAATAGTGCTATAATAAATAATTGTTTTCTCTCTGAAGAATTTCAAATTGAGCGAGGCGTCAGACAAGGCTGTCCCCTATCTTCTTCCATATTTATCATTTGTATTGAACTGCTATCTAATAAAATACATAAAAATAAACTTATGAAAGGGATACAACTTTATAACTTTATGACAATGAAATAAAACAATCTCTTTTTGCTGACGATGCTACATATATTACTGATGGATCCAAAACATCTTTCGAAACATTGATAAAAACAATAGATAACTTTGGAAATATATCTGGCCTAAAATTAAATTCAACAAAATCTACAGTCTTACGAGACGGGAGTTTGAAATCATCATATATTGCATACTTAGATAGTTATCAATTTCACAGTCAGGAAGCCAAAACACTTGGAATCGTTTTTAACAAGAGCAATAGCAATATGATTCAAAATAATCTTGTTCCAAAGCTACAAAGTTTCAAGAATTGTTGGCAGCACAGAAAACTAACGCTAATGGGAAAAGTTACAGTAGTTAAGACATTAGCGCTTCCAAAACTTATCTATCCCATGACAGTTATACCTTCACCACCTAAATACATCCTTGATGACATTAGCACGTCAATTTTTAAGTTCATTTGGAATAATAAGCCTGACAAGATAAAAAGGAAAGTACTAATGAACGATTTTAAAGATGGAGGCCTTAGAGTTCCAAATATTTATATGTTAAATAAATCGATCAAAGCGTCATGGGTGAAGAGACTACTGAATGAAACAAATATACATCAATACAAAACTTTTCATAATGACGCTTTACATAAATTTGGAGGCAGGTTGGTTTTCGAAAGTAATCTCGACCAAGTAACAATAAACATCATTGCACATAAATATAAATTTTTAGCTGAAGTACTCTTATCATGGTCTGAAATAAGCAAATATATTGAAACTAATAGTTCAAGTAAAACAATATTATGGAATTACTCCAACATAAAGGTAAATGAACAAAGTGTATACTATCACAAATGGTATGAAAAAGGTATCAAATTTGTCCAACATATCTTTGATTACAGATCAAGGGAATTCTATACATTTGACGAGATAAAACATCTTTATACTATAGGCAATTCTGATTTCCTAAACTATTACCAGCTAACGGCTAGTATACCGAGTAAGATAAAACATAAATTGAAAGAAGAATCAATAGTTAATCATGACATAGTCTCACTTGTTCAAAAGGTTGAAAATACTGAGCAAAAACCGAATAAAATTCTGTATACATTACAAATAAAAACCCTTAATGCAAACCATGGTAAAGAAGATAAATGGAATCAAATTCTAGGAACAGATTTCGAGACAATTATGTGGAATAAAATATTTACATTGCCATTAACATGCACCATTGATACAACAATAAGAACCTTCCAGTACAAATATATTTATAGGCTTATACCAACAAACAGATACCTATATCAATGCAAGCTCACAAACTCCAGCTTATGCCAATTCTGTTCAGAATATATAGAGACAATGGAACATCTTTTTTGGGAATGTAGACTTGTACAAAATTTGTGGAACAATCTAAATAACCTATTCTTGTCAATAAATATCCCAATTAGTCTTAATATTAGAACCATAAGTCTTGGATTTTTTCAAAAATCAAATTTTAGTCGTATCATTAACTACTTGATTGTGTTGTTGGAATATTTTATATACTTTATGAAGATTAGAGATATTGCTCCAACTTTTACAGCTTTCAAAAACTACATAGGTTTGCGATACAAAATCGAACATGAAATTGCATTCATGAATGACAAACTAACAGTCCACGAGCAAAAATGGCATGTATTAAAAGAAACATTACATTTAAGCAACACCCTCTAGTACAGTCTTTTTTTTCTTTCTACCTTTTCGTAGTTTATAAACTCTTTATTCACTTGTTAATATTTATTTTTTTCTAGTTTAATATTGATCTCTGTTTTTTTTGTCTTCTATTTTCTTTTTTTTTATCAGTTTGTTTAACAATATAAAAATGTCTATTCTTTTCTGTATCGACACCACCCTCACTTCTTAAACAAGCATTACATAATAAACACCATATGTTATACATTACGTATGTATATGATCAATTGTATTGTGTAATGTGGAATATTTAATAATAATAAAAAAAATCAACACTTTTGCCAAGTATACCCATATCGTCAGCAAATAACATTAATATAAATAGTATGTCATCTATTGTAATACCACTATTGAAATCATCTTGCAAATAAACATCTCTAAATCTTCTAGAAACAAAGATAACAGTAGAGGGGACATAACTTCGCCTTATTTAAAACCAACAGAGTATTCGAAAAAAACAGAATATGAAGAACAACATCTGACACGCACTTTGACCTTTGCATACATATTTTTAACAATACGTAATACTTTTCCACGAATTCATAACTTGTATAATTTTAGCCATAGACCATTTTTGTTAATACTATCAAAGGCCTTTTTAAAATATGTAAATACACATGCTTATCTTTTATTGTCATTTAAACATTTATTAACAACAGCATTTAGTACAAAAATTGCGTCCACAATAGACCGTCCCTTCCGAAAACCAAATTGTGCGTCACTTATAACATCATTATTTTCGGCCCAATCTGAGACTCGTTTATTGGTAATACCAGTAAAAAGTTTTGAAAAGCAACTAACAAGAGTAATACCCCGATAATTATTCACATCACTGGCGGTCATTTTTCTTAAAAAGTAATTATACCTTCAAACCAACGATCGGGAAAATAACCGGTATCCAAAATACCGTTTAAAATATCAGCTAAATGGGAAGCCAAAATATCACACGATACAATAAAATATTCATTAATCAGCTTATCACCTGCAAAGGCTTTATTTTTCTTTAATTGTTTTACGATAGTCTCAATTTCCCTACAGTAATTGGAAAATCTAATTCTTCAAAACAACAATCATCGTCATCAAATTTATGGTTATTACAAAAATCTTCAGCGTTTACATTATCTGCGTTACGCATATTATCATTCAAATTAGAAAAATATTCATAAAATTGTTCGACAGAAATATCGTTATTAACAGACTTCTTTTTACTAAAATGGTTCAAAAAGTCTTTTGGCTTTTGATGCCGAAGACTTTCAATATTTTTCATTTTATTTAGTTCATATCGACGGCGATTGATTTTAATCAAACGTTTGTATTTTATCAACACACAAATCTTCTCTATTGCTATCATTGTTACATGCATTGAGTTCATATAAATATGTTTGGCATTTCTACACTCGTCATCAAACCATTCTGCCATTTTACTAAAATTATGCTCATTATAATTTTTTTCAGAACATACTTTACTTTTACAAAATAATGGGTCCGTTACATTAACAATAACTTCGGTAAATTTACTTACACATGTATTGATTAACACGTTATCATGGATTATTGAGTTGAATGCAGGCAATTTTGCAATTATATTTCGCCTATATCGGCATGCAAATAATTATTCCACTTTATACTAGTGTAACCAGGTGTTAAATTATAGGTTGTGCGAGTTTGGCTGTCAGAAATTGGCCAGTCCCATCCAACATCAAACATCTACGTGCTTTTCTTGGATTCACAGGGTACTATCGCCGTTTTGTGAAAGACTACGCCCAGATAGCCCAGCCCTTGAACCATCTCCTGAAAAGTCATCCTACATCCAAAAGGTCCAAGAGGTCCAAACCCAAAGCTCCTGTTTCCTGGTAGTGGGGAGAAGAACAACACCATGCTTTTGACACTCTTATATCTAACCTTACTGAACCTCCTATCCTTGCAATTGCAGATTTCTCTGTTCCATTTGTAGTGCATTGTGATGCTAGCACTCGTGACCTTGGTGCAGTTCTCATCCAAGTCCAAGATGGCATTGAAAGAGTAATTGCATATGCCAGTAGAGGTCTTCGCCCTGCAGAGAAACATTATCCAATCCACAAACTCGAGTTTCTTGCTCTCAAATGGTCAGTTACAGACAAATTTCATGACTATCTGTATGGCAATAAGTTTGTTGTTAAGACCGACAATAACCCTCTCACCTATGTGCTTTCCTGTGCTAAACTTGATGTTGCACAGCATCGTTGGGTGGCTTCTCTGTCTTCTTATAACTTCTCTATTCAGTACAAGTCAGGTTCCACCAACTTGGATGCAGATGGACTTAGCCGTCAGCTGTTTTCTGATGCCATCAACACCATTTTTGCTGCTGCAGTAGCTTCTATTCCTTCATTGAAGTTCTTGCATCAACTCCAGTTCATGATGATGCAGGTGATGATGTTGAATTTTTAACGAACTTCTTCAGGTTCCATAGTATAAGGAGCAACGTGAAGATTCTACTATATCCCGGGTCATAAGTATCATGTGTGGCGATTTTCAGTCAGGGGAGGAAAGTACCTTAAAACCCCATCCAGTCCAGAGATTACTCCGTGAAAGGAAACGGTTGGTAATGGAGGATGGAGTTCTATACAGGGCTGCCACACATGATGGCCAGCGCGTTCGCCAACTGGTTGTTCCTTTAGCATATCAGAATATTTGTTTCAATGGGGTTCATTATGATGTTGGCCATCCAGGTAAAGAGAAGTCTCTCTGGTTAACTCGCCAAAGGTTTTATTGGCCTGGCATGGAGAAAGATTTTGATACAAGGATTAACTCTTGTTTACGCTGTGTTTGTCACAAGACACCAGTCACTCATTCCTCTCCACTTCTCCCTATAGTAACTTCTCGTCCGATGCAACTTCTCTGTATAGACTTCTTAAAGCTTGATCTTTCAAAAGGTGGTTTTGAGGATGTTCTTGTTATCACTGATCATTTTATCAGATTTGCTAAGGCCATTCCATGCAAAACGACTACGGCTGTTGCCACGGCAAAAGCTCTTTTTGATCAATTTATTGTTCACTTTTCCTTTCCAGAGCAAATTCATTCCGATCAAGGCAAAAACTTTGATTGCAAGGTCATCAAAGTACTCTGCAAGTTGACCAATGTCAAGAAATCTAGGAATACCCCGTATCATCCCCAGGGCAATGGAAGTTGCAAGCGTTTCAACCGAACACTTCTAAAGATGCTTGGTACCCTGGAAGAACATCAAAAGGCTGATTGGAAAAGTTATATTGGTCCCCTAGTCTACAATTCTACAATGCATGATTCCACTTCTTTCTCTCCTCATTATCTTTTCTTTGGCCGTCATCCTAGACTTTCTATTGACTCTTATCTAGGTACTAATCCTAACCTTGATGACAATACTTCACAGAGTCACACTCACTATATTGATCAACTGAAGGAGAGAATGCGATTCGCATATGATGTAGCAGCCAAGAATGCAGAGAAAAGGTCACAGTTCAACAAGGCAGTTTATAGCAGGAAAGTTAAAGAAATCAAGCTAGAGGTGGGGGATGTTGTCTTGGTACGAAAAGTTGGCATCAAGGGGCGTCATAGATGGTAGTCTAACCCATATGTTATTCTTGATATCCCGAATCTAGATGTTCCAGTCTTCAAAGTTCAGCAAGAATCAAGGAAAGGTCCAGTTAGAACTCTTCATAGAGACTTCCTTTTTCCATTCATTTCCATTCCTCTTGAAGAGCCTGTCCCCACTCCTGCTCCTAGGAGGAAACCGCCTACCAGAGCTGTTATTGTAGCAGATACTTCCGAGGATTCTGATTCATATACCTCAGAAACCATGTCTTCTCTTCGCTACATCATTCCTCAACGTAGACGACCACCTAGACTCACTGGTCTTCCAGACTCCAGTCCAGTTACTGTTGACCCCACGACTCCTTCTACAAGATCACCTTTGTTGGATGCGAATCCCTCATCTGTTTCTTCTCCTGATCCTAGTCAATGATCATATATTAGTTTGGTTGCCCCTGAACAACTGCAGCCCATGCCGAGGCGGGCCAGGAAACCACCTGATAGATATGGAGAATGGGTCGCTTCCCAGTTGGAGTTATTTGTCTAGTTCCCCTTTTACAGTTGTAAATGCATTGGTCTTAAATCCATTCAAAGAGTTTGATTTTATCTCCTTAAATTTCAATGTTTTCTTATATACATATTGTTCATTGTGAATCATAGTCAACCTTTATAGGTACGATTGACATTTTGTGGTATTCGCTGGTATCATTTGTTCAGATTGGTATCTTTTGTAAAGTTTTATTACTATTACATACATGTATTGTCATGCCTGTACTATTGATAATAGATATTGAGCGCATTGTCGTGTAGTAATCATCCCATAGTATGTGATTGAATTTCATTCGTAAAGGTATTACTGTGCCTTTAATATTTCTTTTTATTCAGTATTCATGGTGTCCCTTTAAATTTAAATTTTCTACTTAATTAACATAATGTTCACTGCAAACATAATTTTCATATTATAATGTCAATTTTCCATTGGTGTTTGTGTATTTTGCTCCATATTTCAATTGTTAAATGCTTTGCTGTGTTTTACTTTATCTCTATTTGTGCTTAAATTACAGCAGAGATCATTTCTGTGCTGTGTTATTACATTTCACTGTGTATTTTCTATATCCACTTGGATAAATTAGATTATTCTTATTTGTGTTCTATGTAGCTTGAAAAGATGTACATAAGCATTTTTTTTATTTTATTTAGTGTTACCCAGAATTATCATTATTATTCTTTTGAACTTGTAATGTGTATACTTAATCCATAAATTAATCATCGATTCATAATCTACTGTCAGTTTCGTTTATAGGGCGACAACTGCTATATCTTAAGTTACAGTTTATACAACTACCACCTCCCATATATATCATGCCTTTGTCATTTCTGCTTAATGCTATTCTTTGTGTTGTTCATAATTCTGTTTGCAGAAGTACTTATTTCTTGTTTAGTTTTCGGTTGCGTTTAAGTTGTTTTATTTATTTTAATCGGAGACCGGGGTTCTTTTTACTTATGGTAAATTTACATTTCGGGAGAAATGCTTTCCCGGGCGGGGGGAATATGTAACCAGGTGTTAAATTATAGGTTGTGCGAGTGTTTCCCAGGCGCGTATGTTCCGCTATGTATGATTAGCTAGAGTGTGAATACAAATTATCCTGTCATGACAGTGAACACTTTTTACTTACATAATTGTTACATTCACGGTCTATGCACAATTTATTAAATCCTTGTACCTTTCCTTTCTTTTTATGTCATTCCACAGTTGCTTCTCGTAAGAGAAAGCTTGTCATTCTCGACTCAATACTTAACGTTACTTGATTTTACAAACATCATAGCTGTCCTGGTTTCTTTTCCATTGTATATGAATAAAACATTATCGAACCCTTCAAGGCGTTTATTGAATAAATAGCCCCAGGTTTCACTAGTTCGAACATATTCAGTTTCAGTTTTTATTTACTCTCATCACATAATACAAATATGTGTTTTGAGGTCATCAACATGAATAATACAAAATGTTGTATATAAACAGTACAAGAACAATAATATATATTAACCAGGCTGTATGGTTAGTAATGTAGTACTAAGTAGGTTCAAACATAAAAGTTTGAGTTCATAAACAGATATTTAATAATTGGTATAGGGCCTTTTTGTCCTCTTTTTGAAGGGTGCCAGCCTGTGTGCACGTTCAAACTGTATGTTTCTTATTTGTAATTTGTCAGAGAGGAAGCAGTTTAGTTCATGTTCTGTATTTTCAAAAGTTCGTCCACCAGTGTTTTGTACTTTTTTCAGGAATATTTATGAATATGAGGTTGTCACGCATACTTCTGCATTTAAGTTCAATCATGTCTTCTTTTGGTATACAGTATTAACAACATGATTATACATTTGTGTGGAAATTCAAAACATAATAGGTGCGTGATCAGACCATACATTGAATTGACAAACAGTAAAATTGTGTGCGATGTCAAAATACTGGTCACTTAACAAAAGATTGTCAATAACACTTGAACCATTTGTGCACAAATAAGTTTAATCCCCTAATCCATAGTCATTATCCAATCTACCTAGGCAATACGTAATGATGTCGACTTACAAAGATCAAGTAATGTTATTCCGAAATTGTTGCAAACATGATCTTTTGAATAACGAAAAATAGGTAAATCCGGACAGTATTCATCATAGTCTAAATTATCAACAATTCTGTCACATTCGATATAATCCTTTTTACTCCCATTTCCGACCCTCAAATTCCAGTCACCACATAACAGTACATGCCCTTTGCTTTGAAAGTAATGCACATCATAATGTATTATGTCATATAAATCTTCATTAATTAAATTATAAGCTGGCGAATTTTCAACCCAAATATACACTCCTGCTAAATAAATGTCATTTTCTAGGCCAAAAAACTGTCTTTTTAATTTAAACCATACTATTGTATTGTGATGATTTCTGACAACAGTTACCCCTTTATAAATGCTATTTCGAATGTAGACAACAACTACCCCACTATTCCTTTTTGCCCGACGGTTCTGAAATTAACGAAATAGATTGTAGCATTTATACCCATAAATTTCAAATTTTGATTGCTTATTACCCCTAGTTTCATATAAGAAAATTATATCATTTTTTTCAAATCATATCAACAAAATCTTGGTCGCACAATTTGTTGCAAGACCATTAACGCTCCATGACACAATGGATAGCACAGTCTCTTCATGCCGCTACCCCGACCCGCCTGTCGCACCGTCCGTTGCCGACGAGGCCCTCCGTCCGTCCGTCTCGTGGGCCGTCGTCTCCGTGGCAGTAGCTCTAGCGCTACCAGCCCTACTTCCGCTACCGGCGCCCTCTGGCCCATCACGCTGCTGGTCGGTGTAAACTGGCTTGCCATCGATATAAAGTCTATCGTAGGAAAGCCATGCACGTTTACCCTGGCGTTTGGCGGCCTTCGGTGCTGGCATGTGCGCATGACGATGAGCGAAAATCTCAGCGGAGGGGGAATTGTTCATGCAAGAAATGATCAGTGTCATGCAGACTTTCGCGTTGACGTCACACGGTCTCACGGTCCTTAAAGCTGAAGAACTTGGCCACCAACTTCCGGGTGTGCCTGCTGTTCGGGTAGAAATCGCCCATTTTGTGCACGCGCTCAAATTGTATATCATCGACTATGTTCTGTGCAAGTTTCAGTTTATTCACTATAAACTCGCGCAGTTTGCTTTCACTCTCGGTCCAAGATTCAGCCCGTACATCCGGAATGTTGCCAAACACTAAGTTATTATGCATCGACTGCGATTTCACATAAATGAGTTCGTCTCTGGTTTTGATCTCATCATTACGAACTTACATAGTTATGTTAATATGCCAAATGATGATAGCGATGTGATAACAAATGAATTACCGTTAAGTAAATCATCTGCTTTTCATTAAAATAGGTTTAAAAATAAGCTGTTATCGCTTTGTAAATAATGTAATAAGTGTATAGTCAATGGGCGCATTGAACCAGGTAATTTTACATGTTATAAATTGACAAGAACCTCTCTCGGAGTAAGCTTAGAAGATTATATTATTTCAGGCTATGATGTATTTTCTATGTTTCAATCAACGAAAGTATTTCAAATTACCGAATTTTCGGATCACTGACCCATTGAATTTGTTTTGAATGTTTATAACATCAATTCCGATGAAAATGATGTACTTTATGATAAATTGATCTGGGACGAATCTTAATGAAATGAATTGTTTACATTGCTAAACCAAAAACGGTACATGTTTGATTGCTTTACTTGCTAGTGGTGACATTAATGATGACTGTTGAATGATTACATTATCTGATATTGTATATGATATTTCGTATAAGATACATGGTAAACCGTTTTCATCAAAACGAAAACGTGCGAAATATAACAAAACATTTAAGGCTTCATGGTTTAATGATGAGTGTAGACAATCAAAATCGGTATTTATTTTAAGCGAAGAGGCAGTTTAAGCTGCAACCTTTTGATGTAAGTTAACTATTTTTTCTTTATGCAAGGAATGATTACTGTGCTGTTATACGTAAAGCCAGAGTATTTTATTATGGAAAAGAGAAATCTAACTTGTCTCTGTTTAAAAATGATTATAGAAAGTCCTGGTAGTATATAAATAAGTTTAATAAGAAAGGAAATAGAGCTTTTAGTGATGCACCTTTAGAAAGTTTTGTAAACCATTTTAAAAGTATGTCATCTTCACCAAATGAGAGTAGTTTTCCTAATGAGGATGTTGAAGAAGGAGAAAATATCTCAGTAGACAATCTTGATTGTGCCTGTACGATAGATGCGATCTGTAATACAATTAGTTCTATATTAAGACACAAAAGCTGTGATATCAGTGGTAATGTTGTAGATTGTTTTATAGACGCAAAACGTTTCATTTCACCTTACCCAGACGCCTGGATGTTATTGTGCCTATCCATATAAAGGGCGATAAAACCAATCCGTCTTATTGTATGGGCATCACGGTGGTCAGTGTTATTGCCAAAATATTCTCATTATTATTGAGAAATAGGATTAATTAGTGGTGTGAAACGGATAATAAATTAAATAATGCCCAATTTAGCTTTCGCAATAGCCGCAATACGGTGGATTGTATATTTTTTTGCACACTATTATTCAAAAGGTGTTATTACAGAATCGTAAATTATACTGTGCATGTATTGACTATGAAAAGGCTTTTGACAGTGTTATACATGATGCATTATAGATTAAATGGATCCAACCTGGCATAAGTAGTAGAATTTTAATAATGTTAAAGTCTGTACATGTATATGCAAATGTAAAGGCAAGTGTCAAAGATTTGTATAATATGACATATTCAGGTATTTTTGATATTTCTCTTGGTTTGAAACATTATTTGTTTTGTTTATAAATGATATTAAAGACAATGTAGATTTTGATAATATGACCAATAGTGATATTCATAACCTGTCGTTGTATATGTAACTGTTTGCAGACGACATCGCACTGTTCACTACTTATCCTATTAGTCTTCAAGCCCAGCTTGATGCTGTGCAGAGACATTCATGCAAATGGGGTTTTAAAATTCATGTTGGTAAAACCATAATATGTTTCTTCGAAAAACGTAAATCATTTTGTGTGGAATATTGACACTCAACCTATTGAATTTGTCGATAGCTTTTGCTACTTAGGCCACAACAAACTGATCATTTGTTCTACGGATTTTGCCCAAAAAAATTAGGAGCGAGCGAGCGAAAAAAAAATTAAAATACTTTTTTTTTAAATTTAAGGCAATTCAGAAGCGAGCGCAAGGCGAAAAATAAAATAAAAATTAAAAAGTTTATTTCTTACTAAATTTATCATGCAATATGTCAAGAAATGCTTTTTAATTGCAAACATAGGTTCTTAGTTTAAATATAAATGAAGTTTGAATATAAATGAAACGGTTTTGATTGTATCACATGAAAATCTGTCTCAATATATAGCAAATGGCAATAAGATCCAGTGCTGTACTATTACTTAAGACACTGCCGATTAAATTGCGGGACAACACAATTGAAGCAGTATTAAACAAATCTGCAAATGTGGCACTGGTCATTATATTAGAGCAGGTGGGTGAATAAAGATGTTTCCCGTTCAAGACCTCGCCTTTACCACGAACCAATGGTTTATAGGTCCTTGCCTTGAAAAAAAAATCATGACACCCTCCATAGCTTCAATGCCCGTAAGAAACAGGCCACTTTAATAACAGGCCACTTTACTACAAATCGATCAAAGAAAACAAATGGATAAGAACAAAGAATTGAGAAAATTAAAACAGTCATTTTACTTATAAAAAGGTTTCATTTTCTGATTTTATTGATGTTATTTTTATACTGTACATGTACATGTATGTGTAATGCACTTGTCAATTGTAACCACGACCCCCATGGTCCGGGGAATAGCGGGGACGTTGACTTTCGGTCCAGCCAACCCCGGGTAAAACCAACGGCACTGCGGGGCCAATGATGCATAAATACAGACTGTTTCTGAAACATTTACAAGTCCTTCTATTTTTATCAATTACGAGTATAAAACTGAGAAATGCATTTTAGAATTTAAAAAATAACTCACGAAAACATGTTCATTTGTTGAAGTCGAGTGTCCGTGTATTTTAATATAAGTTTTGCACTCAAAATCTGATTTAGTTATTATTTAACACTAAACTTTGAGTACAAAACAATGAATTACTTAAAACACACATAAATAAATATTGCCTTCGACGCTGTGAAACTGTTGTTGTTTACTGAAGACTATAATCCATTGACTATGACACTGATTTTCAATTAAAAATGTGTATTTTACATTAACGAAAACTTAGTATCCTGCAAATTAATACCGGAAATAGATAACAACGGTGCGTCCTGCAAAATATTCCCGACAAAAAAGACTGTCAACAAATATCGGCTGTTTTGCGGTTACCCGGACCTGATTTTGTCCTGACACGAGGAAAGTTTGCTCGCGGAGAATGTAAAGCATGGAAATACCTTCAAAAAAGGCGAGGTCGACGTTGCAGGTTCAAATTTTAAGTAAAAAAACTTCAGAAAATAGAGGAAATTCAGAAGTAAAAAAAATAAATAATATGCGTGGCCAAATAGTAAGTGCGGGCGCAAAAAAAAGTTTTTTTATTTTTTTTTCGTTTTTCGAATTTTAGGTGCGGCAAATCCGACGAACAAATGATCAATTTGTTGTGGCCTTAGGTATTAAGTTTTACTATACTGCAAGTTTAGTAAATGCGGTTAAGTCACTGAAAGAGCAAGATTTAAAAGGGTAAAGCTTGATGTTAGGACAAAGTAGTCATTGTTTGACTCCATGATTGCCCCTATCCTTATGTATGGATGTGAGGTCTGGGAGTTTACGATATTAAAGAGGTTGACAAACATCATCTCAGGTTTTGTAAACATATTCTGGGCGTTCGTACCCAAACGTTTAATGCAGCAGTGCTGGGTGAGCTTGGTCGTTTTCCTTTGTATTTACTTTGTAAAATTAGAGCACTTAAATTCCTATGCAAGGTAAAGAAATCCCCAACCAAAGATAACTGGTCTGTTAAGAATTCATTAGACTCTCTTGGATTGAACTATGTTTGGTATAGCAATTTTGTTGATAATTCTTGCTGTGTTTCTTTAAGGCAACGTCTCTATGATCAGTTTGTACAACACTGGTCGCATACTATTAATTCGCAACCCAAGTGAGAAAATTTTAAACAATTGAAGAGAGATTTTAAATTCGAAAAAATATCTTGAAATTAATATTAATGATAAATATGGAATTCCATGATCCAAACTACGATTGTGTTCACACTCTCTGGAAATCGAGGTTGGACGATATAATAATATATCGCGTATAAATCGTAAATGCAAACTTTGGAATATAAGTATGGTTGAATCTGAATATCACTTTATACTATGCTGTCCTTTTTACTCCGACATACGTTTAAAATATAATATTTCAAGACCAAGGAATACATTGAATAAATGTGTCAAGATAATGTCATCAAATAATAATATAAGTTTAAGAGGTTTGACTACCATGCTATGTTGAGGCGATCTGCCTCCACAGTTGCTCCTTAGTTTAGTACCTTCAAGTATATTGTTGTATTAGAACATATAAAATTGTTGTATATACTATTTAAATCTTTGTATTTTGTGTGAACCCCAACTCAGTACCAAAACACAATTTAAAGCCTGATCACATTGGTGTAGGGCAAAAATGTAAACAACTGGTAGTTTTTTAAAGATAATTTTAATACTGGGACAGTTTTTAAAATATAAAACCATAAACCGCGCAAGAGCAAAAAATCCTAAACTTTTTCTGAAAATCTTGACCAGCTGATTTCTCGAAGTTGAATATTTCGGCAAAGTACGCGGCTCCTAACAAATACAAAACTTAAATTGCGGTTAGCCGGAAATAATTCATACGATAATCATATCTTCAGCAAGTAGGTTTCAGAGGCTTTGGTCTTATTTCTAATAGTTATTTGAAAGGGACAGTGAAAAAAAACAAATGTACACGGACATTTTATATTTAATCTAGTACACGGACGTTTTCCAACCTTCAATGCATATCTTTATTATTTCACTGACGGGTTCTTAAATGCGTTCTTATACATTTACTATCCTGTAGAACTCATTATTTTAGTGTGATCCCTTAACGAAAACTGATAAGCTACTTTTTCATGAAGTTATAAAAAGCGTGTTATTAAAATAAACTTCAGTCGTGTATTTCAACACTATAATCTCAATAAAGATATAAAAGGCTTGTTATTAGTTGTGATGTGTGTTCCATGTGTCTTTCGATTGCACATATCATCACATTATCGCATGCATTATACGTGTCATATCTTTTTGTAACATATAATAGCTTAATAACTCTTCATTTTGTCAAATTTTTAAATAGCATAGTGATTCTACTTTTGAATGACTTCGAAGTAAGATATTTACACTGTGAGCTGATTGGATATACATGTAAGTTTGTGGTATTTGTTTAATTTCAGAAAATGGAGACTGTCATTCAAAATTTAAAGAAACACCTCGTTGACCACGAAAACAGGCATTCCCAGAAATCAAATCCATGAGTAACTGTTAGTAAGCCTACTAAGCTCCAAATAGACCAACTGCTGTTGCCTCTCATAATTCCCGTTCAGAGCCAACCAATCGTATGTGCAACTTAAATTTGGTCTACTAAGTGCTAAACAACATTTAGGTAACCTTGAAATTGCTGTCTGATGTCACTTGTATAAAAGCCAGTTATTTCATATTATGGGGACTTTCTCTAGTTCCCGAAGATATGTGTGTTTAGGGGCATTATCAGCCCATCCACACCTCTGGCATTAAGGGCCAATCGTTGTAAATACAAGACAAACGAACTTTATACACAAAAACAGAGTTGTAGGCAAAAGGTGTATTATTATAGTTATTCAAAAACAAAAAATTCGAACATTCGAATACCGATTTTGACATTCGAATACCAAACGTTTCATCGAATATTCGAATATTCGTTTGCATCCCTAATAAATAACATACGTAAGGATTCGCTTTTGAATAAAACACTATCACAATTTGCCCTAAGACACTTACAGCGAAAGAAATCTTGCAACCAAGTTTTGCACCTTGTAATGCCGATAAAAACGCGAAGATTGTACCCTTATATTCAAATGAAGGAGCATATATTTTACAGTTCTGCCACTACTTAATGTCACAATTTAAACAGGTATTAATTTCATATTATGGCATTGAAATGACATTGACTTTGACATTCGATGACCTTATCGGGCAGTTTATTAGAAAGCTGAACATCTGTACATTACTTCCTACCAACATTGATAATATGTTTCTGTGCTAAAAAGTAATAGTGTTATAGTAAGTTATCTCAGGTCGGAAATATTTCAACTACCTTAACACGCAGTTAAACTCACGATAGTTATCGGTAAAATAAATAAACGAATTCCGAAAAAAAAGCCAGATAAATAACAAAATTTCGCTAAAAAGTCCGAGAGAAACGGAGGTTTAGACAAGAAGATGCATCGCATAGTAGGCTTTTTATACAGCGGGGAAAACGATGGGTGGAGTTGGAGCGTTGGAAAGCCGGAAACGTGAATGTTGACAGTATATCGGGAAAGTTAGATGGTCTATATATTTAACTTTGTTGTCCCACGGTGTTTGTAAATGCGAAATCGCAACAACTCGGCAATCTCCGTTAAGCTCAGAAGATAAAATTCTAGCCGATCGTGATCCGAAGCACGTGTCGAAATAATGTAAATCTGTTTTCGTTCGAGGCATAAGCAACGGAGTAAGAACTATATTTCTACGAAAAATGACTGGATACCAAGATATGGAAAAAAAATCATTTCAGTTTTTTTTATTAAAAATATTATTTATTGAAAACATTCCTACTGGCATTAAGAGTTGTTAGGAAAATTGGGTTTTTAGAAAATGGCCAGTAGTTACAAATGAAGTCTAAACGTGATAAACAAACTGTAGAATCACTACAGACCACACATGCATCAAAATAGCTTGATCAATATACGATGGGGTTATCGCCTTGAACACAAGTATGGCGGAATACCCACGCGTGTCTCTTCAGTTATCAATACTTACATTCACCTAGTCATTTGTATAGATAAAGCTTGATGTTTATATTGTATAACACGCAAGGAGTTATCGTGTCTATCAATTTAAATCAAACCAACAGAAACAATAACAGTAAAATAGCAATATTGATAGTTATGGAAGAGTCAACTGAAGCACCATTGACAGTTTCCATGTTGACTATGACATCCAGGCATACTCTGATCTTCTGTGTTCCGTGAATTTCCCTGATCCTGGTGAACTCGCCTTGCTCAATGGTTTTATTATAGTTGACTAGGAAGATTTGCTGTTGTAAGTCAATGTATTCCGACTCAATCAGCTCCACCTGTTGACAGAAGAACGCCCTAGTTATCACCAGCTCCGTGGTCCGCTCTCTCGCGGTGCGAGATGCCTTTTTCAAAGCCTGCCAGTGATGGAAGTAGACAAATGTCCGTTCTGTGGTGGTCTGCAGCTTGTCACTGGCAAAAAAGAACCACCAAAAAGGGCAAACCTCGACCAGGTTGGCGTCTTGAAATGATATATCAATAAACTCTGTATATTTATGGAAACTCACGCTGAAAGACCATATTTTGTCTCGTAGAAGGAGCTTCCAATGCCGCGAAATAGATTGTTCGACATTTGTAACAATTCGACTGATAATCTCATTCACAAAGTATTTGTACAATCGTGCGACCAGATACTTAGGTATAGTATCATTCCATTCCCTAACAACAAATAAAGTTATGTCCCATCCATTTAAACCATGCGTCTGCATGTCATTGTTAGCAAAGTGTTCTAATGCAGCAACATCAAATCCAGCGTTTGGCCCATTCAGTTCCAGTTTAAGATACATTGTACAAACGGTTCTGATGATTGAATACACTGGTTTACATCTACTCGCAATGTCCATTTGTCCTTCTGGACAGAAAACTAGCCGACATACATTCTGGAATAAAACATGATTAGCAATATAACTGATATGAGGAAGAGATTTCAGATATTGGATTTGTAATACCGCTTTAAATATTGTAGGATTGCATGAACATGGAATCACACGGATAACCAATAAAAGGCAGCTGATTAAAACAATATCATACACTTGTTAATCAGTGTGTGTATACCACATGACATATTGTGTCATAAATTCTACGTCGGAAAGCAATATTTTCAATAAAATGAAGGCTTTAAACAAAGATAACTTCACTATTTCTTCACCATTTAAAATGAAAAATAGCACAGTCTACGCCGCTTACGAAGTCACGCCTTTGGTCTTTAACCAGAGTTTGATTGAGAGTTTAGTTTCTTTAAACACTTCGACAAACCTTTTCACAAAACGGCAGTCTGAGTGAGCACTGTCAAAACATTATTTTAGAATCAGGTTTGTCAAAGTGTTTGAGGAAACTAAGCACCTTATCAAACTCCGGTAAAAAATCAGTCGGGGCTCTTTAAGCAGCATAGACTGCCCTTTGTTTTATTTAAAATATTGTTGTAAAAGAAAAGTTATCTTTGTTTTAAGTCTTCATTTTAAGCAAAATGTTGCCTTCCGACGTAGCAAATATGACGTAATTTATCACGTGGTATATACACACTGTTATTTGAATCTGGTTTCTTACAAAATTCCGAAATGCAAAAACAATCATACATTTATTTTTATAATAAATAAAATAGCCATCGATATCGCAAGCTATGCATTATTAGAAAATCAACAATTATTTTAAAGAACGAATAGTCAAGGCAATATATTGTTTTCCATACTAGATATACATGTTCTACAACGAACATAATCAATATAGAGGAATGTAATATACAGCCATAATCATAGCAGCAAATATCTTAACAAAAAAGCCACTAGACAACCATTAATACCTGATAACAATGATCCTTGATCTTAGATCCGTCTTCCGTGTGCTCCAGGACTTCGTGCACGTGATCCAAAATCATCACCAGTGAATGGTCGACGCTAACTTTTTGTCTTTCTTCCTGGCTAATACAAAGTCTTTGTGGCTTGTTCCTAGCAGCACAAAGATAGCAATACACGTTTGCATATAGTTGGTCTGTAAGCAGCGAGTTATGCCTGTATGTGGCGTTGAATGCAAGACACTTCTGTTGCAGTTCCTGCATCTCCGTTTCCGTACCAATGTTATCGTTGTTGCATTCCCTTCGTATTCTCCAAGCAGGCACACAACGCTCGTAACTGACGTTAGCTTCCGCTGGGGGAATAAAGTACAAAAAGCATCCGAGTTCGTCATCTGATGTGCCATACAATGACTTCTGAACTGCATAAGAGTACGAAACACTATACATTTCTCCAATTGCACCGTCTTGGGGACAGGCTACGGCTAATCTCCAAGGGATAAGTTTAAAAATGGTATTACATGTGGCACAAAACTCATTGTAATATACAAACCCGTCAATAAGTGAAGAATGTGGAAACATGCTGCCCCAAGGATAGAGGTCGTCTGCCTTACAAGAACGTGTTGTATCCGAACACGTATCCACCATATGATACCAGAAAGAAAAATCTGGCTCAGAAGTATTCTTGTGTAACACAGAGGAGCGGCATGTGCTCCTATTTTGTCCCTCCAGTCTGTAAAGGTCAAGTTCATCCGTGCAGCAATCCCTCCGACGTCCGCATTCGGAATCGCAAGCGCATGAATGGCAACATGGCTCATAACCGGGCGGTACAGTCCCTTCCTCTCCCGTCAAGTTGCAATATTGACTCAAGGTACATAATTCTGCCAAATCTCTTGGAGGCTCAAATGCTTGTCCCAGAGCAGTACTGTTTAGTTTGAAAAGATTCAACGTAATGGCGATATACAGACGTACGCCTGGTGACATGTTTTTTCGGCAATGTTTAATCTCCAAACAGACAGAAGTAAAGTACATACATACACCGCTGTTTATAGTGTATTAGACTATTTTTCTTGTGATTTATCAATTATGATTTTATATCATATCTTATTAAATATAGCCGTTACTTCAAAATATGAATCATCGGATGGAGCACTTGAAAACTTAACCAAGAATTGAAACATCAATGTGTTATTCATTCATGTTCAAAGAACGCAAAGAAGTTTTCATATTTTTAACTTTTATATAAGCGAAGCAGTTGCATTCTTCCGGACAATAAATTAGTGTTTAGCTGCATACAGATGTGGAATTTTTTATATGCCATTAATTCATAAAGAATGTCTTTGTTAATGGTTATGCGGTATTAATGATGTGACAGAGACATCTGCAAACGCCAAGCGCTCACACATAAATCAGATAAGTTAATTATTTTCACGTGTGTGCTTGACTTAGCAGGGAAAATATTAGCTAAAGAACATCAGCGACCACGTTATGTATTACCTTTTAGAAGGTGTTCTTAATGTGAAGTGAACATCAAAAAAAAAACTACATTAAAGATATGGAAGCCAGAACTTTGAAATTATGTAATAGTTAGAAGACATAAAGTACAATTCAGTTGTTCGCATTATGTAATTTTCATGCTACAACCCAGACAAAAACGGCGGAAATATACTAAGCATAAAATAGATAGTGGACAGTTGTTTGTTTCATTGTAAGATAGCAATATAGTTCCCCGAGTGAGCAGCATAAGGTATACTTCAAAAATAGCTTTGCCACGAGTGAATTTTACGAGGTGAAATATATTGCAATGTATCAAAGAGGCCAACAATTCTTCCTTTTATGTCATTTTTTAAAATGTAACTTTTTTTAAAATAAATGCTAAGAAATCAGTTATTTACCTATACTTGTTTTTTAATCATGTGCAAACAAATTTAAAGAGCATAGCTTTAAAACCTATAATTATTTTCACATACGAGTTATCTAAAGGAGGACAGAATACGACGTACTGGTAAGATACACCAGTCAATAACGTGTCCCCAACCTGGTTCTGATGTTTGCTGTCAATGCTATTGAGTTCTAATGTAATTGTTATATCACTAAACAAGCAACATTCTTTAAAGGAAATTAGTATTTTATTATTCAAATAATATACATGGATGATTCAAATACTACGTAACCGCTATTAAGGTCTTTAAAGGGTTATTAAAACACCGAATATGCATTAACAGTGGAGTGGCAATCTGTGGATTTAGGAAATGAATGTCAATGACTGTAGTACAAGCAATGGTTTAAACTTCATTGTTCCACTAAATCTGTTGTTTATGGAACTTGTGGCATAAATTGCAAACACGTGGTATGTGATACCTAATTATCAAATATGGCGCCCAAGATGTCCGCCATACACTGTCAATTTAGAGTAAAAATGTTTTTGTTTTTTAAATATGGGAATTTTAATTTAAAAGATAAGTGTAAATATTTACATCGATATAATTTTCCCTGTAATGTACTTTTGATTGCCTTATTACATTGACAAATTCAAGGTCATTTTAAAGTAACCGTACGAAAATTACTTGAAAATTTTGAAATAAATACTTTTCGCAGAATTGTATTACATATGTTCCTTCATTCAAAACGATTCTTATGGTCAGGATTTTAGATATTTTGGAAAATGCTAAGGTTTTATACATAAATAAGTGTCAAAGAGTGTCGCACAATTGCTATAACAGTCTTGTAATAAAATTGTTTAGTCTCTTTTCAGTGAAAAAGGTTTAAAGATTTTATAAAAACAAGTAGGTGTTACCAAAGGCAGTCACACAAATTTGCTGTTTCCAAGAAGTTATGTTATAACATTACTACTGGTACACTTATATATATATATATATATATATATATATATATACATAAGTCCTAGAGTCAAGTTTCAAGTTTATTGGCAACATCGGCAATACATAAGCCTTTGGCCATGAACATACACATATGATGAGATGTACACAAATTGAAAAGGTGACAAATACAAAATAAACTAAACAAAAAACAACAACAGCGTTTCACAATTACATAGTATAGAGAACAAACTTATAATTTACTTTGTTGTACTATCTTAGTTTGAAGCAACTGCATCAATGCTGGCAAAACGTCAAAAGCATGTAAATGTATTTAGATACATGTCTTATATTTTTTGAGTTTTTTGAAGACATTAAAACCCTTAATGTATAAAAGGTTTTCAATGAATTGGAAATATTGAATTGTAGACGTAAATCATAATATGAAGGACAAGCAAGCAAAATATGAAATTCAGATTCAACCATATTAGTATTGCATAGTTTACATTTTCGTTCTAAACGTGCAATATTATTGAACCTTCCAACTTCAATTTCAAGAGAGTGAGAACATAGTCGCAATCTCGATAATTCTAGATTTATCATTCATATTTAAATCGAGCTACTTTTCAAATTCAAAATTTAACTTGAATGTTTATAATAATTTCACTTCGGTTGTGAAAGAATGGTATCAGTCCAGTGTTGTACATGTTGAACGTGGAGGCGTTGATATAAAAAAGATTTTTTTATATGATCAGAATATATGCAAAAAGCTACATAACATAAAACCAAACATAACTAAAACCGAGGGTGTCTAACACATTCATAGAGTCTTAACGTTGAGTTTAACTTTGTTTTTTCAATTTTATTTTCTCAAATATACATGTACATCATACATATATTCATAAAGTATACAAAAGTCGTGTTCCAAATTCAATCATGAAGAAAATATTGTTGTTGTTTTTTTTCTGTTTTTTTTGGGTGTTAGTTAAGAAAGTAAGAAATGTTAGATAGAAGAAGGCAAGAAAGCAATGTGGATGCAATTTACATTCTTACATTGGTGTAAACTTGCGGTATTCAAGAATTAAGCTTGTTAAGTACTAGGATCCATCTACCAAGAAACGTATGCAATTTATTTTTGGCCATAGCTATTATCTTTTCAGATTGCAGTCTCTTTGAAAAATATGGAACAAAAGCCTCGAAGATGGGCGTACTTCCTTCACACTTTGATTTAAAAATAAAGTATTTTGCAAGAAGTATAACGAAGTTAATTGCATATTCATAATTTCCATTTAAAGACTTAAAGTTACAGAAAGTGACCTCACTGTAGTTTATTGTCGAATGTTCCAGAATATTTGGGTGGAATGGCATTCCCAAAACATATGTTTATTCGAATCTATATACATTGAGCAAAAATCACATAGACTACAAGAACTAATATTGTATCGATAAAGTTTACTATTATCAGGCAGTATTCTAAGAAGAAATTTGTACTGAAATGCTCTTCATTTGGTATCAATGCAAAGTTTGAATGATTGGGTATAAATATTTTTCCAATTTAGATCATTTACGCTTAGTTCTGCCTCCCATATTCCTTCTTTCGCATTTGGCACTGGTTTTTGGTTTAAAATGAGTTTCAGGTATACCAGCTTGCATATTTTAGTATTTTCAGTCACCTTATTTAAAAAAAACCGTAGATACATTGAAATTCATTTCCTCTAATTTTACTTTTGATTTCCATTTTTGAGGAATACACTTCAAAAGCGTGTAATATTTCATGTAATCATGTTGGTTAATATCGTATAGTCTGTTTAGATCCTCAAAATTGTAAAACTGTTTTTGTTGAAAGTTATACAGATGCTCAATGTATAGTACACCTTTGCTGTACCAATTCTTATAGAAAAATATGTCATCGCTTTGTTGTCTAATGTAACTTTTGTTCCAAATTATTTCTTTCGCTATAATGTTGAAATCTTTTCTAAATGTTACACTTGCCCATGATTTAATTATATCACGAAGAAATTTCGATTTTATTTCAAGCCTATCAATTTTATTCGGGTCTAGATTACATTTGAAAATAATATCTTTTCCAAATCTAACCATCATATTTTCATATATTTTTACCCATTTTGAATCTTTTTGAAACAGCATTCGCTTATCCCAGCTCGATTTTATTGCACATTCGAATTTTAATATGTCTAGCATTTTTAAACCTCCATTTTCATAACTTTGTATAATCTGATTTCTTGAAACTTTATCAGGTTTATTGTCCCATAAATATTTAAACATTTTTTGTTTAATACCATTTAAAAATGTGTGTGAGGGTGATTCTAGCACTGTTAATGGGTACAATAACTTTGGAATTGCAAACGTTTTCAGAACTGTTATTTTTCCTAAAAGCGAAAGATTCCATTTTTTCCATTTTTCTAAACAGGCTTCGAATTCCAGCATTCTATCTTTGAAATTAATATCATTTATGATTTTTGAATTGTTACTGAATATAATTCCTAGTGCCTGCGCTGTGTTCATGTTACATTCAAAATTGCTGTCGCAGAATCTTGTTTTGTTATCTTTCAGTGATCCTAGCCTTAAAATTGAGCACTTTGATTTGTTTAGAGTTAATCCTGATATACTTCCATAATTATCTTAAGTTTTAATAAGAGTGTCGAAGGATTTTTTTTATCCATCTAAAATGAAACTAGCATCGTCCGCAAATATGGTTTGTTTTAGGCCAATATTGTTTACCTTTATACCTTTGATATTCTCATTTTTACTGATTTCAATAGACAATAGTTCGATGCAACAAATGAATAAATACGGGGGAAGAGGGCATCCTTGTCTCACACCTTTACGCATATTAAAGAACTCGGATAAAAAAAACCGTTATTTGTAACACAACCTTTGGCATCTGAATAAAATAGTCGAACCCATTTTATTATATCATTGCCGAAATTGAACTTTATCAGGAATTTTGTTAGTAAATTGTGATCGAGGCTATCAAAAGCTTTATTAAAATCAGAAAAGAATATCAAACCTTCATTATTATTTTCATTTGTAAAATCAATTACTTCTTGAAGAATTCTGACATTTTCCCCAATATATCTCCCCTTGATAAAACCTGTCTGATCACAACTTATAATATTCTGTAAGAATGGTTTTACTCTCGAGTTTAACTTTACCAAACATTGATACAAGGTTATTATATACTTTCAAAGCTTGATCTTTCAGCGCTTTAACTGCATTTACAGAACTTTCATTGTAATTGAATTTTATACCCAAATAACAAAAGCTATACACTGTTTCGACAAAATTATTATTAATGGACCAAACAAAACGATTCAATGTTTTTCATTTTTCAAAAATACATACTTTAGTTTTAACAACACTAATTTTAAGACCCCACTTGCATGAATATTTATATATTGCATCAAGTTGTGCTTGAAGACTATTCGGGTCAGTTGTGAACAGAGCAATATCGTCATCAAACAGAAATATGTAAATAGACAGCTTAGTTATATCATTATGGGTTAAATTTTCAAAATCTAAATACTCCCGAATGTCATAAACAAAATAAATAAAAGACGAGAAAGGGGTTCCCCTTGTTTCACTCCAAGAGATATATCGAACAGTTCTGTATATAACATAGCATTCATATCTTTAACACACGCCTTAAAATTTGCATATAGGGACTTAAGCATGGTTATCATTTTACTAATTATTCCAGACTGAACTACAAGTAATTTAATCCACAAAGCATCTTGTATAGCAGTGTTAAAAGCCTTTTCATGATCAATAAAAGCACATTACAATTTCTGTTGTTTTTTTTGCGCTTAAACCTTTTGAATAATAGTATGAAAGTATAAAAATACAATCAACAGTGATTCTGTTGTCACGAAAACCAAACTGCGCGTCATTAAATTTATATTCAGTTTCACACCACTTTTATCCGATTTTTCAAGAAAAGAGATAATAATTTGGCAGATAAAAGAACGAGTGTAATCCCTCTATAATTAGATGGCTTTGTTTTATCACCCTTTTCATGGATAGGCTCAAGAACACCTTTAGTCCAGGCTTCTGGATAAATTCCATTATCAAATTTCTTGTTAAAAATGGTGCAATACACATTTTTGCATCTATGAAACAATCAGCAATATAGCCACTAATATCACTACTTTTGTGTCTGCACATAGAACTAATTGCATTAATGATCGCATTTAACGTAAAAGCACAATCAAGGCTATCAACTGAGATATAATCACTATTGTTAAATTCTTCATTGTTAAAATTACTTGCATTTAGTGTAGATGACATATTCTTAAAATTGTTAACAAAGGATTGTAACGGAAAATTGACCACCGTACTATTTTTCTTATAAATTATTTGAATGCATTTCCAGAACTTTCTAGAATCCTTTTTACATATGTTTTGACATATTAGACTTGTCCTTACTATAAATTAATAAGTTCGCCCTACGCTTTGCCTTTGCTTGTCTACATTCAGTACGGAACCATGCAGATTTCTTATTTTTACATTTCGAATTTCTGCGTTTCGATGAAAAAGTTTTACCGTGTACCATAAATGAAACATCGTAAAGAATAACAGATAATGTATTAATACAGTTATTTATTATACCAAAGCTAGCTCATGCTACTATAGATGTAGTTTGTTGAATAGGGGACAAGATCTTAATATTTGTTTAATATGTCTAGGTGTGTATCTTAGCTATGGCACGTGCAGCGATATGTAATAAACACAACTCTCATTTCACTTCACACTCTGTATTATCTGTAAAAGTATACAACGTATCAGGTCTGCATACACAGAAGTTCTACAACCTGCAATTAACAAACCAAATAACATACTATTGCAATACATATCAATTCTAACACAAACCAGTTTAAAACATATAAAACATATTCATTTTCACAATTGGTCATATATTCAATTCCTGGCATCCATGGCTGTCAATGGTATAACTCTTAACATTGTACAATATACTCAACAATGTATTCCAACAACAACAACAACAACAACATACATTAGTCTTACCGATTAATACAATCGACTGCTTTCACCCTGCCGTCTCACTCCAGGAACATCTGTTAGTCATTCTAAAATGCCGTCAGTCATAACAAAATTCGAAAACATGTTGAAAACTTTATTGTATACTATTAAATTCTTTTTCATTATTTACTTTGTAATTTACCCCTCATTTGCGCTCACTTGGATGTCTTTGGACTTTTTTCTGCTTCATATCCTTTGCTTGGTATCTTTCAAGCATCCAGATTCTGACACACAATTATTATTTTCAAGTACTTGCCACTATTGATATAAATAAAATTTCTACATTTCTTTCCCCTTTCGCGCACGCACCTAGCCTCCCGTCCCAAAACGACCATACATTATAAATACTCAACGTGTGCTCTTACTTGGTATGACAGAAATGAGAATACTGAGGAAAATTACCATTTTGCCTTTATAAGCGTTATGAAACTTCATAGCGTCTATTCGAATCGCTGGCGCGTGCACGTCACAAACTACGCATGTGACTCCCTATAGGATGACGACGTAAATATATAGTCGGCAGTCAAAGAGGAGCCTTACAATTGTCACCGCCACAGGACCACTCTAGATTCATTCATTGCGGATCTCACGGCATTTTGGCTTGAAATTTATTTCTTTGACATATACCTGACCAACCAGTGGACCATTATAAACTCAAAGGAAGAAGAACTTCACGGCGGACGGATTTATTAAGTTGAACAAGATTATATTACGTGATAGCGAAGATTGCATAAGTGTCTCATAACAGCCCGAGACATAGTCTATACGAGCATGAAGGCCAATTATCACGCAGAGGCCCGGCTTAATCATGTTTTAACCTCTTAAACACATACGTGTTATTTCGTTTGTAACTGTTTACCAATATAGTTCTTTTAACAAATAATAGTTTAACCCTAGTTGTTTTAATCCTATCAGTTTTAAGCTTGACAATGAAAACGCACTCTTGTCGGAAAACCCCCCCAAAACATCAAAGTTCTTGTTATAATTATAAGGGCGCTGCCGTTTTGTTACACGTTTATTCATCGGCTCATACAAACACATACCGTACTGTACAACAGTTACCTACATGAATTAGCTCCCTAACTACATACAGTATATTACATACTCTTTCTTTTAAAAAAACAACAACCAACAACAAAACGCTCATCACTCAAAATAAGACATACCAAATGAATATATGTTGAAAGTGAATCATCTTATTAACTAACCAGTTATTGTTTTGATTATTTAAGAAAATAGAATCATTAAAGAGATAATACAACAAAAAAAACTAGATTATTCCAAAATGTGACTAGCTCAACAATCATGTAATTACTATAACAACACATGTATAGCATCATACAAGACACAAAAATCAAGAAACTGTCACACAAATTACATTTAACACTGTTCAACTTCGGTTCGTAGTTCTGATAGTCCTATACATATTCATTAAGGTATTTGGGCTTTTAAGTTCACGTCCAAAACGTGACCGACCGATGGGTTGAATGCTGTACAGATTCTCAGGACTTGGATTCGGTGGAATTCTCTCAGATATCATTGGGTTTATTCTTGATTCATTCTTATCATTAGCGCGAACAGATTGTTTCTGCTGATAAGCCACAGGAGGCACTGGTGCGTTGCATGATCTACGCGTGATAATGTGCGGAGTTTCGCGAGTTTAAAGTAAGTGTTCAGTGTTTCTTCTGTATTGGCGGCCTCTGTCGCCTGCTTTCACTATGTATGAACGTTGATAGCTTGGTGTGCCACCACACTTTTCTTTTACTGATAATCGCGGATAGTTGGCTGTGCCAACACTCTTTTCTCTTACTGATAATCGCGGATAGTTGGCTATGCCAACACACATTTCTGACTTTACTAATGATCGCGGATATGTGGCTGTCCCAACACACTCTGCTGGTTTCCATCCGTTAGGTGTATGGATACGGACAGTATCTCCAGGCTGGATTTCATCACAAACCTTAGCGTTCTTGTCGTAGTAGTATTTCTGCTGCTCCCTATACAATATTAATTTGGACTTCACCTGTTTTGGATCAGTTGTTGTAGGTTTACGTTAGTTGTTTGTTATAGGCAATAAGGTTTTAGCACGTCTGCCCATCAGCCTCTGCATTGGTGATCCTATCTTAGTTTCTCTCGGTGTGTTGCGTAGTTCTAGTAGACCAAGGAATACATCTTCACCGGTTTGATAACATTTTGCGATGATTCGCTTCACTGTTTGTACTGCCTTATCTGCCAGGCCATTTGACTATTAATGTAACTGTGTTCTAATTACAGTACCAGAACGCGTGTCTCTTTGTAATGCTGCAACTTCTATAACGTTGGAGAAGAAATCTACCATAACCAAATAATGGTTGCCATTTAGTTTACACGAGACAGTGCCAACTTTACTCCATGGAAGATTTAGTAGTGGATGGATCATCATGGTTTGCTTCGTTTCTCGAGGCACTCGTTACATATCCTGACTACATCTTCAATTTACTTGTTCATCCTTGGCCAAAATATTAATTCACTTCCTCTCTGTTTGCAATTGACAATACTTAAATGAGAGCTATGTATAATTTTCAGTGTGGCAGATCTCAGTTCTGCTGGTATGCATGTTCATTCCCCCGGTATACAACTCCATTGTATGTCGACAATTCATCTCTGTAGTACCTGTATGGCAATACTTCGGCGGGTACATCACTCCTTGTCTCTGGCCAACCATTGCAAATAACCTGTATCAGTAAATTCAGTTTCTCATCTCTACTGGTAGCTTTAGCAACTGATACATGACTTACACCTGCTAATATCTCTATTACTTAATCCATCATTTCATCATCAATTGTTGGTTCACCATCACTCTGTTTTAGTGGCATTCTACTCAAGCAGTCTGCTAAACCCAAGTCTTTACCTTTCACATGTACCAGTTTGAATTGGTAAGGCTGTACTTCCAACATCATTTTCTGCAAACGCACAGGTGCTTTGTGTATTGGCTTCTGTAAGATTGTCTCTAGTGGTTTGTGATCTAATTCAATTGTAACGTTTTGCCATACATCAGTTTATGGAACATTTCACATCCAAATACTACTGCAAGAATCTCCTTTTCAATCTGAGCATACCTTTGTTCAGCTTGTGTTAACACTCGTGAAGGGTATGCAACAACTCCATTTCCTTGTATAACTGCAGCACCTAGCCCTTTCATTGAGGCGTGTACTGTTAATGTAATGGGTTTATTCACGTCATAGTATTTCAACACTTCAGTCGAAGTTAACGCATTTTTTATTTTAACACATGCTGCTTTTGCTTCATTTGTCCATAACCATGACTCCTGCTTTTTCAGTTCTCTTAGCGGTGAACTTAGCTCACTCAAGTTTGGAATGAAATTTGCTACGAAGGCCAACATACCAAGAACTGTTTCAAGCTCTGCATAATTTTCTGGATCTTTCAAGTTAACAATTGCTTCTATCCTCTTTGATGTTGGTTTCAAGCCTTCGCCAGTTAATCTATGGCCAACATAGTCAACTTCTTGCTGGGCAAACACACATTTGTCCTTGTTAAATTTCATGTTTATAGCTCTGGCCTTCTCAAGAACACTCCTTAGCTTGGTGTAATAGTCATCCAGACTTTCGCCATGGACTAGTATATCATCAACGACTACTTTTACCCCATCTAATGTACCAAAATGATTGCACATCTCTCTCTGAAAAAACAGCACATTTCAGACCCATAGGCATTCTAAGGAATCTGTAGCGTCCAAAAGGTGTGTGGAAAGTTGTCAACAGGGACTAATTTTATCTGGTAGTAGCCCATATTTGCATCCACTGTAGAGAACCATTTACTTTTGTTAACTCTAGTTACAATGTCATCAATTGAACTCATTGGATAGTGCTCTCTCAAGATAGCATTGTTTAGGTCAGTTGGGTCTATACATATTCTGACTCTGCCATTTTTTTTCACACAAACTATACTACTGACCCATTCGGTTGGTTCTTCAACTGGCGCAATAACACCCAATTTCTGTAAGTAATCTAACTGAGTGTTCACTTAATTTCTCATAGCAGCGGGAACTGGTCTCGGTGCATGTACTACTGGTCTGACTTCTTCATCTATCTTAATTTCATATTCACCTGGGATGCACCCTACTTCATTGTTTACTACGTCACTAAATTCCTTTAACAACTTTTCTGTAGTAAGTTCGACTTTATGTATTCTCTCTATCAGTCCAACTCTAGTGCTATCAACTGTACCTAATAGATTTATGTCTCCCGGCATGTCAAGTACCTAAAACTCTATGTCATACTTGATACCTTTGTATGCGCAAGGTAGCACAATCATTCCAACTGCTTTCATTGGGTTTCCGCTAACCCCATTAATTATGACGTCACTGCTGCGTATTCTACTGACAGATGTAAATGATTCTGCAGTAACCTTAGATAACACATTACACCTAGCACCACTGTCAATTTCAACAAAAAGTTCATGACCATTTACATCAAACTTTGCTTTCCAGTCATTTTCACTGTGTGCTTTATCTACATTTACTGTAAACACATCCTGTACTGTGCATTGATCAAACAAACCATTCATATCATCAGTGTCTGTGTAATTTATTTGAGCGCTGTGAAAACCACTTTCGCGACCACGACCATAGCTACCTCTGCTCCTAAACCGTCCACGTCCACCTCTGTGACTCGTACCTCTGCAGATGGTAGACATCTTAAAATGTCCGATTTGTTCACACATTTCGCACTTCCTGTTGTATGCTGGGCAATGTTAATATTCATGGTTTCTACAACACCTCTTGCAATATGGTTTGTTGTGTTGATAACGATTTTGACTGTTACCTGCATTGTTGTGTTGATAACGATGGTGACTGTTACCTGCACCTCTTTGTGCATGTACAAAATTGACTTTGGAATTTTCCGCATCAGATAAGTTCTTTAAATGAGCTGTAGTTAGTTCAACGTGTCTGCAAGTTTGAATAACTCTTTCCAAAGAAAGATCGTTGACCGGAATGTCCATTAAGTTCTCAAAACACTTCGAGTCAGCTATACCAATTATAATCATGTCACAAATGAAACCTTCTTTCTGGTCACCATATTGACAATGTTCTACCTTTCTCTTAAGTTCAGCAATGTAATCCATGATGGACATGTTACCCCACTTAGTATTCAAAATATAAATGTTTCTATAGCTATGCACACCGAAATTAAATTTCCTAAAAACAGTGTCCAAATCGTAATTATCTTCGGCTGGGCGAGCTTGCACATTGTTGCCATCGTCCCTCTGTATCTCTGGAGCCCAAACAAATGTGTCATATATTCTCACAGACTCTCGACCCATGTTAGACAACAATATAGCAACTTTCCTACGACCTGGCTTGTCGTGTAAACCCAATGCGTCTAAATGTACCACAAAATCGCGTTTGTATTGTTCCCAATCTGGTGCACTGGTAGTCGTGTCCGTTGGATTAAATTCAGGCAGATTCCTTACACCGTTGGACGACATCGTTAGTCCTGTATGTCAATGAATGCTACAATAATGTGTCGGGCACACTATAATCACACATAAAGCATTCTGCCAGCCGATTTCTTCGGATATTTCGCCACTTCTGACGCCATGTAATAACTGTAAGGGCACTGCCATTTTGTTATAAGTTTATTCATCGGCTCATACAAACACATACCGTACTGTACATCAGTTACCTACATGAATTAGCTCCCGTACTGCATACAGTATATTACAGTTCTTCCATTACGTTTTTCAATCAATTCCATTAAAAATGGTAATTTCCTGAAGGCTCCCTTTAGTTGAGTTTGGTATAGGTTTTCTGATGTGATGATGTGAGGTATTTGTTAATATAAATATCATCATAGAACATATGTTCTAGCGAGACTATATATACACAAAATAAATTACTAGAGGCAGCACAAACGTAATATTCTCTGATTTTTGTAAGCTTGGATTGTCATGTTGAAGTCAAATTTTAATTAATAGATTACACAATGAAATTTTTTGATTCACTTAGCGTAACGATGTCGTTCATATACATATGTTTTTTTTTTAATATTTAGTCTTATTTTGCTTTATTATTTAATTGTATTATACATATGTATGATAGTATGCATTGTCTACATGGTCCATTGCCTTCAGCATAGTTTGTAAATAAATCGTGAATCCTGTATGTGAGGTTAAAGGTTTTTTTCAATTAGATAAAGTACTACTGCAGATTAAAACCCAAAAGTATAGTTGTGTGTAACCAGTTTCTTTTGGGTAATAAGAAAGCTTCTGTCAACTGAAATCAGGTATTTAAATTAATATTTTGAAAAAATAGCTTGTGTATTTGCAAAATGGATGTGGTTATGGATAAGAATTAAGGTATTTATTTGTAGTCTTAATACACAGAATTCATATACAGAACATTTCATTTCATTACAGTTTTTACATGTTTTTGAATTTTGTAATGAATGACGTCCAGGCTTAACATCATTAAAAAAACCTGCACGGCATTTCAGAATGACTAGAACATCTGTGTGCTTTATCAATAAGGGGGTTACTGCATATACTGTAATAAATTACATGCACAGGTTAAATGGGTAAAAGGGATGTTTTGGTGATCAAGGAGATGTTCATGCAATAATTGTCACTTTGACCATCGGTGCAAACACAAGATTCCAAAGACAGAAAAAAACGTAAAATACAAAGAATTACAACCCGACATGACTTTGACATATGGACAATATCACAAAGAAATAAACTAAACCAATACTGACCATTGACAAAGCCCTGGAGAAGATTTAAAACATAAAATGTAAAGTTTTCATCAAATAAAATGGCGATTCTATGTTTCAATTTTCCCGGATGTACATGTGTACAACAGTTCAAACGTCCGTTAAAAAACGGTTAAAACCAACCCGGTTACATACTACCCGTCTATCTAGAATGACGTCTCGCAATTACTCAAGTAATCATAACAAAATATGTATCCGTCAAAATATAAGTCAGTTACAAGTGCCAACTCTATACCACATAAAACTACTACATGTTAATATACAACATGTATACTATTCCAAATTAAATTGTACACCTGTTTTCACTGTACTTGATACAATACAATCTATATGCAACCATACTGACTTTAATCACTACATGTACTTACCTTTCTACTTTGTAACACTACAATATAACTTTTCTATAACACTACAATATAGCTTGTTATCGCCTCCCCCCTACTCAAAATATGCGACCACGCATCAACAAATCCACTTATAAAAATCAAAAAACTAAAAACACTATCAGAATCCAAATCATTAGCATCATATGACAAAATATATATAAGAATTATATGGATAGTGATAGTGACCAGACGTGATTTTATAGCTCTTATTAAAACAGTGTTTTTAGAAATAAATACTGACTTTTGAGAGATAAAAACTATATCTGCAAATAGATAATTACAAGAGCTTTACATTGGATACAGTGTTAATACTAACTATTGTTTTGGTTTATTGCAATTATTGAGGAAATGATAATTGTTTTTCCCCAAAATATAAGGGTTTAACAAAGGATTTATTGAAATGTAACAGATTGGTGTAGCCTGAGATTTATCTGTTTGCTATCAACGTTTAACAAAGGATATATTGTGTAATGGGTATTGTATTGGAGTTAGTTTGTACTGATTGATTGACTGCAGCGATCAAACACCATATATACATGTGTTCACTCTAAACAGCTAACGGACTGAAAGGGAAGAATTCATGAAAACTAGTTATGGCTATTATGGCTATTGAAATTGTTCAATACCGTGCAAAAATCGGATGTTTTAACTTTCATTGTCGTCAACGGTCTAGACCACAGAAATATGATAAATACAATCGTTTTGCTAAAGGGTCTGATCATTCATTTGCGCAGCTTTGTGTGCGGCGTATTTATGATATGGTACTTTCTTTCCCTACATGCAGTCATTACCGGTCATACATTTCTTGTGGACAAATATGCATTTTCAGAAGTACGAAGTTGTGCATTTGAGAGTCCTCTTTTGCCTGCGAGTGGGACATTGCCTATTACATGTGGACATGGTAATTTACTGTATTCATTATATGCCAGCCGTATGCTACTTCTGTCTGCTGACGTGGAACTTAATCCAGGACCAACTGAAGACACTTAACTTATACTTAATGCTATGGCTGATGTCAAAGAGGAAATTAAGCAAGTGAAAATGAGCTAGTAAGTGTCGTATCTGAAATAAAGTGTATGAAGTCTGAATTCTCATCGATTAAATTAAATATTTCAAAATTTGAAGCGTGTCAATCAAATACTTATGCAACTGTTATTGAAATGCAAGAGCGATTAGATGCTTTTGAGTACAGGCAGGAGAGCGTTGAACATGACCTCCGTGAGCTATCCATACACGATGAAATCACCCATGACAAAATAGAAGATATTGAAAAGCAACTTATTATCTGTGAATCAAAAAGGTTAAAATGTTCTATTAGAATTTTTGGCCTTGAAGAGCGAGAAAATGATGATGTTACTCTGGAAAATAATATTGTTGATAGAATTTTCTCCTTGGCACTGCCAAAGGATAGTATTGATATTAACTCCATAGAGAGAGCCAGAAGAGTCGGTAATGCTGGAAATAGACCAAGATTAGTAATTGTAGATTTTAAGAATAATCAAGATAAATTCAAACTTTTTAAATATCGCCACAGACTCATTTCTACAACGTCAAACGTTAAAAGATCTGAATAGTAGAGGGCTACAAGGTTATTTCAAAAACGGTAAGTTGGTAACATACAATAAAATGACCATTAAGAACGAGTCTCGTATTGAATCAAGGGTGATAAAGCGCGCAGTCCGTCCCAGTTATGCTGGCGCTGTCAGTGGCGGTGCCCACATGGATATGGACTTATCTTCAGCTCCAAATTTTGCACTTCCTACAGATGGGCCCGAAAATCCTGGCTAACAACAGAACATATTATAGCATGATGGTCAAAGTCCAACACATAAATTAAATATACTATGCTTGAACATCGAAGGCTTAAATTCTAAGCTTTGTAATTTTGATATTTTTAGCCGTCTCTCTGGCTATGACGTTGTATGCCTACAAGAAACTTGGGATACAGAGATTTAATATGTGTAGGTGTAAATTTCAGGATTATGAAGTGTTCTCTTGTAATGCTAAAGTGTCTATTGTAGGAGGAAGATCAATGGGAGGTGTTGTTGTAATGATTAAGAGTCAGTTAAATAAGTTAGTTAAAAGGATATGTGATGAGTATGAGTTTGGAGTGATGGTGTTATTTGATAGATCACTGTTTAATTGTGTCAGAGATGTATTGTTAATAACAGTGTACTCGCCTCATGAAAACTCTGTTTTTTATGTTAATATATTACCCATGTTTGCAAAGGCTAGAAGATTTGATTGCAGACAATAATTTAAAGTGTTATGAACTACTACTGTGTGGTGATTTTAATGCAAGGACCGGTAATTTGCCAGATAATATAACATTTGTAGAGGTACCAGAGCTTCATGATGTCAGGGATATTCTTGATGGAGATATCACAAGCATAAGGCAGTCGTGTGATTCTGTTGTAAACAACTGTGGAAGACTTTTACTTAACTTTTGCAAGTCGTACTCTTGTTTCATTTTGAATGGACGACGTCTTAGAGATAACTGTGATAGAACATGTGATAAATTTACCTTTGTAAATCAAAACGGATGTAATGTAATTGACTACTGTATTGCTACAAAAAATGTTTTTGATTTAGCTGAGAATTTTACTGTTATTGATAGAGTAGAAAGTCCACACTTTACAATATGTGTATTATTTGACATGTTTTTTGAGCATATAGAAGAAATTAATGCTACACCTATTTAACGATATAACCTAAATACTAATACAAAACCTGAATATATTGCAGAATTATCTGCAGGCTATGAAAATGGCTTATTCCATTCTTTAGAGTCTTGTATTAATAATAGTGATAATGTTAATGATATAATGGATAAATTCGAACATGTTATTAAACTATACAGTGAGAAATTTGTAAACACAATTATTCCAAGGAAAGTTAACCCAGGGCATAAGGTTTGGTTCGATTCAGAGTGCAAGAATGCAAAAAGAGAATCAACTTTGCATTAAGGCAGTTTCGTTTAACTCATAATGTTGTTAATCTTAACAGTTATTTACATAAGAAAAATATATTCAAGAAGATGTGTAAACAATAACGATTTATACATGAGAAGCAATATTTATCAAATATTGAAAAAAAATGTTTATAATTCAAAATTGTTTTTGAAGGAAATAAACAGAATGTCAATGCCTGTTCCTACGGAATCGCCAATTGATATAAATACTTGGTACCAGCATTTTAAGTCTTCGTTTTCTTGTGACATTGGTGTAAATGGTGGGGAGGCTAGGGTACATGACGTTAATGTTTATGTCATGGATGAGGTGGAAAATATTCTTTTTAATAGTCCTATATCGCAAGAAGAGATTATAGATACTATTAAAAAACTAAAACTGAATAAAGCGAGTGGAGGGTTTATTCAACCTGTGCATATTATATGTTATTGATATTCTACTACCATTTATTTGTAAACTATTTAATAAATTATTTGCTTCAGGGTCATTACCTGAAAAATGGTCTCATTGTATTATTGTATCATTGCACAAGAAAGGCAGTTTTGTTAAACCTAATGATTATAGAGGAATTTCACTTATTGATGTATTAAGTAAGATTTATATTACTATTGTTACCGCTGGTGTGACTTTTTATGTTGAAGCTTATAGTAGATTATCAGAAAGTCAGGCTGGTTTTAGAAAAGATTACTGTAGTACAGATAATTAATTTGTATTATATGCTGTTATAACCAAATACCTACAAAGGAAACGGAAGCCTGTTGCTTTTATAGATTTTGAAAAAGCATTTGACTCTGTTAACCGTTCATTATTGTATTATGTTTTACGTAAAAACAATATCTCAGGGTGTTTGTATAGACCTATTAAGTCAATATATGCCTCTGTTAAAGGTGTTGTTCCGACCAAAACAGGACTCTCCAATGTTTTTGATTGTCCAATAGGATTACATCAAGGTTGTAGTTTAAGTCCAATATTGTTTGCCTTGTTTATAAATGAACTGCATAGCTTGTCATTAAACAACAATGTAAGAGGTTTACAACTTTACAACTGAAATATTTCTAATTATGTTTGCAGATGATATTGCATGTAAATCGGACACCGTTGTAGGCCTACAAAGGCAGTTAAATATTTTACAGGATTTTTGCAATGAATGCAAGCTTGTTGTTAATTTAGACAAAACGAAAATTATGGTATTTAAGAATGGTGGACAATTATCAAGACATGAACATTGGTATTATGCAAATAGTTAACTTGATGTTGTAAAAGGGTTTTGATTAGTTAGTGTTCATTTTTTCAAGTACATTATCCCTGTATAAAATGGCTGAACATATGTCAATTAAGGCAATACGAGTACTTTTGCATGTTTTAAGTTCGTTTCAGAATTATAGTTATGTACCATATAAAACATTTTTCAAAATATTTGATGCAAAAATCATGCTAATTATGTTATATGGCTCAGAGTTGTGGGGACTTAAAAATATGGTTTGCATTGATAATGTACATATGTTGGGATGCAAGAGGTTCTTGAATGTTCAACAAAACGCTTTTAATGATGTGGTTTTAGGTGACTTGGGACGTTTTCCTATGTATATATATTCATCTGAACGTTGTATTAACTACTGGACTCGCCTTCTTCTTAATATGCCGAAAACTAGATACCCTAAATTATGTTATAATATGCTTTTATATTATGATAGCATCGGCTTTTGTAATTGGGTGACTACTGTAAGAGAAAATTGATATAGTAACGGCTTTGGCTACATTTGGGAAAGCCAGCATGTCAATAATGTTACGTTGTTTTTATTCCAGTATACGTATAGGTTAAAAGATCAGTATTTGCAGGTATGGAGAGCCAGATGGATAGCGAATAGAAAGTTATCATCATATTCTCAATATAAAACAAATTTAACACTTGAAACATATGTTTATGTTTTAGACGTATCTAACTTTCGTAAATGTTTTGCATCATTCAGATATTCTGTACATCTTTCTATAGAAACCGGTAGACATTTTGGGATACAGAGAGAAGAACGCACTAACCCCATACTGCGAATGTTAAATTGAAGATGAATTCCATCTTTTGTTGACATGTCCTTTATATAATGTTTTAAGGAATATTTATATTGAAAAATACTATCGAGAAAACCCTACTATTGATAAATTTTATGATTTAATGTCTAGTACAAATGCTTTGAAAATACGTTATTTAGCAATGTTTATTTATTACTCATTTGAAGAAAGAAAATATTTTATGGACATTTCAATTTGATATCATAACATGTCATTATCACTATCTATCATGAGTGTTTGATATATGTATGCTATTTTGTTTGTGTATGGGGCGGAGGCCTTTTGAACAATAAACCTTTGAAACAATATGTTTTAAACAATGCCGTATCTGTTATATCACTGAAATATTGAAGAAAGTATACGATGCACTGTTTCACTATCCATCGAGTTCAGTACTCCACTTTTCATCAATGCATCAACTGCCTGAAGTCAGTTATCAATAAGACGAGCAACGTCCTGAGCTGCATTCATCACATAGTCCTCATATCTCTCATATCTCTCCGGTTGTCGCCGTTCTCTGGTATAACTTCTCGGTAGAGGCTTAGGTGGAACACGTTTTTCTATCTTCCTGCTCGTGTTGTCATTAACTGCATGGCGCAGTTCTACCTGTTCTCCCTGGTCATTTTCATCGACTTCTTCATTAGATTCAGCTACAAGTTCAGCAATTTCATCTCTTGCTTCTTTACCAGGTATATTTGAAATATGTGGCTGTTCTTCAATAATCTCTTTACCTGTGTCCTGTTCAGTATCATAACCACAACGTGAAGGGTCATTTGGTACATCATTCTGACAATATCTTGCACAATCTCTTCCGTATCTATTTCACCACTAGAAAATTTAACATTTAAATCATCAAACAGATCCATTTTACGGTAACAATGACATAACATCTTGGGATTTGGATTCATCTTAGATTACTTTTTCATGTAACATATCACAAGGATCAGAATGAAAATTCCTGACATTTAAAACAAATTCTATGGGACAGTGGTCCGAAAACTCTGTAATATGCAAAACTTTTAAAAATTGAAACGTTGAAAATAAATTGTAGTTTGAAATAACATAATTTCATTCGCTTGTTCCAACAGAATTTCTCGTAAATTTATAACATGTAAACTTACCAGGTTCAATGCGCCCCTTAGCAATACAAATATTTCATCCTTTTATACAGAGTGATAACAGTTTATTTCCAAAGCTGTTTGAGTGTGTATCTACGGATTTACGTAGCGGTAAATTACTAGTAATACTATTGCTATCGTCATCAGGCATGTTTACATATCTCCGCCTATTCTCGCGTTCAGGTCACCAGTCACGATTACGTCACCAAGTAAATTATAACCACGGATGTCATTAGCAATGCTATCAATTCAAATTAAGTAGACTTTCTATTTTTTTACACATGAGAAACGCTCAAAATTGTCTATATCGGTATTTGTTACCTTAGATTGGCATGTTTCGCAAAAAAAGTAAAATGTTATAATTGTTTAAAAATTGTAAAAGGTTCGAGTCATCCAGTTTAGATTTGAGACCCTGAACGTTCCATAGAAGAAATTGAAGGTGCTTCAAAGAGAGATCCTAGCTGTTTACTTGACGGCCAACTTGCGGTGAGCACACATTTCTATCGGTCGCGGCCCGCGGTGAGTTACCGGAAGAGGTATTTCTTTGGTTGCCAAAAGTCCTCTGTGCGCCACCACGGGTGTGGTTGTCGTTCATGCGAACTTTGGGTTGGACTTCCGGATAGGGCCCGGTGGCAGGGCAATCGCCCGACGATGAAGAGTTTGTCGGCCACAAGAGAGGCCTGTTTACCTTGAGTCTTTGCTTGGATCAGATACGAAACAGGGACTTTTCGGCGTCCCTGGACCACACGGCAACTGATCGGCCACACAGAAATTCAAGTCCCTGAGTTGATCAAATACTTTTTCTTTGACAACCATTTTGTCTCCATAGAAATTAAATTTGGCGACAATTGGGCGCTTGGAAATGTTAACATAACAACCAATGCGGTGGGCACGATCGATCTTGAAGTTTGCGCGGGCTTCTGCAATGGCAAGTAAATATATGAGAAATGTTTTGTAAAGCATTCAATAATAACATACACAACTAATTAATTCAAAGTCAAAATGATTGTTTGAATTTCAAAATGCAAATTTAATTTATATCGATTGTGTAATTTCTTCATGGGCTGATTTATGTTTGACTTGATTTTATTTGAAAAAGACATAATATTAGTAAATTCACAGAACAGTATTGATCATTATTAATTTCTCTTCTCATATTAAAACGTAATTAAATGAAGTTAACCACAAATGACCGTACTTAAGCCGATCCAGTGCTAAGAAAGTTCCATGTATAATATTGTTCAGACTTTTCATTGTAAGCCCAGCCAGAAGTATCACTCATTCAGACCATTCAGTGCTTAACCAATCGTGTGTGTAAGTTCTTAAGTACAAAACAGCCCAAATGCATTTCGGCCAAGGTTAGATTTATTAGTGTTAAGCAAGTCATAAAGTGGTTCTGCATTAGCATACCGAGTCTCTCCGAAGAGCCCAGACAAGTTCAATCTGTATCTGTTGAGTGCAAGAGGTACCCAACATCCCTCTATATGATTGCAATTAAGCCCAGTTTGTATGTTTATTTTAACAGAGAGGTTCTTTAAAAGCTCAATATTCCCTATTGTGGTTCAAGTCAAGCGTACTCATTTTAGATTCTAAATGGTTCTATTAAAGCCAGGCTAGAGCTTATTCAACCACATTTTGGCAACCCTAATCTGCCAAACAATCATTCAAGTCTACGTTGAATTCAGAAAACCTTTTGTCCGTGCGTTTGGTGCCACTCACTCACGGCGAACTCTCCGCCGCCCGGCCATGTACCCGGACTCCCACCGAATGGTCGCGCTGGTGTGAGTCGCACCTGTGATAATGTACAGCGGAGATTCGGCAACCAATGCAGTCCCGCTTCCAGAAATAGCACACGAGCCCTACCTGATCGACCGACTCGAGACGCCCTTCCCCGTGACAGCTAGGATTTGTCAGAGAATCAAATTAATTTTTTGTTATGGAATGTTCAAGGTCTTAAGTCAAAATTAGAAGATTCAGATTGTTTACACTTTGTTAATACCTATGATGTTCTTCTTTTTTGTGAAACGTGGCACTCTAAAATTTCTAATGTTCATTTGGATCATTTCGAGCGTTCCTCATGCCAAAGACCTGTTTTCAATAAGAAAGCTAAACGTTCCAGTGGTTTCGTGATTTATTACAAAAAGAAGTATTTGGAAATGTCGAACTAATTGATCTTAATATTAAGGGTTATATGTAAATCCTTTTTTGGAACGATGTTTTTATTATCCATGGCTATATTATACCCGAAGACTCTATTGTAGAATAGATTATATCCTTTATTCGAATATGATTTTTTCGATTATATTGCAAATGATTTTCACCGTTGTAACCTTCTTGGTGGCGTCATCGTGACCGGTGATCTTAACGCTAGAATAGGTAAACGGTCAGACCTGGTAGAAAATATCAATTTACAAGATTCAAGCATATTTATTAAGTAACATAAACATATTGTTTCTTGTTACATGATAAATTTAATTACATTATATACCACGTGACATAATCATTTCTAATCAATTAATTGCATATTTAGATATATAAATGAAAGAGAAAATTAATAAACATATGCATGCATAAATAACAATATCAAAAGAGGTTAGACTACTACGTTATTTATCCAACAGAGAACAATTTAAATCCATTTCTATTATTGCACTACATTGTTAACAATATTAGAACTTATAACAAATGCTTCATGAATAAATTTACAAAACCGTAGGAGAACATTAGTATTAACTGTTGGTAAAAGTTCAATGAATTTGACAACGCTTGGTTTTACATAGTAGGTTTTCGAAAGATACTTTTTCCAAATATTTTCATATGTTTTACAAATACAGACAAAATGATACTCATCTTCCAAATCACCAGAACTACATTATTATTATTATTATTATTATTATTATTATTATTATTATTATTATTATTATTAACCAAACTTATATAGCGCCCTTTTCATATTTACGTTCAAAGGCGCTTTACAACGATATAATCTGATAGCTAACTACAAGCAATATCATTAAAATACTAGACAGCTTTTGAACAATAAATGTACAACATACTAAAAAATATGAAACACAATAAAATGAAATGTGGTATTTAACAGGTCGTCTGAATTAAAAACAATAAATATCAATATCATACGATAAAAAAATAGTCTAGCGAAACTTTGAAAAAAATTAAAAATGATATTAATATAATTTACGCCTGACATCTAAATTGCATTTATATATTGTATCAATAGTCTAAAACAGTTTACATAGGATATGTAATTGTACTAAAAGATCATGGTAGAATTAAAACAGGTTGTAAAATTATGTTTAAAATCACATAATGGTCACACAGTCTTCGGGAATCACTGTCACAGATCATTCCTGGTAAAAATGCTACTCATACGCCTGTTTGAAATAGTGTGTTCTAAGTGCACGTTTGAAAGAACACAATGAACTTGAGTCTCTCACACCGGATGGTAGGTCGTTCCACAGTTTCGGAGCTACATATTCAAAACGTCGGTCGCCGTAGGTTACAGTTTTACTTTTTGGTATCACTAAAGTAAGTGCTTTGTTTTGAGATCGCAGATTTCTTCGTGGTTTGTAAACACATAGCATTTCTCCCAAATATTCTGGTGATTTTCCGTTTAAAGCTTTGTAGGTATGCGTTAAAATTTTAAACTGAATTCTGTTTTGCACTGGAAGCCAATGTAGTTCTTTATGTACAGGTGTGATATGATCGTACTGCAAGGTTCTGGTGATGATGCGGGCAGCTGTATTTTGAACGATCTGCAGTTTGTTGACTTATGTTTGAGAAACTCCATACAGTAGTGCATTGCAGTAATCTAGGCGCGAGATAACCAATGAAGTCACAAGTTGTTTAGATGCATCAATTGTCAGATATTTCTGAATTCTGCCTATTTGTCTAAGATGTAAATAACATGATCTGCATACTGAATTAACGTGATCTTCCATGTTCATGTTTGAATCAAAGATGGCATCTAAATATTTTACATTAACAGACTGTTTAACTTTCGAGTCACCGACGTTTACCGATAGATCTTCAATGTGTTTGGAGTTATGAGGAGATGAGAGCATGATGACTTCTGTTTTTTCAGTGTTAAGTTTGAGTATGTTTAGATTCATCCATGATATTATGTCTCGAAGGCACGCTTGAATGCGTTGTAATGTTTCTTCCTTAAAAATGCCATCTAATGGTTTGAAAGATAAATACAGCGGTGAGTCATCGGCGTAGAGATGGTATGACAGCCCATGCTCTTTGCAAATGGCACCAAGGGGTTTAGTGTACATTGTATAAAATTTCGGTCCTAATACGGACCCCTGTGGAACACTAAAATTCAGTTTGACCGGGTTTGACAGCACCCCATCAATGTATACTGTCTGTTTTCCATCTTGGAGGTATGATGTTATCCATTCCAGTGGTTTTTCAGCGATTCCGAACACATTTTCAAGTCTTTGTAACAATGTTTTGTGATCGATTGTGTCAAAAGCTGCCGATAGATCTAGCATTACCAAGATGGTTGCATTACCATGGTCAAGGGATTTAAGAACAATATTTTGGACTTTGATAAGTGCAGCTTCTGTCGAATGGAATTTAAGATAGGCTGATTGATGTTTTTCTTGAAGTTGATTTTCTGTCAAGTGTTCATCAATGCGAGAACTCACTACTTTTAAACAATATCGATGCTCATGATTTATTCTATCATTGCCGTATCGGCCAGTTTCAATACGTAAAGGGTGTGAAGATAATCCTTGTTTTGTAAAAGCAATGCGGTATGTTTTCGGTATTTTGTCCAAATAAACAGAAAATTCAAATTTATTTTTGAACTCTCTATACATAAATAAAACAGGTCTGATCTGTACAGAGTTAAACCATGTTTGTTTTAACTGGTCTATCAATCTTTGTTTATATAATACATGGAAATCTTTTACATTCATGTCGTTTGGGTTATACCAAACATCCATGAAACCTGCATTATCTAATAAAGGCTTTACTTTTGATGCCAAATTACTTTTACCTCTTGCAACATCAATCAACATACTTTCATATAAACGCTGTACAATAATAGTATTACTTTTTAATGTTTTACACCAAAACTTGAACATTCTAACCTATTTATTAATATACAACGGGTATCTACCTAGCTCGCCATACACAGCATACCATATCTCACATCAATGATTTAATATTGAAACAACAAAGAATCGAATAATTGACAAATAGTACTTGGCTTAAGTATAAAAGGTTTGACATTCACTAACAAAGTATTTAATGTCTTTAGGCCTTTACCAGCCAGTTTCTCAGTAACTTTAACATTGCCTCTTTTTCTAAACACAATGACTTTACTTTTATCAGGTTTAACTTCTAGTCCCCATGTTTGGCAGTATTCATATAAAAGACTTTTTCGTAATTCTTCAACACTAATGCTAAATAAAACAGAGAATGACAGTAACCAAATAATAGAAGCAATTTCAAAACTTAAAGGCGAACTTGACGAGATACTCACTAAAAGAATAAATGGAATTATTTTGAGAGCAAAAGCTCGACATGTTGAAAATAATGGAAACAACTCTAAATACCTTGCAAACCTTGAAAAAAGGCATGCAGAAATGAAAACAATTCACACGTTGAAAGTTGAAAATAAAATTATTAGTTAACCTTCAGAAATATTTCAACGGATATTTTACAAGAAATTATACACAAAAGACGATATTGTTTTAAATCACAATAGTGAGTTTTTCTCATCACCAATTGTCAAACTAAATGATGAAGATAAAGCTAGCTGCGAAGGTATTTTGACAGAATACGAATGCAGACAAGCGTTAAAAGAGATGTAAAATCAAAAGAGCCCAGGGTCTGATGGTTTTACTTCCGAGTGTTATAAAATATTTTGGAACGATTTCAAAATATTCTTTGTCAATGCTAATAATCAATGTTTTACAGAAGGTAATTTATCTCCTCTTATGAAACAAGGTTTCATTTCTTTAATTCCAAAACAAGGCAGAGATTTAGAAGTGATCTCAAACTGGAGACCAATGAGTTTACTTAATGTAGACTATAAAATAGCAACCAAATCCATTTCAAATAGAATGAAAAGAATTTTAAATAAAATTGTAAGCCCTTTTCAAACAGGTTTTGTGTATGGAAGATACATTGGTGAAAACATACGACTTATAGATGAAAGTATGAACTATTTCAATACTACAAATAAGCCTGGGTTGTTATTTTTTGCCGATTTTGAAAAGGCTTATGATCCTTTAAACCACGAATTTATACTTAAATGTCTAGAACATTTAAATTTTGGTCAAAGCTTAGTAAATTGGGTCAAGCTCTTCTATAATGATATCAATAGTGCTATAATAAATAATGGTTTTCACTCTGAAGAATTTCAAATTGAGCGAGGCGTCAGACAAGGCTGTCCCCTATCTTCTTCCATATATATCATTTGTATTGAACTGCTATCTAATACAATACATAAAAATAAACTTATTAAAGGGATACAACTTTATAACTTTATAACAATGAAATAAAACAATCTCTTTTTGCTGACGATGCTACATATATTACTGATGGATCCAAAACATCTTTCGAAACATTGATAAAAACAATAGATAACTTTGGAAATATATCTGGCCTAAAATTAAATTCAACAAAATCTACAGTCTTACGAGACGGGAATTTAAAATCATCATATATTGCATACTTAGATAGTTATCAATTTCACAGTCAGGAAGCCAAACCACTTGGAATCGTTTTTAACAAGAGCAATAGCAATATGATTCTCATCTTGTTCCAAAGCTACAAAGTTTCAAGAATTGTCTCAAGAGTTGGCAGCACAGAAAACTGACGCTAATGGGAAAAGTTACAGGAGTTAAGACATTAGTGCTTCCAAAACTTATCTATCCCATGACAGTTATACATTCACCACCTAAATACATCCTTGATGACATTAGCACATCAATTTTTAAGTTCATTTGGAATAATAAACCCGACAAGATAAAAAGGAAAGTACTAATGAACGATTTTAAAGATGGAGGCCTTAGAGTTCCAAATATTTATAAGTTAAATAAATCGATCAAAGAGTCATGGGTGAAGAGACTACTGGATGAAACAAATATACATCAATACAAAACTTTTCATAATGACGCTTTACATAAATTTGGAGGCAGGTTGGTTTTCGAAAGTAATCTCGACGAAGTAACAATAAACATCATTGCACATAAATATAAATTTTTAGCTGAAGTACTCTTATCATGGTCTGAAATAAGCAAATATATTGAAACTAATAGTTCAAGTAAAACAATATTATGGAATAACTCCGACATAAAGGTAAATGAACAAAGTGTATACTATCACAAATGGTATGAAAAAGGTATCAAATTTGTCCAACATATCTTTGATTACAGATCAAGGAAATTCTATACATTTGACGAGATAAAACATCTTTATACTATAGGCAATTCTGATTTCCTAAACTATTACCAGCTAACGGCTAGTATACCGAGTAAAATAAAACATAAATTGAAAGAAGAATCAATAGTTAATCATGACATAGTCTCACTTGTTCAAAAGGTTGAAAATACTAAGCAAAAACCGAATAAAATTCTGTATACATTACAAATAAAAACCCTTAATGCAAACCATGGTAAAGAAGATAAATGGAATCAAATTCTAGGAACAGATTTCGAGACAATTATGTGGAATAAAATATTTACATTGCCATTAACATGCACCATTGATACAACAATAAGAACCTTCCAGTACAAATATATTTATAGGCTTATACCAACAAACAGATACCTATATCAATGCAAGCTCACAAACTCCAGCTTATGCCAATTCTGTTCAGAATATATAGAGACAATGGAACATCTTTTTTGGGAATGTAGACTTGTACAAAATTTGTGGAACAATCTAAATAACCTATTCTTGTCAATAAATATCCCAATTAGTCTTAATATTAGAACCATAAGTCTTGGATTTTTTCAAAAATCAAATTTTAGTCGTATCATTTACTACTTGATTGTGTTGTTGGAATATTTTATATACTTTATGAAGATTAGAGATATTACTCCAACTTTTACAGCTTTCAAAAACTACATAGGTTTGCGATACAAAATCGAACACGAAATTGCATTAATAAATGACAAACTAACAGTCCACGAGCAAAAATGGCATGTATTAAAAGAAACATTACATTTAAGCAACACCCTCTAGTACAATCTTTTTTTTTTCTTTCTACCTTTTCGTAGTTTATAAACTCTTTATTCACTTGTTAATATTTATTTGTTTCTAGTTTAAAATTGATCTCTGTTTTTTTGTCTTCTATTTTCATTTCTTTTTATCAGTTTGTGTAACAATATAAAAATGTCTATTCTTTTCTGTATCGACACCACCCTCACTTCTTAAATAAGCATTACATAATAAACTCCATATGTTATACATTACGTATGTATATAATCAATTGTATTGTGTAATGTGGAATATTTAATAATCATAAAAAAAAAATTCAACACTTTTGCCAAGTATACCCATATCGTCAGCAAATGACATTAATATAAATAGTAAGTCATCTATTGTAATACCACTATTGAAATCATCTTGCAAAAAAACATCTCTAAATCTTCTAAAAACAAAGATAACAGTAGAGGGGACATAACTTCGCCTTGTTTAAAACCAACAGAGTATTCGAAAAAATCAGAATATGAAGAACAACATCTGACACGCACTTTGACCTTTGCATACATATTTTTAACAATGCGTAATACTTTTCCACGAATTCATAACTTGTATAATTTTAGCCATAGATCATTTTTGTTAATTCTATCAAAGGCCTTTTTAAAATATGTAAATGCACATGCTTATCTTTTATTGTCATTTAAACAATTATTAACAACAGCATTTAGTACAAAAATTGCGTCCACAATGGACCGTCCCTTCCGAAAACCAAATTGTGCGTCACTTATAACATCATTATTTTCGGCCCAATCTGAGACTCGTTTATTGGTAATACCAGAAAAAAGTTTTGAAAATCAACTAATAAGAGTAATACCCTGATAATTATTCACATCACTGGCGGTCATTTTTCTTAAAAAGTAATATAATTATACCTTCAAACCAACGATCGGGAAAATAACCGGTATCCAAAATACCGTTAAAAATATCAGCTAAATGGGAAGCCAAAATATCACACGATACAATAAAATATTCATTAATCAGCTTATCACATGCAAAGGCTTTAGTTTTCTTTAATTGTTTTACGACAGTCTCAATTTCCCGTACAGTAATTGGAAAATCTAATTCTTCAAAACAACAATCATCGTCATCAAATTTATGGTTATTACAAAAATCTTCAGGGTTTACATTATCTGCGTTATGCATATTATCATTCAAATTAGAAAAATATTCATAAAATTGTTCGACAGAAATATCGTTATTAACAGACTTCTTTTTACTAAAATGGTTCAAAAAGTCTTTTGGCTTTTGATGCCAAAGACTTTCAATATTTTTCATTTTATTTAGTTCATATCGACGGCGTTTGATTTTAATCAAACGTTTGTATTTTATCAGCACACAAATCTTCTCTATTGCTATCATTGTTACATGCATTGAGTTCATATAAATATATTTGGCATTTCTACACTCGTCATCAAACCATTCTGCCTTTTTACTAAAATTATGCTCATTATAATTTTTTTCAGAACATACTTTACTTTTACAAAATAATGGGACCGTTACATTAACAATAACTTCGGTAAATTTCCTAAACATGTATTGATTAACACGTTATCATGGATTATTGAGTTGAATGCAGGCAATTTTGCAATTATATTTCGCCTATATCGGCATGCAAATCATTATTCCACTTTATACTAGTGTAACCAGGTGTTAAATTCTAGGTTGTGCGAGTTTGGCTGTCAAAAATTGGCCAGTCCCATCCAACATCAAACATCTACGTGCTTTTCTTGGATTCACAGGGTACTATCGCCGTTTTGTGAAAGACTACGCCCAGATAGCCCAGCCCTTAAACCATCTCCTGAAAAGTCATCCTACATCCAAAAGGTCCAAGAGGTCCAAACCCAAAGCTCCTGTTTCCTGGCAGTGGGGAGAAGAACAACACCATGCTTTTGACACTCTTATATCTAAACTTACTGAACCTCCTATCCTTGCAATTGCAGATTTCTCTGTTCCCTTTGTAGTGCATTGTGATGCTAGCACTCGTGGCCTTGGTGCAGTTCTCATCCAAGTCCAAGATGGCATTGAAAGAGTGATTGCATATGCCAGTAGAGGTCCTCGCCCTGCAGAGAAACATTATCCAATCCACAAACTCGAGTTTCTTGCTCTCAAATGGTCAGTTACAGACAAATTTCATGACTATCTGTATGGCAATGAGTTTGTTGTTAACCTATGTGCTTTCCTGTGCTAAACTTGATGTTGCACAGCACCGTTGGGTGGCTTCTCTGTCTTCTTATAACTTCTCTATTCAGTACAAGTCAGGTTCCACCAACTTGAATGCAGATGGACTTAGCCGTCAGCTGTTTTCTGATGCCATCAACACCATTTGTGCTGCTGCAGTAGCTTATATTCCTTCATTGAAGTTCGTGCATCAACTACAGTTCATGATGATGCAGGTGATGATGTTGATTTTTTAACGAACTTCTTCAGGTTCCATAGTATAAGGAGCAACGTGAAGATTCTACTATATCCCGGGTCATAAGTATCATGTGTGGCGATTTTCAGTCAGGGGAGGAAAGTACCTTAAAACCCCATCCAGTCCAGAGATTACTCCGTGAAAGGAAACGGTTGGTAATGGAGGATGGAGTTCTATACAGGGCTGCCACACATGATGGCCAGCGCGTTCGCCAACTGGTTGTTCCTTTAGCATATCAGAATATTTGTTTCAATGGGGTTCATTGTGATGTTTGCCATCCAGGTAAAGAGAAGTCTCTCTGGTTAGCTCGCCAAAGGTTTTATTGGCCTGGCATGGAGAAAGATTTTGATACAAGGATTAACTCTTGTTTACGCTGTGTTTGTCACAAGACACCAGTCACTCATTCCTCTCCACTTCTCCCTATAGTAACTTCTCGTCCGATGCAACTTCTCTGTATAGACTTCCTCAAGCTTGATCTTTCAAAAGGTGGTTTTGAGGATGTTCTTGTCATCACTGATCATTTTACCAGATTTGCTAAGGCCATTCCATGCAAAACGACTACGGCTGTTGCCACGGCAAAAGCTCTTTTTGATCAATTTATTGTTCACTTTTCCTTTCCAGAGCAAATTCATTCTGATCAAGGCAAAAACTTTGATTGCAAGGTCATCAAAGTACTCTGCAAGTTGGCCAATGTCAAGAAATCTAGGAATACCCCGTATCATCCCCAGGGCAATGGAAGTTGCGAGCGTTTCAACCGAACACTTCTAAAGATGCTTGGTACCCTGGAAGAACATCAAAAGGCTGATTGAAAAGGTTATATTGGTCCCCTAGTCCTGGCCTACAATTCTACAAGGCATGATTCCACTTCTTTCTCTCCTCATTATCTTTTCTTTGGTCGTCATCCTAAACTTTCTATTGACTCTTATCTAGGTACTAATCCTAACCTTGATGACAATACTTCACAGAGTCACACTCACTATGTTTATCAACTGAAGGAGAGAATGCGATTCGCATATGATGTAGCAGCCACGAATGCAGAGAAAAGGTCACAGTTCAACAAGGCAGTTTATAGCAGGAAAGTTAAAGAAAACAAGCTAGAGGTGGGGGATGTTGTCTTGGTACGGAAAGTTGGCATCAAGGGGCGTCATAGATGGGAGTCTAACCCATATGTTATTCTTGATATCCCGAATCTAGATGTTCCAGTCTTCAAAGTTCAGCAAGAATCAAGGAAAGGTCCAGTTAGAACTCTTCATAGAGACTTCCTTTTTCCATTCATTTCCATTCCTCTTGAAGAGCCTGTCCCCACTCCTGCTCCTAGGAGGAAACCGCCTACCAGAGCTGTTATTGTAGCAGATACTTCCGAGGATTCTGATTCATATACCTCAGAAACCATGTCTTCTCTTCGCTACATCATTTCTCAACGTAGACGACCACCTAGACTCACTGGTCTTCCAGACTCCAGTCCAGTTACTGTTGACCCCACGACTCCTTCTACAAGATCACCTTTGTTGGATGCGAATCCCTCATCTATTTCTTCTCCTGATCCTAGTCAATGCTCATATATTAGTTTGGTTGCCCCTGAACAACTGCAGCCCATGCCGAGGCGGGCCAGGAAACCACCTGATAGATATGGAGAATGGGTCGCTTCCCAGTTGGAGTTATTTGTCTAGTTCCCCTTTTACAGTTGTAAATGCATTGGTCTTAAATCCATTCAAAGTGTTTGATTTAATCTCCTTAAATTTCAATGTTTTCTTATATACATATTGTTCATTGTGAATTATAGTCAACCTTTATAGGTACGATTGACATTTTGTGGTATTCGCTCGTATCATTTGTTCAGATTGGTATCTTTTGTAAAGTTTTATTACTATTACATACATGTATTGTCATGCCTGTACTATTTATAATAGATATTGAGCGCATTGTCGTGTAGTAATCATCCCATAGTATGTGATTGAATTTCATTCGTAAAGGTATTACTGTGCCTTTAATATTTCTTTTTATTCAGTATTCATGGTGTCCCTTTAAATTTAAATTTTCTACTTAATTAACATAATGTTCACTGCAAACATAATTTTCATATTATAATGTCAATTTTCCATTGGTGTTTGTGTATTTTGCTTCATATTTCAATTGTTAAATGCTTTGCTGTGTTTTACTTTATCTCTATTTGTGCTTAAATTACAGCAGAGATCATTTCTGTGCTGTGTTATTACATTTCACTGTGTATTTTCTATATCCACTTGGATAATTTAGATTATTCTTATTTGTGTTCTATGTAGCTTGAAAAGATGTACATAAGCATTTTTTTTAATTATATTTAGTGTTACCCAGAATTATCATTATTATTCTTTTGAACTTGTAATGTGTATACTTAATCCATAAATTAATCATCGATTCATAATCTACTGTCAGTTTCGTTTATAGGGCGACAACTGCTATATCTTAAGTTACAGTTTATGCAACTACTACCTCCCATATATATCATGCCTTTGTCATTTCTGCTTAATGCTATTCTTTGTGTTGTTCATAATTCTGTTTGCAAAAGTACTTATTTCTTGTTTAGTTTTCGGTTGCGTTTAAGTTGTTTTATTTATTTTAATCGGAGACCGGGGTTCTTTTTACTTATGGTAAATTTACATTTCGGGAGAAATGCTTTCCCGGGCGGGGGGAATATGTAACCAGGTGTTAAATTATAGGTTGTGCGAGTGTTTCCCAGGCGCGTATGTTCCGCTATGTATGATTAGCTAGAGTGTGAATACAAATTATCCTGTCATGACAGTGAACACTTTTTACTTTCATAATTGTTACATTCACGGTCTATGCACAATTTATTAAATCCTTTGTCCCTTTCCTTTCTTTTTTATGTCATTCCACAGTTGCTTCTCGTAAGAGAAAGCTTGTCATTCTCGACTCAATACTTAACTTTACTTGATTTTACAAACATCATAGCTGTCCTGGTTTCTTTTCCATTGTATATGAATAAAACATTATCGAACCCTTCAAGGCGTTTATTGAATAAATAGCCCCAGGTTACACTAGTTCGAACATATTCAGTTTCAGTTTTTATTTACTCTCATCACATAATACAAATATGTGTTTTGAGGTCATCAACATGAATAATACAAAATGTTGTATATAAACATGTACAAGAACAATAATATATATTAACCAGGCTGTATGGTTAGTAATGTAGTACTAAGTAGGTTCAAACATAAAAGTTTGAGTACATAAACAGATAGAACTATTTATAAGGACAGTGTATGCTAAAATAAGAGAAATAAAGTAATGTTGGTTAAACGGTTGCCAGGTGGGGTTTTAAAAGCTTGACATATAATTTTGACAAATTTGCTCAGGTTATTCAGCTTCAAAAGATCATTTTCACACATAACATTTTTGAAAGTAAATATATTAGTATTATGCATGTTTACATAAGGTAAGTATCTTTTCCTATCATTAACAAAATATGGGCACAGTAAAAGATAGTGGAATTCATCACCAATTTCATTTAGAGTACATAAATGACATTTTCTATCATTTCTGTCTATGCCGAGGCATCTTCCTTTTTCAATTGGTAAATGATTATAACAAAGTCTAAAATTAATTAGAGATTGGACAACGTTCCCATTTACATTAAGATAACATTTTTCAAGCCCAAATTCAATTTTATAAATTCTGTAATTGGTACATTTGGAGGAGTTAAAGACATCACTATTCCAGGCTTGTTTGAACTGATCTTTTAAACAAGTTTCGACTAGATTTAACAAAGATTGCTTTGAAGCAGTATAATCTTGGTTCTGCCATATATAGCTCAAACCATATTCATCAAGAATAGCTTTGACATTACTCAACCATCCATCATAATATAATAATATTCATGAGCAGTAAAATATTTTAATAGAAATTTATTCAAAATGGATGACATATTGTAATGGTTATGTGTCAGTTTATACCAAAATCCTACTCTGCGTTTTTTAATCATAATACTAATAGGGTATCGGCCAAGATCACCATATAACTTTATATGAGGGGTGCTTTTTTAACATTCAAAATATGCTTCATACAATCAGTGTGCACCTTTTCTATTAAATTAAGGTCGCCGTAGCCCCAAACCTCACAAGCATAGAGTAAAATAGGTGCTACAGTATTGTCAAATAACTTAATTTGGCAATCTAATGGTAGACATAGATTATTAATCTTCACATAAAGGCAAAATAAAGCTTTTCTAGCCTGCTCCACAACATGTTTTTTACACTTTGTTAGCCTTCTTTTTTTTGAAAAAGTTACTCTTAAGATATTTGAAAGCGTCTACAACTTGAAATTGTTTGTTATTAACAAAGATATTTCTATTGCGTCTTGGTCTATCACCAAATACTAAAACTTTTCAACATTAATATCAAGCTTCCATTTATCGCAGTAATCAGCAAAAGTATTCATTAAAGAAAAAAGCTCATTTTCTGATTTACCAAACAGTACTGTATCATCTGCATACAATAATACTACCATTTTCAAGTATATATCAAGGTCAACATCATTTATATCAATACATGAATTGCTTTTACTTTGCATATTATGCTCTAAATCATTTAGAAGTAAAAAAAACAGTATAGGAGATAAATTTTCGCCTTGTCTGACACCGCTGTAACATTGAAAATATTATGTTGTGTTATTATTCAACAGAAAACATGATTTAATGTTATTATACATATGTTTTATGACATTGAACAATTTCCCATTTGTATTATATTTAACTAGTGTTGCCAAGAGGCCCGCAGAATTGGACGCCTTTCTAAAGTCAATAAATGCACAGAATAGTTTGGTTTTCTTATGCTTGCAATATTCTGACAATAAATGCAAAATAAATATATTGTCAATAGTGCTATGTTTTTTTCGAAAGCCAGCTTGTTTTTTAACAACAACTCATTTTCTTCAATGAAAGATGTAAGCCTAGCATTTAATACTGCAGTAAATAGTTTAACAAGGCAGCTGAAGATTGTAATTGGTCTGTAGTTTTCCGGGGACATCATGTCTCATTTAGTATAACCCCAACAAGCCAAGATTCAGGTAGAATACCAGTTTGCAACACAACATTGAACAATTTAACATAGACATCAATAAAAATATGACGCGTTGATTTAATGTATTCATTTGCTATTTGATCTAGACCACAGGCTTAATCATTTTTCAACTTATCAATAGCTTTTGTAACTTCTGATTTGGTAATGTTGTTATCTAAACTATGTAATACATCAACATCTGGGAAGTCTGCAATAGGTTCTTCAACATTATCACTATTTGTAGCGTTCAAAGTTTTAAAGAAATTCAAAAAAGCTTCTTCGTCAACAGATGCATTTCGAGATTTGTTATTTAAACTATTTACATATTTCCAATAATCTTTTGGAGATTTACTCTGCATGTTTCTAATTTCTTTCTTGAATTTACGTTTATAATTTACAACAAAAGTTTTAATACTTTTCTTATATGATTTACTAGCATTTAATATACGTTGTTTATTTATATCCGATTTGCAAGACTTATAGTTTCGTTTACTATTGTGAAATTCTTTACGGGCATTATTACAGTTGTAATCAAACCATTTTTTCTTTGGATATTTCTTTATCGGTTTCTTAGTATCTTTGTCGTAAGTGCCAAAAGTATATTTTGCAGACGATGTAAGTACATCATCTATTTTTGAAACTACCTCATTTATTTTTACCTTATCAAATATAGTATTGCTACTATCAACAATATTCATTTCACGCGTTTCGTTAGTATAGCGTGAAATATTTGTCTTGGTGAAATGATAGTATTTTAATACAGTAGTGGTCAGTCTTACACGAGGATTTCATGCTATATTGGATTATTAGCGTGTAGAGTCATTATACCAGTCGACTTCACTCAGTTCACTTCGTAACCTAAATTTCTAGTTTTGAAGGTCGTGCAGCCATGGAAGAAAATAACATTTAATCTAATTTAGAAAACATTATTACAAATAAACTGGATGCTTTTGAAAAGCGTATTTCGGACGGGCAACACGTTTCTCAAGCTCAGTTTTCTTCGATACAAGAGAATCTCGCCCAGCACGAGTCTTTTTCTTTCAGGCGGAAGGGAAATGATGAACAGCATAAGGTCAACGCGAAAGTTCTTGGCAAATTGAAAGAAGCTGACGGCTATCTCCAGGACTCCTTGAGTAACCACTCCGCGGAACCCGTGGCCGAGGCGCACAGGAAAATTTCAGAGGGTATGGACATTTTATCTCATAGACAAAAAGTGATTAAGCTTACGGATTCCTCTGATAGTGGATGGAAAGTTGTCCAAGAGTATGAGGCTTACCCTCTTGCAGAAGACTTGGATGACGAGAAGAAAATCTATAGGGCCCAGATAAAAGCGGACCGGATGTTGCGTCAAGAGCGGCAGTCACGTGGTCGGCGTTTCGCGGCGTATTACGGAGTTCCTTCATCGGACAACGTCGACTGGGGGAAGCAGGACAACTTCTACGATACTTGTGGTCGGTGGAGGTGTTACGCAGACGACGCGTCCGGGCCTCTGCTTCCGGTGCAGGCGTTCGGGACATTGGCGGGCGGAATGTAAGGTTGTGGTGCCTGACTTGGGTGCACCATTACAAAAGGAAAATAAGATAAGTAGATCTTTGTTGAATTCTGTTGTAGAAAATTTCAGAGAAATGAAAAAAAGTAAATTCAGTTGATTCACCGGTTGGTAGGTTAAATTTTTGCCATACACATTGGAAGGAAGCGGGTGCAAACGAGTATATTTTAGATATTGTAAGGGATGGGTACAAATTACCTTTTCGAGAGATTCCTAAATCTGTCTTTTAAATAATAACAAATCTGCATTAGACAATTCATCGTTCGTGACCAGTGAAATCGAAACACTAATGAAAAAAGGTTGAATTTCCTTTTGTGATAAATCCGTTGACAGCTGCATTTGGCAAGAAAGGTAACCCACGGTTAGTGCTTGATTGTCGCCATATAAATCCAGAGTTTTTCAAGTATAAATGTTGTTTTGAAGATCAGTCAGTTGCTAAAGGAATGTTGTTTAAGGGAGATTACTTGTTTGCATTTGATATTCGCAGTGCTTATCACATTACCATGATTTTTCATGAACATAGAACTTTTCTAGGATTCTTTTGGAACAAAAAATACTACGTCTATAACGTGCTTGCTTACGGGATATCAACTGCAGAATTTACATTTACTAAGGTACTGAGAGTTCTGATAACAAAATGGAGAAGTTTAGGCCATAAAATTGTTTTATTTCATGATGACGGTCTAGGTGGTGCAACAACTTTCATAGAGATCTAGTAAGTTTTGGATTTTTGATTGCGGACAAATGTCATAGGGAGCCGTGTCAGTCTATTACGTGGCTTGGTTACGTTTGGAACACGTTAGAAGGTACGTTTGTTGTAAGCATTGGGCGTGTTGAGAGCATGCTGGATCTTTTGAGTGATTTGATTGCAAAAATCGCAAGTCGCAAGACAACTTTTCCAGTACGTTTAATCGCACGTCTTGTTGGTCAGTTGATATCAATGCAATGTGCTGTTGGGCCTCTTGTGCGTCTAAGGTCAAGGTCACTATATCAATGTGTGCTAAGTCGTCCTAGTTGGAACGCTCCTCTCATGGTGAGTAGTGTGGCTTTTGACGAAATGTTGTTTTGGCAGTCAAATATAAAGAGATTAAATTGTGGCAAGTTAGAGCCCGATAACACGATCGAGGTGTCTGTTGTAAGCGATCAAGCAGTCGTCTTTTGTGACGCCAGTGGAGCTGGGTTTGGTGGTTATATTGAAGGCATTGACGACAGCGTCGTGGTAGGTTGTTGGTCTGAAACTGAGACTGGTTTAAGCTCGACTTGGAGAGAGCTTGAGGCTGTATACAAAGATTTACATAGCTCAGTTGGCTGCCTTGAAGGGCGTGAGATCATTGTTAATTCAGACAATAAAAATGTGCCTAGAATTTTGAAGGTTGGCAGTAAAAAGCCTTATTTGCATGATATTGCCTTTAATGTTGACAATGTATGTAACACGCACAATATTACACTCGTCCCAAAGGGACCTCGTGAAAACAATACTGAAGCTGATTTTCTGAGTAGGTGTACGGATAGTGATGACTGGTCTATTAAGCAATTTGTTTTTAATGACTAAGAACGTGTATGGGGACCGCATACATGTGATCGTTTTGCATGCAGCTACAATGCTAAATGTGCCAAATTTAATTCAAAGTACTGGTGTCCGGGTACTATGTCTGTTGATGCTTTCAGTGTACAATGGTCGGGAGAGAACTACCGGCTAGTTCCTCCACTGAGATTGATCAATGAATGCATTATTAAAATAAAGAAAGAACAGTGTAAAGCAACATTGTTAATTCCTATGTGGAAATCTGCTCCGTTTTGGCCAATATGTTTTCAGAGTGACGGCGAAAAGGCTGGTTTTTTACATGATTGTATATTCAGCCTGGTCGTCTCACAAGGCGGGGACGCGGAAGGAATGGGATTTTTGACAACAGGCCGCTTAAATTTGGATTTTTGGCTTTGAGATTTATGAAACTCATGTATGTTTACGTTTCGCAGGCCTAAACCTGAGAGAGGGTATCCAGAACGAGTTAAACACCAGTGGATTGGATGGTGACGTATTCGGTGATCTGTCGGACAAGATGGCGAACTTTTTGGCGGGTCCAAGGAGTGACAATACGAACATCAAGTATATGAGTTATTTTAATAAGTGGAAGCATTTTATTACATCAAAGGGAGGTAACGCAATTCCCGCTTCACCAATTCACGTTGCCTTATATTTCACTGAATTAATCGACAAACGCATTTCTAGTTCTGTGATAAGTGCAACTGTGTACAGCATTAAATGGGCACATTCACTCAGGAGTTTACCGGATCCTACTGCTAATCTATTTGAGACAAATCTGCTCGAACCTGTAAAAAGAACTCTTTCAAAACCGACACAATGCAAGGATCCCATTTTAACGGACACGTTAATAAGTTTGTGTAACAATTATTCTAGCACTACATATGTTTATATTCCACGTGATTTATGTATGATTGTTTTAGCGTTTAAAGTATTTTTGCGTTTTGATGAATTGATTTATTTGTATTGTAACGATTTAAAATTTTACGATGATTATTTCACGATAGCTATAAGGGCAAGCAAGACTGACCAGTATCGCAGGGGTGATAAAGTAGACATTGCTATGGGTTCTACAGCGACTTGTCCATACACTTTGTTACAAGGTATTTTAGCGCAGCAAATTTGTCTAGTCTGGAAAATAGTTCTTTTTCGGCCTATCAATAGATCGAAAGATAAATGCAAACTCATTTTAAAGAATAAGCCACTGAGTTACACGAGAACTCGTGAGTGTCTTTTGGCTAGATTGAGAGAAGTGGTTGGGGATTCGAACATAGGTTTGCATTCTTTGCGTGCAGGTGGCGCCACGTGCGCGGCGAATGCCGGTGTTAATGATCGTTGTTGGAAACTTCATGGTCGCCGGAAGAGCTAAAATAGTTAGGACAGATATGTCTGTGACTCCTTAGAGAGGAGGTTGCAAGTGTCTAAATCTTAAGCTTTGTAGTTTTTTAAAGATTACTTTAAGAGTAATGATTCGCAATTCGTCATTTGTTTTTGCAAAGCATATTATCTTTTTGATAAGCTATTCTTTTCATCTCATTTTTCAAGCCTGCTCTTTTTGTATTCTAAACAACTCGTCTGGTATTGCACATTTGTGTTGTTGTTTTAATGGTAAAAACGAAGTATAGCAAAGACTATTCATTTCACGCGTTTCGTTAGTATAGCGTGAAATATTTGTCTTGGCGAAATGATAGTATTTTAATACAGTAGTGGTCAGTCTTGCACTAGGATTTCATGCTATATTGGTATATTAGCGTGTAGAGTCATTCTACCAGTCGACTTCACTCAGTTCACTTCGTAACCTAAATTTTCACTTCATTTTTAGTGATTTTGTTTCACTGTTTTATATCCATATTTGAAACCAGACAAATGAATGAGGTTTGACATTCATACTTTGTGGATCGATACTCGGCAAACGAACACAGATTTCCAGAGTTAACCATCTCTGGTTTTTCCTGGCCGGTCGGTTGCATTGCATAGGATTTTATTAGCCAGTGAATTTTATTGTGTTGTGCTCTGCATAAATACATGTGCTCGTTTTATACTAACTTACCCTGGCTGCACGTCATCATCTAATAAACGACTCGTCTGGTATTGCACATTTGTGTTGTTGTTTTATGGTGAAAACGAAGTATAGCAAAGACCATTTAAAATATCGTTTATTTTCTGCACATCTAGGTTTGTTACAAATTCTTCACACTTGTCATTTTGCCAGTGTCGTATTTTTTTCTGAGTTATTATGTAGATCAGAATCTTCGACAAGTAGCGACTTACAATAAAAGATAATAGGGCAGTGAATGTCTGTAAGCAATGGACAAAAGTCAGCAACTTCAAAGTGACTAAACAGTTTATGACATTCTTTAGAGGCAATGATATAATCTACCACAGAAGCATTCTTACAAGTAAAACTACCAACATTTTTATCAGCAAATGCTCTTCCATACATTATTAAAAGATCGTTGCTTTTACAGAACTCTATAAGGTTGGAGCCTAATCTGTTTACAACTGTATCTTTAGAAGAGCGGTTTACAGCCATATTTGAAGAGGTTAACAATTGTGCAATGTTTTTGTCGAATACTTTATTTGGATTGATATCAACTTGCTCAAAAATAAAGTTGTCAACAATTGTTATATCAGACAGTGAGCCGGTTCTTGCATTAAAATCCCCTAATAAAATCACATTTTTATGGGATGTGCTAAATATATCAATTTCTTGGTAAAAGACTTCATAGATTTCTCTGGAAAAATATTTCGAATTGTCTGGAGGGACATAAGTTATTCCAAAGTAAACATGTTCATCAGTATTAACCAGAGTGTTAGCAATTTTTAACCATTGAATGTATTCACAGTTGTTTTCTATAGTTTTGAAATGAGGTAAAATTTCATATTTAATAAAAACTCCTATTCCTCCAGAATATTTTTGGTAACTTTTTGCATTCTATTTTTTGGTACAAATGTATAGTTTTCTACTTTAACTTTATCATAGTCATCAAGTTTTGTCTCAGTACATGCAAAAGTATCAAATTGTGATAAAAAAAATAAAAAAATCAGGTATTTCTAGTTTTGGCTTAAGCCCACAAATATTAAAACAAGAAAATGATAAAGTGTGTCGGTGTGATGGGTCTCCACAATGGCAGTCCTACAGTCGAGTGCTGAGTGGTTCCTGCCGTGAGGTCTCTGGAAGGGGCAGCTGATAAGGTCGGACTGGTGCTCCATTGACGAAGAGTTTGTCTTTAACGAGCGTAGCCATCTGGTTGTTCCTCTTTAGCTGGCGTAGGACTGGGTAGAGCTGTCTCCTCTTCTCCTCAACTTCTTCTAAGAACTGCTCATTTATACCATAATTGGTGCCCTTTAGTTTATATGATGACTTCCGTACTAGTTCACGTTCTTTGAAGAGAATGAACTTGGCGATAATTGGTCTAGGGCCTTTTTGTCCTCTTTTTGAATGGTGCCTGCCTGTGTGCACGTTCAAACTGTATGTTTCTTATTTGTAATTTGTCAGAGAGGAAGCAGTTTAGTTCATGTTCTGTATTTTCAAAAGTTCGTCCACCAGTGTTTTGTACTTTTTTCAGGAATATTTATGAATATGAGGTTGTCACGCATACTTCTGCATTTAAGTTCAATCATGTCTTCTTTTGGTATTCAGTATTAACAACATGATTATACATTTGTGTGGAAATTCAAAACATAATAGGTGCGTGATCAGACCATACATTGAATTGACAAACAGTAAAATTGTGTGCGATGTCAAAATACTGGTCACTTAACAAAAGATTGTCAATAACACTTGAAACATTTGTGCACAAATAAGTTTAATCCCCTAATCCATAGTCATTATCCAATCTACCTAGGCAATACGTAATGATGTCGACTTACAAAGATCAAGTAATGTTATTCCGAAATTGTTGCAAACATGATCTTTTGAATAACGAAAAATAGGTAAATCCGGACAGTATTCATCATAGTCTAAATAATCAACAATTCTATCACATTCGATATAATCCTTTTTACTCCCATTTCCGACCCTCGAATTCCAGTCACCACATAACAGTACATGCCCTTTGCTTTGAAAGTAATGCACATCATTATGTATTATGTCATATAAATCTTCATTAATTAAATTATAAGCTGGCGAATTTTCAACCCAAATATACACTCCTGTTAAATAAATGTCATTTTCTAGGCCAAAAAACTGTCTTTTTAATTTAAGCCATACTATTGTATCGTGATGATTTCTGACAACAGTTACCCCTTTATAAATGTTATTTCAAATGTAGACAACAACTACCCCACTATTTCTTTTTGCCCGACGGTTCTGAAATTAACGAAATAGATTGCAGCATTTATACCCATAAATTTCAAATTTTGATTGCTTATTACCCCTAGTTTCATATAAGAAAATTATTTAATTTTTTCAAATCATATCAACAAAATCTTTGTCGCACAATTTGTTGCTAAGACCATTAACGCTCCATGACACAATGGATAGCACAGCCTCTTCATGCCGCTACGCCGACCCGCCTGTCGCACCGTCCGTTGCCGACGAGGCCCTCCGTCCGTCCGTCTCACGGGCCGTCGTCTCCGTGGCAGTAGCTCTAGCGTTACCAGCCCTACTTCCGGTACCGGCGCCCTCTGGCCCATCACGATGATGGTCGGTGTAAACTGGCTTGCCATCGATATAAAGTCTATCGTAGGAAAGCCATGCACGTTTACTCTGGCGTTTGGCGGCCTTCAGTGCTGGCATGTGCGCATGACGATGAGCGAAAATCTCAGGGGAGGGGGAATTGTTCATGCAAGAAATGATCAGTGTCATGCAGACTTTCGCGTTGACGTCGCAAGGTCTCACGGTCCTTAAAGCTGAAGAACTTGGCCACCAACTTCCGGGTGTACCTGCTGTTAGGGTAGAAATCGCCCATTTTGTGCACGCGCTCAAATTGTATATCATCGACTGTGCAAGTTTCAGTTTATTCATTATAAACTCGCGCAGTTTGGTTTCACTCTCGGCCCAAGATTAAGCCCGTACGTCCGGAATGTTGCCAAACACTAAGTTATTATGCATCGACTGCGATTTCACACAAATGAGTTCGTCTCTGGTTTTGATCTCATCATTACGAACTTACATATGTATGTTAATATGCCAAATGATGATAGCGATGTGATAACAAATGAATTACCGTGAAGTAATTCATCTGTTTTTCATTAAAATAGGTTTAAAAATAAGCTGTTATCGCTTTGTAAATAATGTAATATGTGTATAGTCAATGGGCGCATTGAACCAGGTAATTTTACATGTTATAAATTGACAAGAACCTCTCTCGGAGTAAGCTTAGAAGATTATATTATTTCAGGCTATGATGTATTTGCTATGTTTCAATCAACGAAAGTATTTCAAATTACCGAATTTTCGGATCACTGACCCATTGAATTTGTTTTGAATCTTTATAACATCAATTCCGATGAAAATGATGTACTTTATGATAAATTGATCTGGGACGAATCTTAATGAAATGAATTGTTTACATTGCTAAACCAAAAACGGTACATGTTTGATTGCTTTACTTGCTAGTGGTGACATTGATGATGACTGTTGAATGATTACATTATCTGATATTGTATATGATATTTCGTATAAGATACATGGTAAACCATTTTCATCAAAACGAGAACGTGCGAAATATAACAAAACATTCAAGGCTTCATGGTTTAATGATGAGTGTAGACAATCAAAATCAGTATTTATTTTAAGAGGCAGTTTAAGCTGCAACCTTCTGATGTAAGTTAACTATTTTTTTTCTTAATGCAAGGAATGATTACTGTGCTGTTATACGTAAAGCCAGAGTATTTTATTATGGAAAAGAGAAGTCTAACTTGTCTCTGTTTAAAAATGATTATAGAAAGTCCTTGTAGTATATAAATAAGTTTAATAAGAAAGGAAATAGAGCTTTTAGTGATGTACCTTTAGAAAGTTTTGTAAACCATTTTAAAAGTATGTCATCTTCACCAAATGAGAGTAGTTTTCCTAATGAGGATGTTGAAGAAGGAGAAAATATCTCAGTAGACAATCTTGATTGTGCCTGTACGATAGATGCGATCTGTAATACAATTAGTTCTATGTCAAGACACAAAAGCTGTGATTTCAGTGGTAATGTTGTAGATTGTTTTATAGACGCAAAACGTTTCATTTCACCTTATCCAGACGCCTGGATGTTATTGTGCCTATCCATATAAAGGGCGATAAAACCAATCCGTCTTATTGTATGGGCATCACGGTGGTCAATGTTATTGCCAAAATATTCTCATTATTGTTGAGAAATAGGATTAATTAGTGGTGTGAAACGGATAATAAATTAAATAATGCCCAATTTAGCTTTCGCAATAGCCGCAATACGGTGGATTGTATATTTTTTTGTACACTATTATTCAAAAGGTGTTATTACAGAATCGTAAATTATACTGTGCATGTATTGACTATGAAAAGGCTTTTGACAGTGTTATACATGATGCATTATGGATTAAATGGATCCAACCTGGCATAAGTAGTAGAATTTTAATAATGTTAAAGTCTGTACATGTATATGCAAATGTAAAGGCAAGTGTCAAAGATTTGTATAATATGACATATTCAGGTATTTTTGATATTTCTCTTGGTTTGAAACATTATTTGTTTTGTTTATAAATGATATTAAAGACAATGTAGATTTTGATAATATGACCAATAGTGATATTCATATCTTGTCGTTGTATATTTAACTGTTTGCAGACGTCATCGCACTTTTCACTACTGATCCTTTAAATCTTCAAGCCCAGCTTGATGCTGTGCAGAGATATTCATGCAAATGGGGTCTTAAAATTAATGTTGGTAAAACCATAATATGTTTCTTCGAAAAACGTAAATCATTTTGTGTGGAATATCGACACTCAACCTATTGAATTTGTCGATAGCTTTTGCTACTTAGGTATTAAGTTTTACTATACTGCAAGTTTAGTAAATGCGGTTAAGTCACTGAAAGAGCAAGATTTAAAAGGGTAAAGCTTGATGTTAGGACAAAGTAGTCATTGTTTGACTCCATGATTGCCCCTATCCTTATGTATGGATGTGAGGTCTGGGGAGTTTACGATATTAAAGAGGTTAACAAACATCATCTCAGGTTTTGTAAACATATTCTGGGCGTTCGTACCCAAACGTTTAATGCAGCAGTGCTGGGTGAGCTTGGTCGTTTTCCTTTGTATATGATTTGTAAAATTAGAACACTTATATTCCTATGCAAGGTAAAGAAATCCCCAACCAAAGATAACTGGTCTGTTAAGAATTCATTAGACTCTCTTGTATTGAACTATGTTTGGTATAGCAATTTTATTGATAATTCTTGCTGTGTTTCTTTAAGGCAACGTCTCTATGATCAGTTTGTACAACACTGGTCGCATACTATTAATTCGCAACCCAAGTGAGAAAATTTTAAACAATTGAAGAGAGATTTTAAATTCGAAAAAATATCTTGAAATTAATATGAATGATAAATATGGAATTCCATGATCCATACTACGATTGTGTTCACACACTCTGGAAATCGAGGTTGGACGATATAATAATATATCGCGTATAAATCGTAAATGCAAACTTTGTAATATAACTATGGTTGAATCTGAATATCACTTTATACTATGCTGTCCTTTTTACTCCGACATACGTTTAAAATATATTATTTCAAGACCATGGAATACATTGAATAAATGTGTCAAGATAATGTCATCAAATAATAATATAACTTTAAGAGGTTTGACTACCATGCTATGTTGAGGCGATCTGCCTCCACAGTTGCTCCTTAGTTTAGTACCTTCAAGTATATTGTTGTATTAGAACATATAAAATTGTTGTATATACTATTTAAATCTTTGTATTATGTGTGAACCCCAACTCAGTACCAAAACACAATTTAAAGCCTGATCACATTGGTGTAGGGCAAAAATGTAAACAACTGGTAGTTTTTTAAAGATAATTTTAATACTGGGACAGTTTTTAAAATATAAAACCATAAACCGCGCAAGAGCAAAAAATCCTAAACTTTTTCTGAAAATCTTGACCAGCTGATTTCTCGAAGTTGAATATTTCGGCAAAGTACGCGGCTCCTAACAAATACAAAACTTAAATTGCGGTTAGCCGTAAATAATTCATACGATAATCATATCTTCAGCAAGTAGGTTTCAGAGGCTTTGGTCTTATTTCTAATAGTTATTTGAAAGGGACAATGAACAAAAACAAATGTACACGGACATTTTATATTTAATCTAGTACACGGACGTTTTCCAACCTTCATTGCATATCTTTGTTATTTCACTGACGGGTTCTTAAATGCGTTCTTATAAATTTACTATTCTGTAGAACTCATTATTTTAGTGTGATCCCTTAACGAAAACTGATAAGCTACTTTTTCATGAAGCGAAAACTGATAAGCTACTTTTTCATGAAGTTATAAAAAACGTGTTATTAAAATAAACTTCAGTCGTGTATTTCAACATTATAATCTCAATAAAGATATAAAAGGCTTGTTATTAGTTGTGATGTGTGTTCCATGTGTCTTTCGATTGTACATATCATCACATTATCGCATGCATTATACGTGTCATATCGTATAGTAAAATATAATAGCTTAATAACTCTTCATTTTGTCAAAGTTTTAAATAGCATAGTGATTTTACTTTTGAATGACTTCGAAGTAAGATATTTACACTGTGAGCTGATTGGATATAAATATAAGTTTGTGGTATTTGTTTAATTTCAGAAAATGGAGACTGTCATTCAAAATTTAAAGAAACACCTCGTTGACCACGAAAACAGGCATTCCCAGAAATCAAATCCATGAGTAACTGTTAGTAAGCCTACTAAGCTCCAAATAGACCAACTGCTGTTCCTCTCATAATGCCTGTTCAGAGCCAACCAATCGTATGTGCAACTTAAATTTGGTCTACTAAGTGCTAAACAACATTTTGGCAACCTTGAAATTGCTGTCTGATGTCACTTGTCTAAAAGCCAGTTATTTTCATATTATGGGGACTTTCTCTAGTTCCCGAAGATATGTGTGTTTAGGGGCATTATCAGCCCATCCACACCTCTGGCATTAAGGGCCAATCGTTGTAAAAACAAGACAAACGAACTTTATACACAAAAACAGAGTTGTAGGCAAAAGGTGTATTATTCTATTTATTCAAATACAAAAATTCGAACATTCGAATACCGATTTTGACATTCGAATACCAAACGTTTCATCGAATATTCGAATATTCGTTTGCATCCCTAATAAATAACACACGTAAGGATTCGCTTTTGAATAAAACACTATCACAATTTGCCCTAAGACACTTACAGCGAAAGAAATCTTGCAACCAAGTTTTGCACCTTGTAATGCCGATAAAAACGCGAAAACTGTACCCTTATATTCAAATGAAGGAGCATATCATTTACAGTTCTGCCACTACTTTATGTCACAATTTAAACAGGTATTAATTTCATATTATGACATTGAAATGACATTGACTTTGACATTCGATCACCTTATCGGGCAGTTTATTAGAAAGCTGAACATCTGTACATTACTTACTACCAACATTGATAATATGTTTCTGTGCTAAAAAGTAATAGTGTTATAGTAAGCTATCTCAGGTCGGAAATATTTCAACTACCTTAACAAGAATATAAGGGTACAGTTTTCAAAAATTGTTCAGGTAAGAGTTTAACTTAATTGAACGCTTTATATTAGGTTAACGAGAAAATGTGAGTCCAAACTTATAGTTGCAAAAAATAATGCACTAAATATAAACATCAGACAGATATATAAACATCAGACAGATATTTTGATCATGATGTTGGGATTAGTTTGAAGGGACTTTTCCATCTCTCACGGACTGGATTGCCTCCATGTCACGAATATGTACTTTTAGCTGGTCGTTGCGGATGGACAAAATATAATATAATATAAATAGGTTTAAAAATAAGCTGTTATCGCTTTGTAAATAATGTAATATGTGTATAGTCAATGGGCGCATTGAACCAGGTAATTTTACATGTTATAAATTGACAAGAACCTCTCTCGGAGTAAGCTTAGAAGATTATATTATTTCAGGCTATGATGTATTTGCTATGTTTCAATCAACGAAAGTATTTCAAATTACCGAATTTTCGGATCACTGACCCATTGAATTTGTTTTGAATCTTTATAACATCAATTCCGATGAAAATGATGTACTTTATGATAAATTGATCTGGGACGAATCTTAATGAAATGAATTGTTTACATTGCTAAACCAAAAACGGTACATGTTTGATTGCTTTACTTGCTAGTGGTGACATTGATGATGACTGTTGAATGATTACATTATCTGATATTGTATATGATATTTCGTATAAGATACATGGTAAACCATTTTCATCAAAACGAGAACGTGCGAAATATAACAAAACATTCAAGGCTTCATGGTTTAATGATGAGTGTAGACAATCAAAATCAGTATTTATTTTAAGAGGCAGTTTAAGCTGCAACCTTCTGATGTAAGTTAACTATTTTTTCTTAATGCAAGGAATGATTACTGTGCTGTTATACGTAGAGCCAGAGTATTTTATTATGGAAAAGAGAAGTCTAACTTGTCTCTGTTTAAAAATGATTATAGAAAGTCCTTGTAGTATATAAATAAGTTTAATAAGAAAGGAAATAGAGCTTTTAGTGATGTACCTTTAGAAAGTTTTGTAAACCATTTTAAAAGTATGTCATCTTCACCAAATGAGAGTAGTTTTCCTAATGAGGATGTTGAAGAAGGAGAAAATATCTCAGTAGACAATCTTGATTGTGCCTGTACGATAGATGCGATCTGTAATACAATTAGTTCTATGTCAAGACACAAAAGCTGTGATTTCAGTGGTAATGTTGTAGATTGTTTTATAGACGCAAAACGTTTCATTTCACCTTATCCAGACGCCTGGATGTTATTGTGCCTATCCATATAAAGGGCGATAAAACCAATCCGTCTTATTGTATGGGCATCACGGTGGTCAATGTTATTGCCAAAATATTCTCATTATTGTTGAGAAATAGGATTAATTAGTGGTGTGAAACGGATAATAAATTAAATAATGCCCAATTTAGCTTTCGCAATAGCCGCAATACGGTGGATTGTATATTTTTTTGTACACTATTATTCAAAAGGTGTTATTACAGAATCGTAAATTATACTGTGCATGTATTGACTATGAAAAGGCTTTTGACAGTGTTATACATGATGCATTATGGATTAAATGGATCCAACCTGGCATAAGTAGTAGAATTTTAATAATGTTAAAGTCTGTACATGTATATGCAAATGTAAAGGCAAGTGTCAAAGATTTGTATAATATGACATATTCAGGTATTTTTGATATTTCTCTTGGTTTGAAACATTATTTGTTTTGTTTATAAATGATATTAAAGACAATGTAGATTTTGATAATATGACCAATAGTGATATTCATATCTTGTCGTTGTATATTTAACTGTTTGCAGACGTCATCGCACTTTTCACTACTGATCCTTTAAATCTTCAAGCCCAGCTTGATGCTGTGCAGAGATATTCATGCAAATGGGGTCTTAAAATTAATGTTGGTAAAACCATAATATGTTTCTTCGAAAAACGTAAATCATTTTGTGTGGAATATCGACACTCAACCTATTGAATTTGTCGATAGCTTTTGCTACTTAGGTATTAAGTTTTACTATACTGCAAGTTTAGTAAATGCGGTTAAGTCACTGAAAGAGCAAGATTTAAAAGGGTAAAGCTTGATGTTAGGACAAAGTAGTCATTGTTTGACTCCATGATTGCCCCTATCCTTATGTATGGATGTGAGGTCTGGGGAGTTTACGATATTAAAGAGGTTAACAAACATCATCTCAGGTTTTGTAAACATATTCTGGGCGTTCGTACCCAAACGTTTAATGCAGCAGTGCTGGGTGAGCTTGGTCGTTTTCCTTTGTATATGATTTGTAAAATTAGAACACTTAAATTCCTATGCAAGGTAAAGAAATCCCCAACCAAAGATAACTGGTCTGTTAAGAATTCATTAGACTCTCTTGTATTGAACTATGTTTGGTATAGCAATTTTATTGATAATTCTTGCTGTGTTTCTTTAAGGCAACGTCTCTATGATCAGTTTGTACAACACTGGTCGCATACTATTAATTCGCAACCCAAGTGAGAAAATTTTAAACAATTGAAGAGAGATTTTAAATTCGAAAAAATATCTTGAAATTAATATGAATGATAAATATGGAATTCCATGATCCATACTACGATTGTGTTCACACACTCTGGAAATCGAGGTTGGACGATATAATAATATATCGCGTATAAATCGTAAATGCAAACTTTGTAATATAACTATGGTTGAATCTGAATATCACTTTATACTATGCTGTCCTTTTTACTCCGACATACGTTTAAAATATATTATTTCAAGACCATGGAATACATTGAATAAATGTGTCAAGATAATGTCATCAAATAATAATATAACTTTAAGAGGTTTGACTACCATGCTATGTTGAGGCGATCTGCCTCCACAGTTGCTCCTTAGTTTAGTACCTTCAAGTATATTGTTGTATTAGAACATATAAAATTGTTGTATATACTATTTAAATCTTTGTATTATGTGTGAACCCCAACTCAGTACCAAAACACAATTTAAAGCCTGATCACATTGGTGTAGGGCAAAAATGTAAACAACTGGTAGTTTTTTAAAGATAATTTTAATACTGGGACAGTTTTTAAAATATAAAACCATAAACCGCGCAAGAGCAAAAAATCCTAAACTTTTTCTGAAAATCTTGACCAGCTGATTTCTCGAAGTTGAATATTTCGGCAAAGTACGCGGCTCCTAACAAATACAAAACTTAAATTGCGGTTAGCCGTAAATAATTCATACGATAATCATATCTTCAGCAAGTAGGTTTCAGAGGCTTTGGTCTTATTTCTAATAGTTATTTGAAAGGGACAATGAACAAAAACAAATGTACACGGACATTTTATATTTAATCTAGTACACGGACGTTTTCCAACCTTCATTGCATATCTTTGTTATTTCACTGACGGGTTCTTAAATGCGTTCTTATAAATTTACTATTCTGTAGAACTCATTATTTTAGTGTGATCCCTTAACGAAAACTGATAAGCTACTTTTTCATGAAGCGAAAACTGATAAGCTACTTTTTCATGAAGTTATAAAAAACGTGTTATTAAAATAAACTTCAGTCGTGTATTTCAACATTATAATCTCAATAAAGATATAAAAGGCTTGTTATTAGTTGTGATGTGTGTTCCATGTGTCTTTCGATTGTACATATCATCACATTATCGCATGCATTATACGTGTCATATCGTATAGTAAAATATAATAGCTTAATAACTCTTCATTTTGTCAAAGTTTTAAATAGCATAGTGATTTTACTTTTGAATGACTTCGAAGTAAGATATTTACACTGTGAGCTGATTGGATATAAATATAAGTTTGTGGTATTTGTTTAATTTCAGAAAATGGAGACTGTCATTCAAAATTTAAAGAAACACCTCGTTGACCACGAAAACAGGCATTCCCAGAAATCAAATCCATGAGTAACTGTTAGTAAGCCTACTAAGCTCCAAATAGACCAACTGCTGTTCCTCTCATAATGCCTGTTCAGAGCCAACCAATCGTATGTGCAACTTAAATTTGGTCTACTAAGTGCTAAACAACATTTTGGCAACCTTGAAATTGCTGTCTGATGTCACTTGTCTAAAAGCCAGTTATTTTCATATTATGGGGACTTTCTCTAGTTCCCGAAGATATGTGTGTTTAGGGGCATTATCAGCCCATCCACACCTCTGGCATTAAGGGCCAATCGTTGTAAAAACAAGACAAACGAACTTTATACACAAAAACAGAGTTGTAGGCAAAAGGTGTATTATTCTATTTATTCAAATACAAAAATTCGAACATTCGAATACCGATTTTGACATTCGAATACCAAACGTTTCATCGAATATTCGAATATTCGTTTGCATCCCTAATAAATAACACACGTAAGGATTCGCTTTTGAATAAAACACTATCACAATTTGCCCTAAGACACTTACAGCGAAAGAAATCTTGCAACCAAGTTTTGCACCTTGTAATGCCGATAAAAACGCGAAAACTGTACCCTTATATTCAAATGAAGGAGCATATCATTTACAGTTCTGCCACTACTTTATGTCACAATTTAAACAGGTATTAATTTCATATTATGACATTGAAATGACATTGACTTTGACATTCGATCACCTTATCGGGCAGTTTATTAGAAAGCTGAACATCTGTACATTACTTACTACCAACATTGATAATATGTTTCTGTGCTAAAAAGTAATAGTGTTATAGTAAGCTATCTCAGGTCGGAAATATTTCAACTACCTTAACAAGAATATAAGGGTACAGTTTTCAAAAATTGTTCAGGTAAGAGTTTAACTTAATTGAACGCTTTATATTAGGTTAACGAGAAAATGTGAGTCCAAACTTATAGTTGCAAAAAATAATGCACTAAATATAAACATCAGACAGATATATAAACATCAGACAGATATTTTGATCATGATGTTGGGATTAGTTTGAAGGGACTTTTCCATCTCTCACGGACTGGATTGCCTCCATGTCACGAATATGTACTTTTAGCTGGTCGTTGCGGATGGACAAAATATAATATAATATAAATAGGTTTAAAAATAAGCTGTTATCGCTTTGTAAATAATGTAATATGTGTATAGTCAATGGGCGCATTGAACCAGGTAATTTTACATGTTATAAATTGACAAGAACCTCTCTCGGAGTAAGCTTAGAAGATTATATTATTTCAGGCTATGATGTATTTGCTATGTTTCAATCAACGAAAGTATTTCAAATTACCGAATTTTCGGATCACTGACCCATTGAATTTGTTTTGAATCTTTATAACATCAATTCCGATGAAAATGATGTACTTTATGATAAATTGATCTGGGACGAATCTTAATGAAATGAATTGTTTACATTGCTAAACCAAAAACGGTACATGTTTGATTGCTTTACTTGCTAGTGGTGACATTGATGATGACTGTTGAATGATTACATTATCTGATATTGTATATGATATTTCGTATAAGATACATGGTAAACCATTTTCATCAAAACGAGAACGTGCGAAATATAACAAAACATTCAAGGCTTCATGGTTTAATGATGAGTGTAGACAATCAAAATCAGTATTTATTTTAAGAGGCAGTTTAAGCTGCAACCTTCTGATGTAAGTTAACTATTTTTTCTTAATGCAAGGAATGATTACTGTGCTGTTATACGTAGAGCCAGAGTATTTTATTATGGAAAAGAGAAGTCTAACTTGTCTCTGTTTAAAAATGATTATAGAAAGTCCTTGTAGTATATAAATAAGTTTAATAAGAAAGGAAATAGAGCTTTTAGTGATGTACCTTTAGAAAGTTTTGTAAACCATTTTAAAAGTATGTCATCTTCACCAAATGAGAGTAGTTTTCCTAATGAGGATGTTGAAGAAGGAGAAAATATCTCAGTAGACAATCTTGATTGTGCCTGTACGATAGATGCGATCTGTAATACAATTAGTTCTATGTCAAGACACAAAAGCTGTGATTTCAGTGGTAATGTTGTAGATTGTTTTATAGACGCAAAACGTTTCATTTCACCTTATCCAGACGCCTGGATGTTATTGTGCCTATCCATATAAAGGGCGATAAAACCAATCCGTCTTATTGTATGGGCATCACGGTGGTCAATGTTATTGCCAAAATATTCTCATTATTGTTGAGAAATAGGATTAATTAGTGGTGTGAAACGGATAATAAATTAAATAATGCCCAATTTAGCTTTCGCAATAGCCGCAATACGGTGGATTGTATATTTTTTTGTACACTATTATTCAAAAGGTGTTATTACAGAATCGTAAATTATACTGTGCATGTATTGACTATGAAAAGGCTTTTGACAGTGTTATACATGATGCATTATGGATTAAATGGATCCAACCTGGCATAAGTAGTAGAATTTTAATAATGTTAAAGTCTGTACATGTATATGCAAATGTAAAGGCAAGTGTCAAAGATTTGTATAATATGACATATTCAGGTATTTTTGATATTTCTCTTGGTTTGAAACATTATTTGTTTTGTTTATAAATGATATTAAAGACAATGTAGATTTTGATAATATGACCAATAGTGATATTCATATCTTGTCGTTGTATATTTAACTGTTTGCAGACGTCATCGCACTTTTCACTACTGATCCTTTAAATCTTCAAGCCCAGCTTGATGCTGTGCAGAGATATTCATGCAAATGGGGTCTTAAAATTAATGTTGGTAAAACCATAATATGTTTCTTCGAAAAACGTAAATCATTTTGTGTGGAATATCGACACTCAACCTATTGAATTTGTCGATAGCTTTTGCTACTTAGGTATTAAGTTTTACTATACTGCAAGTTTAGTAAATGCGGTTAAGTCACTGAAAGAGCAAGATTTAAAAGGGTAAAGCTTGATGTTAGGACAAAGTAGTCATTGTTTGACTCCATGATTGCCCCTATCCTTATGTATGGATGTGAGGTCTGGGGAGTTTACGATATTAAAGAGGTTAACAAACATCATCTCAGGTTTTGTAAACATATTCTGGGCGTTCGTACCCAAACGTTTAATGCAGCAGTGCTGGGTGAGCTTGGTCGTTTTCCTTTGTATATGATTTGTAAAATTAGAACACTTAAATTCCTATGCAAGGTAAAGAAATCCCCAACCAAAGATAACTGGTCTGTTAAGAATTCATTAGACTCTCTTGTATTGAACTATGTTTGGTATAGCAATTTTATTGATAATTCTTGCTGTGTTTCTTTAAGGCAACGTCTCTATGATCAGTTTGTACAACACTGGTCGCATACTATTAATTCGCAACCCAAGTGAGAAAATTTTAAACAATTGAAGAGAGATTTTAAATTCGAAAAAATATCTTGAAATTAATATGAATGATAAATATGGAATTCCATGATCCATACTACGATTGTGTTCACACACTCTGGAAATCGAGGTTGGACGATATAATAATATATCGCGTATAAATCGTAAATGCAAACTTTGTAATATAACTATGGTTGAATCTGAATATCACTTTATACTATGCTGTCCTTTTTACTCCGACATACGTTTAAAATATATTATTTCAAGACCATGGAATACATTGAATAAATGTGTCAAGATAATGTCATCAAATAATAATATAACTTTAAGAGGTTTGACTACCATGCTATGTTGAGGCGATCTGCCTCCACAGTTGCTCCTTAGTTTAGTACCTTCAAGTATATTGTTGTATTAGAACATATAAAATTGTTGTATATACTATTTAAATCTTTGTATTATGTGTGAACCCCAACTCAGTACCAAAACACAATTTAAAGCCTGATCACATTGGTGTAGGGCAAAAATGTAAACAACTGGTAGTTTTTTAAAGATAATTTTAATACTGGGACAGTTTTTAAAATATAAAACCATAAACCGCGCAAGAGCAAAAAATCCTAAACTTTTTCTGAAAATCTTGACCAGCTGATTTCTCGAAGTTGAATATTTCGGCAAAGTACGCGGCTCCTAACAAATACAAAACTTAAATTGCGGTTAGCCGTAAATAATTCATACGATAATCATATCTTCAGCAAGTAGGTTTCAGAGGCTTTGGTCTTATTTCTAATAGTTATTTGAAAGGGACAATGAACAAAAACAAATGTACACGGACATTTTATATTTAATCTAGTACACGGACGTTTTCCAACCTTCATTGCATATCTTTGTTATTTCACTGACGGGTTCTTAAATGCGTTCTTATAAATTTACTATTCTGTAGAACTCATTATTTTAGTGTGATCCCTTAACGAAAACTGATAAGCTACTTTTTCATGAAGCGAAAACTGATAAGCTACTTTTTCATGAAGTTATAAAAAACGTGTTATTAAAATAAACTTCAGTCGTGTATTTCAACATTATAATCTCAATAAAGATATAAAAGGCTTGTTATTAGTTGTGATGTGTGTTCCATGTGTCTTTCGATTGTACATATCATCACATTATCGCATGCATTATACGTGTCATATCGTATAGTAAAATATAATAGCTTAATAACTCTTCATTTTGTCAAAGTTTTAAATAGCATAGTGATTTTACTTTTGAATGACTTCGAAGTAAGATATTTACACTGTGAGCTGATTGGATATAAATATAAGTTTGTGGTATTTGTTTAATTTCAGAAAATGGAGACTGTCATTCAAAATTTAAAGAAACACCTCGTTGACCACGAAAACAGGCATTCCCAGAAATCAAATCCATGAGTAACTGTTAGTAAGCCTACTAAGCTCCAAATAGACCAACTGCTGTTCCTCTCATAATGCCTGTTCAGAGCCAACCAATCGTATGTGCAACTTAAATTTGGTCTACTAAGTGCTAAACAACATTTTGGCAACCTTGAAATTGCTGTCTGATGTCACTTGTCTAAAAGCCAGTTATTTTCATATTATGGGGACTTTCTCTAGTTCCCGAAGATATGTGTGTTTAGGGGCATTATCAGCCCATCCACACCTCTGGCATTAAGGGCCAATCGTTGTAAAAACAAGACAAACGAACTTTATACACAAAAACAGAGTTGTAGGCAAAAGGTGTATTATTCTATTTATTCAAATACAAAAATTCGAACATTCGAATACCGATTTTGACATTCGAATACCAAACGTTTCATCGAATATTCGAATATTCGTTTGCATCCCTAATAAATAACACACGTAAGGATTCGCTTTTGAATAAAACACTATCACAATTTGCCCTAAGACACTTACAGCGAAAGAAATCTTGCAACCAAGTTTTGCACCTTGTAATGCCGATAAAAACGCGAAAACTGTACCCTTATATTCAAATGAAGGAGCATATCATTTACAGTTCTGCCACTACTTTATGTCACAATTTAAACAGGTATTAATTTCATATTATGACATTGAAATGACATTGACTTTGACATTCGATCACCTTATCGGGCAGTTTATTAGAAAGCTGAACATCTGTACATTACTTACTACCAACATTGATAATATGTTTCTGTGCTAAAAAGTAATAGTGTTATAGTAAGCTATCTCAGGTCGGAAATATTTCAACTACCTTAACAAGAATATAAGGGTACAGTTTTCAAAAATTGTTCAGGTAAGAGTTTAACTTAATTGAACGCTTTATATTAGGTTAACGAGAAAATGTGAGTCCAAACTTATAGTTGCAAAAAATAATGCACTAAATATAAACATCAGACAGATATATAAACATCAGACAGATATTTTGATCATGATGTTGGGATTAGTTTGAAGGGACTTTTCCATCTCTCACGGACTGGATTGCCTCCATGTCACGAATATGTACTTTTAGCTGGTCGTTGCGGATGGACATAAGACCCCAAACTTTACCCAAGTGTGAATGAGTTTATTCTCCCGTTTAAGTTTGCGGGCCTCGTATGATAGATGCTCGCGGAGTTTTGTAAGTGATTCCTGGATGAATATTCCAGCACCGAAGGACTTTCTTGCATTAAAGACACGGTCACGGGCCTTTGAGTTGGTGAATTTAATTATCACTCTTCTACATTTCGTAGATCCTGCGGGAAACTTGCCACATCTATGCGCTTTGTCTATGTCCGATGGGCTGATGTCTAATTTCAACTTTTGAGCATGGTTGATAATTTTCTGTTCGACATTCTCAGTGTTATCGCCTGTATCACCTGAGATTCCTGATATATCCAGCATCATTCGCCGACCGTACTGCTCGAGTTCGTCATTGGCATCGTTGGCCGCCTTTATACTGGCTTTTAGCTCGCTATTTTCCTTTCGGAGAGCTAAGACTTCGTCGTGAATCTTTTTGAATTTATCTTCGATTATAGACTCAAACTGCCCCTTTAACTCACGTACTAGTTCTACCTTCAATGACTGTGTCATCTTGGCCGCAATTGCTTCGAGATCTTGTTTTGAACACATGTCCGGATCCGAATCAGTGTCCGAACCAGCACTAAAAAAGCTGGTGTCGCTCGTAGGCTCCGAGTCTGAGGCGTTGTTTGACCTGTAGCGTTTGTAGAATTTACTATGCAGGAGTTTCTGGTTTGGAGATGACCGATGACGTTTTCTTCAAGCTTTAACCTTTGGTGGCATTCGGCTTGGGATACTGCATTAGCAGAGGGTGGGGTATCGGGATAATGGAACGGACTTCTCAAACACTATAGTTACTATAATTACTATATTTACCCACAAAGGCAGTTAATTTAACGCCGCCGTATGACTAGTATGTCAGAAGACTGAATGTCAGGCTAATGTTACCCATAAATAATCCGCTGATTGTTAAAAATCACATAAATTTTGCTCTGCCAAAATTGGGCGCCATTACTTTTCAACAAACCGGAAGCCAAAAAAAAAACCAGATAAATAACAAAATTTCGCTTAAAAGTCCGAGAGAAACGGAGGTTTAGACAAGAAGATGCATCGCATAGTAGGCTTTTTATACAGCGGGGAAAACGATGGGTGGAGTTGGAACGTTGGAAAGCCTGAAACGTGAATGTTGACAATGTATCGGGAAAGTTAGATGGTCTATATATTTAACTTTGTTGTCCCACGGTGTTTGTAAATGCGAAATCGCAACAACTCGGCAATCTCCGTTAAGCTCAGAAGATAAAATTCTAGCCGATCGTGATCCGAAGCACGTGTCGAAATAATGTAAATCCGTTTTCGTTTGAGGCATAAGCAACGGAGTAAGAACTATATTTCTACGAAAAATGACTGAATACCAAGATATGGAAAAAAATCATTTCAGTTTTTTTCATTAAAAATATTATTTATTGAAAACATTCCTACTGGCATTAAGAGTTGTTAGGAAAAAAATCGGGTTTTTAAGAAGTGGCCAGTAGTTACAAATGAAGTCTAAACGTGATAAACAAACTGTAGAATCACTACAGACCACACATGCATCAAAATAGCTTGATCAATATACGATGGGGTGATCGCCTTGAACACAAGTATGGCGGAATACCCACGCGTGTCTCTTCAGTTATCAATACTTACATTCACCTAGTCATTTGTATAGATAAAGCTTATTGTTTATATTGTATAACACGCAAGGAGTTACCGTGTCTATCAATTTAAATCAAACCAACAGAAACAATAACAGTAAAATAGCAATATTGATAGTTATGGAAGAGTCAACTGAAGCACCGTTGACAGTTTCCATGTTGACTATGACATCCAGGCATACTCTGATCTTCTGTGTTCCGTGAATTTCCCTGATCCTGGTGAACTCGCCTTGCTCAATGGTTTTATTATACTTGACTAGGAAGATTTGCTGTTGTAAGTCAATGTATTCCGACTCAATCAGCTCCACCTGTTGACAGAAGAACGCCCTAGTTATCACCAGCTCCGTGGTCCGCTCTCTCGCGGTGCGAGATGCCTTTTTTAAAGCCTGCCAGTGATGGAAGTAGACAAATGTCCGTTCTGTGGCGGTCTGCAGCTTGTCACTGGCAAAAAAGAACCACCATAAAGGGCAAACCTCGACCAGGTTGGCGTCTTCAAATGGCATATCAATATACTTTGTATATTTATGGAAACTCACGCTGAAAGACCATATTTTGTCTCGTAGAAGGAGCTTCCAATGCCGCGAAATAGATTGTTCGACATTTGTAACAATTCGACTGATAATCCCATTCTCAAAGTATTTGTACAATCGTGCGACCAGATACTTAGGTATAGTATCATTCCATTCCCTAACAACAAATAAAGTTATGTCCCATCCATTTAAACCATGCGTCTGCATGTCATTGTTAGCAAAGTATTCTAATGCAGCAACATCAAATCCAGCGTTTGGCCCATTCAGTTCCAGTTTAAGATACATTGTACAAACGGTTCTGATGATTGAATACACTGGTTTACATCTACCCGCAATGTTCATTTGTCCTTCTGGACAGAAAACTAGCCGACATACATTCTGGAATAAAACATGATTAGCAATATAACTGATATGAGGAAGAGATTTCAGATATTGGATTTGTAATACCGCTTTAAATATTGTATATTAATATAGGATTGCATGAACATGGAATCACACGGACAACCAATAAAAGGCAGCTGATTAAAACAATATCATACACTTGTTAATCAGTGTGTGTATACCACATGACATATTGCGTCATAAATTCTACGTCGGAAAGCAATATTTTCAATAAAATGAAGGCTTTAAACAAAGATAACTTCACTATTTCTTCACCATTTTAAATGAAAAATAGCACAGTCTATGCCGCTTACGAAGTCACGCCTTTCGTCTTTAACCAGAGTTTGATTGAGAGTTTAGTTTCTTTAAACACTTCGACAAACCTTTTCACAAAACGGCAGTCTGAGTGAGCACTGTCAAAACATTATTTTAGAATCAGGTTTGTCGAAGTGTTTGAGGAAACTAAGCATCTTATCTATACTCCGGTAAAAAATCAGTCGGGGCTCTTTAAGCGGCATAGACTGCCCTTTGTTTTATTTAAAATAGTGTTGTAAAAGAAAAGTTATCTTTGTTTTAAGTCTTCATTTTAAGCAAAATGTTGCCTTCCGACGTAGCATATATGACGTAATTTATCACGTGGTATATACACACTGTTATTTGAAACCAGTGTTATTTGAATCTGGTTTCTTACAAAATTCCGTAATGCAAAAACAATCATACATTCATTTTTATAATAAATAAAATAGCCATCGACATCGCAAGCTATGCATTATTAGAAAATCAACAATTATTTTAAAGAACGAATAGTCAAGGCAATATATTGTTTTCCATATTAGATATACATGTTCTACAACGAACATAATCAATATAGAGGAATGTAATATACAGCCATAATCATAGCAGCAAATATCTTAACAAACAAAGCCACTAGACAACCATTAATACCTGATAACAATGATCCTTGGTCTTAGATCCGTCTTCCGCGTGCTCCAGGACTTCGTGCACGTGATCCAAAATCATCACAAGTGAATGGTCGACGTTAACTTTTTGTCTCTCTTCCTGGCTAATACAAAGTCTTTGTGGCTTGTTCCTAGCAGCACAAAGATAGCAATACACGTTTGCATATACTTGTTCTGTACGCAGCGAGTAATGCCTGTATGTGGCGTTGAATGCAAGACACTTCTGTTGCAGTTCCTGCATCTCCGTTTCCGTACCAATGATATCGTTGTTGCATTCCCTTCGTGTTCTCCAAGCAGGCACACAACGCTCGTAACTGACGTTAGCTTCCGCTGGGGGAATAAAGTACAAAAAGCATCCGAGTTCGTCATCTGATGTGCCATACAATGACTTCTGAACTGCATAAGAGTACGAAACACTATACATTTCTCCAATTGCACCGTCTTGGGGACAGGCTACGGCTAATCTCCAAGGGATAAGTTTAAAAATGGTATTACATGTGGCACAAAACTCATTGTAATATACAAACCCGTCAATAAGTGAAGAATGTGGAAACATGCTGCCCCAAGGATAGAGGTCGTCTGCCTTACAAGAACGTGTTGTATCCGAACACGTATCCACCATATGATACCAGAAAGAAAAATCTGGCTCAGAAGTATTCTTGTGTAACACAGAGGAGCGGCATGTGCTCCTATTTTGTTCCTCCAGTCTGTAAAGGTCAAGTTCATCCGTGCAGCAATCCCTCCGACGTCCGCATTCGGAATCGCAAGCGCATGAATGGCAACATGGCTCATAACCGGGCGGTACGGTCCCTTCCTCTCCCGTCAAGTTGCAAAACTGACTCAAGGTACATAATTCTGCCAAATCTCTTGGAGGCTCAAATGCTTGTCCCAGCGCAGTACTGTTTAGTTTGAAAAGATTTAACGTAATGGCGATATACAGACGTACGCCTGGTGACATGTTTTTTCGGCAATGTTTAATCTCCAAACAGACAGAAGTAAAGTACATACATACACCGCTGTTTATAGTGTATTAGACTAATTTCCTTGTGATTTATCAATTATGATTTTATATCATATCTTATTAAATATAGCCGTTACTTCAAAATATGAAACATCGGATGGAGCACTTGAAAACATAACCAAGAATTGAAACATCAACGTGTTATTCATTCATGTTCAAAGAACGCAAAGAAGTTTTCATATTTTTTAACTTTTATATAAGCGAAGCAGTTGCATTCTCCCGGACAATAAATTAGTGTTTAGCTGCATACAGATGTGGAAAGTTTTATATGCCATTAATTCATAAAGAATGTCTTTGTTAATGGTTATGCGGGATTAATGATGTGACAGAGACATCTGCAAACGCCAAGCGCTCACACATAAATCAGGTAAGTTAATTATTTTTACGTGTGTGCATGCAATCGTCCAAATATATTGCAATGTATCAAAGAGGCCAACAATTCTTTCTTTTATGTCATTTTTTAAAATGTAACTTTTTTTAAAAAATGCTAAGAAATCAGTTATTTACCTATACTTGTTTTTTAATCATGTGCAAACAAATTTAAAGAGCATAGCTTTAAAACCTATAATTATTTTCACATACGAGTTATCTAAAGGAGGACAGAATACGACGTACTGGTAAGATACACCAGTCAATAACGTCTCCCCAACCTGGTTCTGATGTTTGCTGTCAATGCTATTGAGTTCTAATGTAATTGTTATATCACTAAACAAGCAACATTCTTTGAAGGAAATTAGTATTTTATTATTCAAATGATATACATGGATGATTTAACTACTACGTAACCGCTATTAAGGTCTTTAAAGGGTTATTAAAACACCGAATATGCATTAACAGTGGAGTGGCAATCGGTGGATTTGGGATAAACAAAAGTTTAGGTTTAGGTTTATAATTATATTTTATTTAGAAAAAAAACAATATCAAAGGCATTCCTTGATTTCACAATGTCATCGTGTCACAAAGGGCATACAAAGATGCGTCATTTTTAAAACTGTTACCATGTATACAGTGGCAGTGAATATATGAGTCGAAATAAGGTGATCTATGATCGCGTTCTAGTTTACACCCACATAAATGGACTACTTTAAAAAGTATTTGAAATGAAAACACTTTTCTATATCCTGTCCTTTGTGACTTGGAATGTAGGACCACCCATCGGTGAGCAGTTAGATATAGATCTTTTGTCGGTGTTTAACCTAGCCGAGCAGAATGATGACGTTCGATATCTGCTGTGTGCAATTGACATACTATCGAGAAGGCTTTGGGTGTAACCGCTAAAAAGGAAGACTGCAAAAGAGGTTTTAAGCGCTATGAATAAACTATTTTAAGGGGGCAACGAGGGCGATGATGCGATGCTTTTTTCATACGAAGTCATACAATAGCAAAGGGTTTAAGAATATGAGATAGTATTTTGAGTATTAGTCATACTTTGTAAAATGTGTATTGACCCAGTTTTCATGAGGAGGAAATGAGGAGGTATGAGGAGGCAATGAGGAGGTATGAGGAGGCAATGAGGAGGGATTAGGAGGCAATGAGGAGGTATGAGGAGGTAGTGATGAAACAATGAGGAGGCAATGAGGAGGGATGATGAGGCAATGAGGAGGTATAAGGAGGAAATGAGGAGGTATGAGGAGGAAATGAGGAGGTATGAGGATGCAATGAGGAGACAATGAGGAGGCAATGAGGAGGTATGATGAGGTAGTGATGAAACAATGAGGAGGCAATGAGGAGGTATGAGGAGGAAATGAGGAGGTATGAGAAGGCAATGTGGAGGGATGAGGAGGCAATGAGGAGGGATAAGGAGGCAACATAACATCAGATATTGTTACTGTTTTAAAACTAATTCATCTTTGTATGCCCTTTGTGACACGATGACATTGTAAAATCAAGGAATGCCTTTGATATTGTTTACAGTTAACATACACTCATGGATTAATTACACTTAGTTATAAACATATTTATGTTTATACTGCGTTAATACATTTAACCGAGTTCATAAGCTATATGATCTAAGATAAGCGACTCTACTAGGTGTTAAACAAAATCGGAGTACGCAGTTACCTCTCCTGGTATTACGCTCGTCACGTATGACAATATACATCCCCACCTCTAGCGTTAAGGTCGAGGTTAAGGACTCGAGTAAGGGTTAGCTCGACTACGTCACAGGTGGCTTTTAGCCCCCAGGTGGCTTTTGGCCCCAAGTGGTTTTTGGCCCAAAGTGGTTTTTGGCCCAAAGTGGTTTTTGGCCCCAGGTGGTTTCTACCCCCCCCCCCCCATTCCTACACTACTCGGATGGAGCAAACATAAAGAATTGAAACATCAACGTGTTATTCATTAATGTTCAAAGAACGCATATAAGTTTTCATATTGTTATTTTTTATATAAGCAAAGCAGTTGTATTCTTCCGGAAAATTAATTAGTGTTTAGCTGATGTGAAAATGTTTATATGGAATTAATGTATAAAAAATGGCTTTGTTAATTGTTTTGCGGGATAAATTATGTGACATAGACATCTGCAAACGCCGAGCGGTCACACATACATCAGGTAATTTAATTAATTTTACGTATTTTGCAATTGTCCATATTTTCAGTGGTTTAGACTTATCAGGGAAAATATTAGCTAAAGAACATTAGCGAACACGTTATGTATTACCTTTTGGGAGATGTTCTTTAAGTAAGGACTGTACAACAGATTGGCATCAAAAATAGTTTTTTTTCTGTAATGATTTTCCGGACAATTATTTAATAGAATGTGTTACGCTTTGATATCATAATTTTAAAAAAGTACCAAAAAGTAAAAAACAAATTGTGTCGGAGACCACAAACCCGTTTCGCCAAAATTGAAGTCAAGCGCTGTACCCACTGAGCTACGAAGGATTACTGGTATGAATGAATGAATGAATGTAAATATTTGTATAGCCCATTATAGAACAAGTCTCTAAGCGCTGCACACGCGAATTAAAAGGTTAAAAAGTCCACATCATTTCACTGATACGCCAATTTAAATAGGTGAGTTTTTAAAGGCTTTTTGAAAACTGTCAGGGAGTCAATGTGTTTAATTTCTACTGGCAGGCTGTTCCAAAGATTGGCTGCACATTTATCAAACCTCTTTTCACCATATGTATTAGTTTTTGTACGTGGAACGTTCAGTAGCTTAGCAGAGTCTGATCTCAGAAGTCGTATTGGCTGGTATTCACTAATTAGATTGTTCATGTATACAGGAGCAAGTTCATGTCTGATTTTGAAAGAGTACAGTATGACTTTGTACTGTACTCTGTACGGAACCGGGAGCAGGTGTAGAGAATATAGAACCGGGGTTATGTGGTCACGCTTCTTTGTAAGCGTGATTAAACGAGCGACAGTGTTCTGGATGCGCTGCAGTTTGTCGATTACTTTGCAGTTTGCACCACATAGCAAAACATTGGCATAGTCCAGCCGAGAGGTCACGAGAGAATTCACAAGTGTTTTACAGGCATTTATAGTAATGAATGGCCTAATCCGCCCAATATTACGCAGATGGAAAAAACAGGATTTTGAAATTGCATTAGCCTGTTTGTCCATGCTTAAAGTTTTATCAAAGAAGGCACCTAGTTTTTCACAAATGATGATTCATGAACAATTGTTCCGTCAAATTGTAATTTGCAGCCAGAAAAATTCTTTACTTGATGTTTTGGTGCAAAGATGATGAGTTCAGTTTTGTCCTGGTTGATCTTAAAGCATGTTCAGGTGCATCCAGGAACTGATGTCCGACAAGCACGCTTCAATTGCTAGTACTACACTAGTCCAACTGTCTTTTGGTTTAATGACAAGGTAGCATTGCGTATCATCAGCATAACCATGGTGTAGCATGTTGTGGTTCTTAAATATATCCCCTATTGGTCTAGAGAACATACAGTACTTTCTCGGTCCCAGTACCGAGCCCTGAGGAACGCCAAAATGTAAAGAGGTTTCGTCAGAAACAGCCGACCGAACTGCAACGCGTTGAGACCTATTACTCAGATAAGAGTGAAACCACAGCAGGGCAGAGCCAGATATTCCATAGGCATGTTCCAAACGTTTAAGTAGAATAGGATGGTCGATGACATCAAAGGCGGCAGATAGATCTAACATTATCAAAACCACACATGAGTTATTGTCAAGTGCGGCCGCTATGTCTTGGTGGACTCGCAAAAGTGCTGTCTCTGTGGAATGTCGTGCACGGTACGCAGATTGTAAATTGTCATGTAATGTATTAGTGTCCAAGTGATCCTCCAGCCTTCTTGCTACCACTTTTTCAAGCACTTTAGACAGAAAAGGGAGGTTTGATACAGGTCTATAATTACTAAATGTATCATGATCCAACCCAGGTTTCTTTAATAAGGGTCGTACAATGGCCTGCTTAAATTGAGTAGGTACTTCAGAGTTCAACAATGATTGATTCATTATAGCTGTGATGATTGGGAGGAGACTATCTAGACAGGGCTTCAACAGAGATGTTGGAATGTGGTCCAATTCACAAGACTTTGCAGATGCATGTATGATGGTTTTCCTAACCTCTTCAGGGGTAACAGGAGCCAGGGCTTCCATGCGCTCTCCAATGAACTTAACATCAGCCCGAAGGACATCATTGTCAGTCTGATTCTCACTCAACTTGTTACGGATACTGATAATTTTTCCAATGAAAAAGTCACAAAATTTATTTGCCAAAGATTTGTCATTATCGGTGGATGGTAACACCGTATCTCGCTTACAACCCATGAGAGTGTTTGTGAGTTTAAAAATTTGACGCCGATCGTTACTGTTTTCTTCAATTTTGGATGAATAGTAATCCTTTTTGGTCTGTAGCATAAGTTTATTATAGATAATACAAGCTTCTTTGTATATCTCTGTATGAACTGTCAAATTAGATTTTCGCATCTTTCTCTCAGCCTTACGACGGTTCCTCTTAGCAGCACGGAGACTATCATTATACCATGTTGTGTTTGGCCTGATGGTTGTCACTTTGGTTTGTAATGGGGCATGTTTATCTAACAGCTCCTGGAGGCATGTATTATACCTCTCTACAAGTTCCTCAGTCGTACTCTCTATGGACTGCAGCGTTTGTGAATTGGTGATATCTGTTACAAGATCGTCAATAGATATATCACGGAAGGCACGAAAAGATACAATTTTATGTTCTCTTTTTGGCTTTTGAGTTTGTAGATGGGTGCATATGGCAAGATGATCACCAGATGGGCAACCTTTAGAGTCAAATAGGCCTGGATTCTCTATCACGGGAGTTTCTTGGAGTAGATAGCTACTTTGTCTGGTTATGAGTACATATAGAGTGTGACCACGATTGTGAGTTGCACCAACTACATGTTGAGATAACCAATGTACTTCGAGAGTCTCAAGGAACTTCTGACTGTCAACGTTGGTAGAGTCATCGAGATGAAAGTTTAGATCACCTGTTAAGATGACTTCTTCTGGGCTCAAAGCTAGTTCATCTAAATATGATGACCACTCCTCGAAGAATGTTGCAATGTGAAAGTTCTTGCCCTTTGACACAGGAGGTCTGTATAACGAACACAAGATAAAATGTAAGCTATTGGTACTGATGTCGCATTCCATATGCTCAAAATGTGTTGCCTGTGTAAACGATTGTACAGACTTAACATTGATGGTATTTTGGTATACAAGTCCTACACCACCACCCCTCCTCTCTGATCTTGAGACATGACAAAAGTTGTACCCATCTGGGAGGATCTCTGATATTACACTATTGTCGACAGCAGTTCCTAACCAGGTTTCAGTCAGAACAAGCAAGTCAATGTTTTAATTTACTATGAAATCATATATAGAAAGTGTTTTGTTTTTGATTGAGCGGCAGTTCAATGTATATAGAGACAAACTTCCTGAAGTAGGCTGAACATCTTTGCTAGCAATCTTCAATTGTCTCTTTCTATGGGCGTTTGTAGAAATTGTGTGATCCGCTTTAATTGGTATCAAGTTTGTCCAATGAATACCAGCATTAGATCTTGTCCTCAGGCGACCGGCCCGTTTACCTCTATATCGAAGGATATTGAATGACTTAAGCCTACCTAGTACTTCTATAGATGGTAATATACTCCTTCTAGGTGTAGATCTTAAATCCAATAATTGGTCTCTATTGTATGTAATTGCCATGTCACATGGTGAGCTGTTGATCACTAAATGTGTTGAAACTATGAAAAAAGTAGATCCAATATTGTTTAATATTGAAATATTAAAATCAATGTAACTAATTAATCCAGTAATAATTCCACAAATCAAACTCATGAACATGATGGTATCCACTTCACAAATCTTTCTGCCAAAAATCCAAATTTTAGAATCACTAGTGTTCACATAATAATCCAAAATGTGAGAGAGCAATATACCTAACTTGGTAATATCACGTGATAACATCGACTAGCCAATCACGCATAAGGAATGAATTCTACTAGGTAGACATACCCAGTAAACTTACGAAATAACTGCTAAATTTAAATACACTGTAAACTATGTGGTACTTTACTTAGTAAGTTTCAATGCATTGTACACAATTATTTATATATATATATATATATATATATATATATATATATATATATATATATATATGTGTGTGTGTGTGTGTGTGTGTGTGTGTGTGTGTGTGTGTGTGTGTTTCTGTAGCTTTTTGCATATATATTAATGTGAAGTAAACATTAAAAACATAATTATCTACATTAAAGTTATGGAAGCCATAACTAGGAAATTATGTAATAGTTACAAGACATAAAGTTCAGATTGTTTGCATTATGTGATTTTCATATGACAACCCAGCCAAAAATGGCTGAGTTATGTTTGACTGGATTTATTTGAAAAAGACATAATATCACTAAATTCACAGAACAGTAATAATCAATTTTTGTCTCTCTTCCCATATTAAATGAAGTTAACCATAAATGATCGTTCTTGAGCCGATCCAGTGCTAAGAAAGCTCCATGTATAATATTGTTCTTACTTTTCATTGTAAACCCAGCCGGAAGTATCACTCTTTAAGACCATCCAGTGCTTAACCAATTGTGTGTGTAAGTATTTAAATACAAATCTGTGTGTAGGTATTTAAATACAAAACAGCCCAAATGCATTTCGGCCAAGGTTAGATTTAATAGTGTTAAACAAGTCATAAAGTGGTTCTGCATAAGAATACCGAGTCCCTCCAAAGAGCCCAGGCAAGTTCAATCTGTATCTTTTAAGCATATGAGGTACCGAACAACCCTCTATATGATTGCAATAACGCCCATGTTGTCTGGTTCTGGACCGTCAGAGAGTTTCTTTAAAAGCGCAATCCTACCTTTTGTGGTTCAAGTCAAGCTTACTCATAGAGCTTATTCAACCATATTTTGGCAACCCAAATCTGCCAAACAATCATGAAAGTCTACGATGTATTCATTTGACCTTTTGTCACTCACTCCGTTTGGTGCCACCAATACCATAAAGGGATCTATGAAGCCGACACAGTGTCCACTTAACCACATGTTTGCTATATTGAGACCATAGATAGTCAAACAAAAATCAAATGGGTTCTACCAAAGCCAAATCAATTCCAGGTAAATCCAAATTGTTGCTAAAAAATACTACTCAATGGTTCTTTACACTCAAACCCGGTGCTAAAACCCCCAATGTAAAGCCTGATTAAGCCTATCCAGTACCAAATAAAGCAGGCATAAGTTTGAAAATAGCATTTTTAAAAGTTTCAATGACTGGATTGCTTGGATTCGCCAACACAGTAAATGGATGTATCTTTGGTAGCGCATACGTTTTTACAACTGTTACTTTATCCATCAAGGTTAGTTTTCTATGCTCCCATTGTTTTAAAGTCTTATTGGTATTTTTGTCGATTGTTTGATGCTTATTATTGTAGAAAGTGATACCTAATGCTGTTGCACATTCTGAAGTTAATATAAATGATTAAGCTTGACAAAATTTGTATTGTAGTTTTTTTCCAGCTTACCCACTCTTAGGATTATACATTTATAAGTGTTGAGGTTTAGGCCCGAACATTTTTCAAAGAACTCTAATGATTTGATCAAAGATTCGAATTATTTTTCAGAACCATTGATAAAGTAAGTTGCATCATCAGCAAAAAGCGATTGTTTGATATTCGTTATTCCAACTTCCACTCCCTTAATATCGGTGTTTTATATAGCTAGACAGTATTCGTAGACAAATGATTAATAAATTGAAGCGAGTGGGTATCCTTGTCTAACCCCCTTTTTCAATTTTAAATGTTTCTGACAAGTGACCTTTGTTTGTAATTATACTTTGAATATCGTTGCTGGAGTCCATTTTATTATATCCGAGCCAACATTTATAGAGTTCTTGTTGATAAATTCAATAGCACGTTTAGATATAATGATGATATTCTAAGTTTAGATAATCCTGTGTTTATAGATAACATTCATTTGATATATCCTTCACAATTGCAACTTAATAAATCTAATACATCCGTTTTAAAAGCATCCTATTTAGATTTGCAACTAGAAGTAAAGGAAGATATATTGAGCATCAATCTTTATGATAAACGTGATGATTTTAATTTTAAAATAATTAATTACCCTTCTTTAGATGGTGATGTTCCTATTTCACCATCATATGGTGTTTTTATTGCACAGTTAATACGATTTGCTAGAATATGTACAGATGTAAAAAAAAATCAGCTCTCGCAGTAAACTTATGACGCAAAAACTTCTAAAACAGGGTTTCCGATATTTTAAATTAAGGAAAACTTTCTCAAAATTTGTTAATGGTCATTATAATCTCATATCAAAGTACAATAGTAGTCTTAAATCGCTCATTGCTGATAGTATTGCTCATCCCGATATTTATGGTGATGTTTTAAAGAAAATTCGTAAAATTAAAATGTTTCCAGTAGGTAGTTGGGCAGATAGACTTAATGAATTACTTGGATTTTATTTAAACCGTGGATATAAAGGCAATATTTTGAAGAGCACTTGCCTTCTTGTTTTTGAAGATGATTACCTGAAACAAAATATTGGGTTGAATATAGCATCCTTTCATAACTAAACTTTCAGTGCTTTGATTTTTATGAAGAATTTGCTAATTCATGTTATCTTTAAAACCTTTTTTGGCGGACACGTGTTGACTGACTCCGATTGTTTTGGCTGTGACTTAATATTCTTCAAATATTTTACGTTTTCAAATCATTTGGAAGGAGAGAACGGCATATACAAGTCGCTTTTATTTTTAATAATGTTTGTCTTTATTTGTTCCCAGTTTAAGTACAATGATGCTTTTTATTATGAAACTCTATGATCACACAGTTTTAAACCTTTTATTTTATAAGGCAGACTGTGTGTGATGTTTTTGGTTTCTAACGATGACTGCATCGTATCTTTGAAAAGTATTTGCATTAGGTGCGCAGAATTGTTTCCCTCTGTCTGCAGATAGAGTTGGGATCTCTAATCATTGAAGTACTTGGGGTTTACCTTTTCGTTTTTTTTTATTTGTTTTATTGGTAAGTTTCCTCAAGTTAATGCATACTTTGATAAGATTTACCTTTTGCGTTTTATCTTTATTAAGAATTGTTGGGATAAGAGTGAGGTTTGTGCACATAAACTGGTTTAAAGCCCCAGTAAATTTACATTTTACTGACCGTTCCAAGGTGGTACCTAACAATTCTTGATAAACATACCAATTATATATATATATATATATATATATATATATATATATATATATATATATATATATATATATATATATATATATATAGTATTTATGCACTGTGCTGTTTGTAGAGTTTTGAGCTGTTCTATGTTTCTTGTTTGTGAATTTGTGTTCTATGTCTTCGCTGTTTGCCCATTGCCACTAAACCGGGTTTATGTTAAAACTTTTTGCTACTGAGCATGTTTCTGTAGCTTTTTGCATATATATTCAGACTGTTTTATATAAAAGAGTGGTCAACGTTGTCAAAGGCTTTTTGAAAATCGCCAAAATGTATCCTACTTAGTGCCATATAGACCACATTTTATTATATAGGTTATGCTATATCCAGTTTTTTGCCAAACAATCTGGCCCCAATATCACGAAAATACTGAAGTCAAATCTCAAACTCAATCTCAACTCATTTTACCATATAACGTCAAAATTTATTGGAAAAATATATGTTTTACACATTTTTCATATCATTGATAATGTTGATTGAAACCTTTGGTCTAGATTCCAATGGAAAATATTCTAAAGTCAAAATGTACTTGAGCATAATTCATTGCCTTTTAACAATTACTCAAGTATATGATTTACTCTAGAATAAGTTTCCTAAGAAATATTGTCAAAATCTTTCAATTGAACATTCTATGAGAAAATACAACTTCAAAAAGAATTTTAAAAAATGCACGATTTTGAATAATACTATGTTTGTGTGTGGTAAAATGAGTTGAGATTGAGACTGAGATTGGTTGTGGCTTCAGTCTTACACTATCTGTTTCAAATAAATCTGAACGCGTATTCGCGTTTGCTTACACATTAATTAAGGTTCATTAGATGTGGTGCACGTGCATAATTACGATTCGACGTATTTGATCAATAAGGTGTGTTGTTAAACTGTTATGACTGTCAGCGGTATGGCAATATATCGTCTTTATACATTATTATAAATAAAAACCAATATAGAATAACTTGTTTTTGAAACAACCTTTAAGCCAAACTTTACATGTCATATTGTTTATTAGATAAAATTAAGACCGGTAATCTTCAAAACTAGGATATTATGTCCAACAGTCATCAGTGAACATAAAAAGAACCATGAAAACGCTGTTCCAACACTGGTATGGTACCAAGTTGTTTAAAGTATTTCTTCAGGATTGTTTTCACTGAAAATGTATATGGCGACCGGATCTGCAATGTAGATTAAGTGTAGAAGTATCCTTTGACTGTGAGAGAGATTTCAAGTGCGACAAGTTCTGCAATATTTTTTTGTAAATGAACACGACAAAATAAACGTTCAAACAGTTGATAAATCTTAAATTCTAGATTACCATGACCTTAACATTGAGGAGGCTATTTACACGGGTGATTAACAAAAAATGTCACGTGACCAAAAATGCAAACGCAAGTAATATTTTGGCTCGATTGATTGTCAATACAGGTAAGTTTCTTATCAATATTTTTGTTATACGTGAGATTTCGTTGAAGTGACATAGCACAAAAAGAGAATACATTGTTTTGTCTTTCGATCAGTGTATTAGTCACCATTCATGTTTGCATAGTTTCCGAGAACACTTCGATACAAAAAGTGTCCAGGAAGGCAAACGCAAGTAGCTAGTATTAAAATGTCACAGAGTAAGATAAAAAGCCACATGTTTTTTAAATGTATTTCTTTGAATTGTTCAGTAATGGTTTTTATTTGTACAAAAACGCGTTTTCTGAAGAATTCCAAATTTGGCAAACGCACGTGGGCATTTCATAAGGAGGAATGAACGTATTTGTCGTTAGCTTTTAAAACTGTAATGAGTTTATTTATTTTATCTCATTCTAATATCCATTACTATTGCGGTAATATATTTGAATTTGTATCATTTATGTGATCATAATGCTTACGGTCATAAGCACGGTCTGTTTAAGTGATGTCATTTGTTTGCCGTGTTTGTGTGAATACGTTGAAAACGGCATGTTGAGCAACGACACGACGGCCTAGGAAAGTAAGCATGCTGCAAGAAGTGATTTATTACCAAGTATAACCTAACACCTCATATGTAAGTGTACTAATCATAGTATTTATGCTATTTATTGGACAATTAATGTACACATTTAAAATAGTTAAACAGATTTTACATTTATTAAATATTACAAGTAGTAAAAAGTGTTTATGTGGAAGAGTCTGCAATTGTTCACGTACATGTTACGATTAATTTATCTACGCATTTGAATTATCTTTTTTTTCACAGGAGTCGTTTGATGGAACAGCGCAAGGGTGTTCACAAGCAAGGGACCGCTTCCTTGGACAGAAATGCTCTACAAAAGGGAACGCTTGGTGTGTCAAAGATGCTTGTCATCGTTCGCATGTGAACATACGTTTAAATGAATTCAATGACACTCATGCATAAGTATGATTAAGTTTAAATTATGAATATGCAATTTTTATATCGGTTCCATATCAATGCACTGATGGATTGTGATTTCACCTCAGGTATTCGTCAGACACGCGCAATATTAACTCGAGAACTAACCGTAACTTTTGACTATTTACTCTATTTCAATACGCGTTTTAAAACAAACTGTGTATGTGTTTGTGTAATACGTATACTTTTTATGATATAACTATATCTGGCGTAGTGTACGCGTACGATATGTATCAGACTCGTTTCAAACAGTATCTCTGACACATTTTCGAGGATCATGTAAAACTCCATAAAGAAGCAGTAAAGGAATAAACAATTATAACGCATAATGCTGCGAATGCGTATACGTATATTGTTTGCCCAGCATGACTACTACCTCTCTTTTATAATTGCTCATAATGAGGGTATGATTTTCCGTGAAAAAGTTACAGAATTGTCACACTTTTTCATTTATTCAATAATAGATAATACTCAACAAGTATTAAATTTGTCATGATATACTTATATCAAAACTGCGGAAGAATATCAATTCTTGAGATTTAAGTTATATACTTGTATAGTACTGATGAATAATTACAACCAAACAAAAACAACAGACACTCCGTACTTCGAATAAAGAGCAACATGGTATGGCATATACTTGTTTAACAAAATTGTAATAAAATCACAGACAAACATAGATTAATCATATATGTATTTTGCATATGCAAATTCAGCAGAAATATATATATATCAGTTCGTATCTTTTTAACATGAGATCACCAGTTATACAAATTTAACATAACAGTAAATAGGTAACATAAAACTTATTCGCAAGAACATATTCATGAGCACAATCTCTACACTTGAGTGTTTGGAAGACCTGTGTTTACATAAACTGCTCAGGTGGCGGTAGCTTTTCCCCCAGTCCTTGTATGTAGCCCTTCTCGCCCATGTGGCTGTCCATGTTGGCCATTAGGTCGATGTTTTCTTAAACAGCAAGTCCACAGATATTTGCATTCGACAAGGTTACCGTATTCTCTTCGCTTATGGTTGGTTAGATCTGCCTCTGTGGCAAACACTTGTTTGCATTTCATGCAAGCACTTTTTTGCATTTCGTGTAGACATATTTCAAGCAAACACTTGTTTGCATTTCGTGCAGACACATTTCAAGCAAACACTTGTTTGCATTTTGTGCAGACACATAGCATTGATTCCCCGTGCGTGCTGCACCTGTGAAGAAACAAAATTTCAACATAGGTTCAACTGCAATTAATATAAATATTTGATATTCTTTAACCTATTAAATAGATGTATTGGGAAATATGAATATTCTCCAATACTCATTAGTCGATATATGTTTGTTTTGTTCATATGACATATACGTGTATGAAAAATACCGCGGACTAATGCCGCAAAAAATGGGCCAGTGTATCCCTCCTTATATAAATATGGATTTAAAAATTACTAAGACAACATAAAACTGCCTTATGTTCTTTTTCTTAAACACCATATTTGTATCAAAAATTATTTACTTTACTAAGCCGCCATGTCGTTGCTCATGCATTTTAGCACCATGCCGTTTTCAATGCATTCCCACAAACCCAGCAAACAAATGACCTCACTGAAACATACAATGGCATTCATTAATCTAGCGCCACTTGGTTTACTTCGCAAAATATATATTTTAAATTTTAAGTTTGTTAGAAAAAGTTCATCGATCAAAGGCATCACAATATGTCTTGTGCAAAGACACGTTTATTAAAATTCTAAAATAATGGCTTATCTAGCTAAGTATAACTACACGTCAAAGTGTTTCACTCTTCTTAAGCATTATGATAATATAAATAATATTAATAGATAAACTAATTTCAGTTTTAAAAGTTAACGACGAATACGTTAATTTCTCATTAGGTAGACTAATGCCTAATGAAAATGCCAACGTGCGTTTGCCAAATTTGAAATTCTTCAGAAAGTGCATTTTTGTACAAATTGAATCGCACAAAATATTCATATAACAAATAAAAAACATTATTGAACAATTCAAAGAAATACATTTAAAAACAATGTGGCTTTTTATCTTACTGTGACATTTTACTACTTGCGTTTGCAATCCTGTATCGAAGTGTTTTTGAAAACTATGCAAACATGAATGGTGACCAATGCAACGACCGAAAGACAAAACAATGTATTCTTTATTGTGCTATGTCACTTCAACGAACTCTCACGTATAACAAAAATATTGATAAGAAACTTACCTGTATTGACGAGCAATCGAGCCAAAATACTACTTGCGTTTGGATTTGCGGTCACGTGACTTTTTTGTTCATCACCTGTGATAAATGTATCTAAGCATAAAGCAAAAAGTGAAATAGATTATTACCACACGTTAGGATTCACTTTTGAATATAACACTAGTCCAGTTTGCCACCTTGTAATGGTACGAGACCATGGCGATAAAAATACGAAAACTGTACCCTTTAATATGAGTTTACTTTTTGTCACAAATAAAACATAAAGAAAGTTCGTATTTTGACCTTGAAATGACATTGCCTTTGACATTCGATGACCTTATCGGGCACTTTATGAGAAAGCTGAATATATGTACATTACTTACTACAAACATTGAAATCAATCTATGCTAAATAGTAATATTTTTATAGTAAGCTAAGCACAACGGACTTAGAAAATGTAAGACATCCTGGTTATTGTCTTGGGTTACCTTGGTAACGCGCATTATGACAACTTTTCACCCCGCAAAAAAAGAACTTCAGGCATAACCCCACACAAATATACCAAGAAACGCTATGGCCTAAAAATGCGCACAAAAACCTTTAGGGACTAGACTACATCACAGGTCGGCAATATTTCAAAGTTACTTAGCACGCAGTTGCACTCATGAAGGTACTCGGTGAAAACAGTAAACGAAATCCGCAAAAAATGATAAATAACAAATTTTCGCTTTAAGTCGGAAATAGTATGAGGTTTTGACATGAAGACAGATCGAAAAGTAGGTTTTTTACACAACGAGGGAAAAGATGGGTAAAGTTGGAGCGCTGGAAAGCCTGAAACGTGAATGTTGACAGTATATCGGGAAGCTTAGATGGTCTATATATATATCTTTGTCGCTTTCTTGCCCCTGGGTGTTTGGAAATCCGTGATCGTAACAACTCGGCCATATCCGGTAAGCTCGGAAGATAAAATCCTAGTTGCCCGGAATAAGCCGATCGTGATCCAAAGCACGTCTCGAAATAATGACATTCCGTGTTCGTTTGAGGCATAAGCAATAGAGTAAGAGCTATCTTTCGACGAAAATATACTGAAAATCATGATATTGAAACAAATCATTTCACTTTTGGTTCACCGAAAATTAAAAAAAAAAAATTTATAAGGGAAAAAAATAAATTATGTTTTCAAAATGAAAACTTTAGGGAAACGGCCAGTAGTTACAGATGAAGTCTAAACGTGATAAACAAACTGTAGATTCACTACAGACCACACATGCATAAAATAATCTACGTCTGTTATAATGTATATGTGAGTTCAGCCGATTTCACCCAATGAACAATACAAATGCGCATTTGCATCAAATTGCGATGCTCCTTTTAGCTAGAGTTCCGTTAATCGAATGTTTCTCCTACTTGGGGCTTCCTCCTTTTGAAATATAAACTAATTAAATAGCCATATAAACAAAAAAGTTAAACACGTTCCAAAAATACCACGGGCACGTGGTGAATTTAAACTTGGACAATTGTTATATTTAATATTTGTAAGTAGTTACACTGTCAGATAGACTCAGTCATCTTTAACAATCGAATATTAATGCGCTTTTAACAATGATCCAATCGAGGTCAGTAACAAAATGAAAAAGAAATTAAACAGTGACAGTGAAATAGCAATATTGATAGTAAATGCAGAGACAACTGAAGCACCGTTGACAGTTTCCATGTTGACTATGACATCCAGGCATACTCTGATCTTCTGAGTTCCGTGTATTTCCCTTATCCTGGTGAACTCGCCTTGCTCAATGGTTTTATTATACTTGACTAGGACGATTTGCTGTTGTAAGTCAATAAATTCTGACTCAATCAACTCCACCTGGAGACAGGAGAATGGCTTTGTAAGCACAAGCTGCGCAATTTGCTCCCTCATGTTGTGCGATACCTTTCTGACAGCCTGCCAGTGATAGAAGTAGACGGATATCCGTTCTGTGGTGGTCTGCAACTTGTCCCTGTCAACAAATCGCCACTAAGTAGGGCAAACTCGGACCAGAAAGGAGTCACTATCGTCAAGTACATCAATTAAGTCTGTATATTTATAGAACTTCACTCTAAATGTCAATATTTTGTTTTGAAGAAGGAGCGTCCAATGTCGCAAAATGGACCGTTCGACCTTTGCAACAATTCTACTGATGTTTCCATTCTCAAAATATTTGTTCAATCTTGCGATCAGATACTTAGGTAAAGTGTCATTTTCTTCTCTTACAAAAAATAAAGTTCTGTCCCATCCATTTAGACCATGCGTCTGCAGGTCATTGTTAGTGAAGTTTGCTAATGCAGCAACATCAAATCCATGAATTGGCCTTTGCGGTCCCAGTTCAAAGTACATTGTACAAACGGTTCTGATGATTGAATACACTGGTTTACATCTACCCGCAATGTTCATTTGTCCTTCAGGACAAAAAACTAACCAACATACGTTCTGGAAATAAACCAATTAGCAATATAACTGATGTTACGAGTTTATCAATAGGAATTGTTTTACCGGTTTTAAATATATACATGCACACAGAATCCGGAATAGCATATTTAAACTATTTTTTTAAGCCGGATGATTGACATCATTGTTTTCGTATACAATGCAGATATGTGTAAAAACAACATTCATTCCTTTTTTAACAAAGCAAAAATGCAAAAGAATCATACACACACTATTATTTTCGTGAAATTTTCAATGAAAGCAAGACTTAATTATGTTTTACTAATGGGAGGTAATAATATTTATTTTGAAAATGCTTTTTTCAAACAATTAAGTCATTAAATAAGAAACTAAAAATAATTGAAATTAAGAAACTGCTAAGTATTATATACCGTAAAGTGAATTTTATTTTAAATGATTTTGATGAAAAAATCTCTGTTTATTTGCGAGACAGAAACGTAAATCATTCAAATCTAACATTTTGAATCATGTGCACTTTATATTGGTCGAGTTGACATGTGCAAGACATTAAGTGGAATAAACTTAAATACTCCTGATGGCATAAATGTAACCGTTAATTGCGCAACGTGCATTAATCATACAAGGAAAAAAACGTTTTGTTAAGTTTAAGGAAACCGCGAAAAGAATCTGAAAAATATTTCAAACTTTATAACACAACTTTAGAACAACGTCAAAATAACGTTTTTTCATTATCAGTTTTTATACTCGCATATCATTATAAGATGTTTGCCTTTAATTGTGTATACTTTTGCTCTTATTTTGAATGATAAATAGTGGAAAAATAGTTACAAATACATTTAGGCACCAATAACTTCACAACGTTGTGGCAACGTTATATAATAACCTTATCACGACACAACCTTCACATAGCGTTATAATAACGTTATGTGTTTGCTGGGTGTGTTCAGCGAGAATCATAACAATGAGTAAGTCAGACACTCATTAATACCTGATAACAATAATCCTTAATCTTAGATCCAACTTCAGCGTGTTCGAGTATTTCTTGTGCGTGATCCAAAACCATTAAAAGCGTTTGGCCGACTTCAAATTTATGGTTATCTCCCATACAAATAGTTCGTGGTGTTTTCCATGCAGAACAAAGAAAACAATATACATTTGCATACACGTAGTCTGTTACCAGCGAGTAATGCGTATACGTGGCGTTGAATGCAAGACACTTCTGTTGCAGTTCCTGCATCTCCGTATCCGTATCAATGCTGTCGTTTTTGCATTCCCTACGTGATCTCCAGGCAGGCACACAACGCTCGTAACGGACGTTAGCTTCCGCTGGCGGAAAAAAGTACAAAACACATCCGAGTTCGTCCTCTGCTGTGCCATTCAGTGATTTCTGAACTTCATAAGAGAACGAAACACTAAACACTTTACCAATTGAACCATTTTCGGGACAGGCAACGGCTAATCTCCAAGGGATAAGTTTAGAAATGTTATTACATGCTGCACACAAGTCATTGTAATGCACAAACCCGTCGGTAAGTGAAGAATGTGGAAACATACTGCCCCAAGGATAAAGGTCGTCTGCCTTACATGAACGTGTTGTATCCGAGCACGTGTCCACCATATGATACCAGAAAGAAAACCCCGACTCAGAACCTTCTTGTGAATCACAGGGGCCCGGCATGTGCTCCTATTTTGTTCCTCAAGTTTGTAAAGGTCCAGTTCATCCGTGCAGCAATCCCTCCGACGTCCGCATTCGGAATCGCACGCGCATGAATGGCAACATGGTTCGTAGCCAGGGGGTACGGTCCCTTCCTCTCCCGTCAAGTTGCAAATCTGACTAAAGGGACATAATTCTGCCAAATCTCTTGGAGGCACAAAGACTTGCCCTAACGCAACAAATTCTAGGCTCGACAGTTTCACCGTAATTACCATATACAGATGTATGACCGATTTCAAGTTGATATTTTCTACGGCAATGTTTAACCGTTAGTAACGGTTTAAGCCATAAAACATTAATTTTGAAACGGAAATATGCAAATCTGCGCTCTGATCTTTTGTCATTGGTTTGCAGATATTTACGCAAAAATTTGCTCATTCCAAGATTATTTTTTTTAAAGTTGTGAAAACGGTAAATCTGTCAGAGTGCAGCTACAAACATCGGTTTAATTAAAAAAAAATACTTGTTGCTGAAACTTGTACTCGAACAATATCAATCATTTATGAGCAAAACATTTAATACAACAAGTACCAAAACACACACACAAAAACATGCATCAGTAAATCAACTGTGTTCGCAGCAGGTCCTTGAGTTTAATTATCATAAAATTGGAATAATATTAGTTGCAAACAACCACCGTTCGATGTGCGTCCATCAAAAATGCTATCAGATTACAAGTAGGAAGTTGCCGTTAAAAACTAACATTATTTCATTAACAGCAGGTGGTGTCATTACCATTTAAAGGAACTCGTTTATGTTATATTATAACACCTTTTTAAGGTTAGACATAGAAATGTCGCTTGAGATGTGAACAAAATGCTTGTTTCAAATTAAAGCTCTAGAAAACCAAAAAAGTTGGAAATGCCATAGAAAATTGTATCAGTTTGGGATTGGATTAACAAAAATATTTCAAATGTGGTATGTAACATATTACACTGCAATGAACAAGTCCCTCCCGTATGGTGGCATATTACTACCGTAAGATTAAACCTGTTAACGTTCGCGAATTGTTTTGTGTTAACCACTTAATTTTCGCGATAATTATCTAGCTGGCTATCTAGGTAATATTCGTGAAACTTCTTTGGTAAGATAATAGATATCTTAAAGCTGCACTCTCACAGATATACCATTTTTGCCACTTTTTTGTCTTGGAAAGAGCAAATTTTTGCGTGAATGTCTGCAACCCAACGATGTAAGATTGCTGACAAAAAATCAGATCGTAGATTTTTATATTTCTGTTCAAAAATAATGTGTTATGGCTTAAACCGTTACTTACGGTTAAAGAAAAATGCATAAAACATCAACTTTTGAACTTAAGTATAAAAATCTTCGATCTGATTTTTTGTCAGCAGTCTTATATAACGGGTTTCCATGGATTTTCGCAAAAAAATGCTCGTTCCAAGACAAAAAAAAATAAAAATGTTGTCAAAACGTTCAATCTGTGAGAGTGCAGCTTTAAGACTAAAAACTGGCTTGAAAGTATGGTGGCATATAACTGCCGTAAGATAACCTGTTAACGTTATGGTCTGCGAATTCCACTTAATACGTAACGTAATAACTGGTAATATGCCACTATACTCCCGCTATCAGAGAATATGACGGGGCCAGCCAGCCAACACAGACAGGCACTTTATCTGAAGTAGCCGGTGCTGTACCATAAAATGACTGTTTGTAAAAATTGACTTACGTTTCCTGTTCTTTCTAGTCTTTTTCTATTAAAGTTTGAAATAAATATCTGCCCATATAAAATGTGCCCATTTATTGCCGTTCATTTCTAGCAATATTCTCAGGGATTCCATAGGCTCGGTTTGTTGCCTTCCTTTTCGACCCAAATACCAACTCGGTTTGTGAACTCCTCTAACTTAAACTATGACTGCCAACTTGGCTTCTGCACCTTCTTCTCCGACCATGACTGCCACCTCGGTATGTGTACAGCTCTCTCCAACCATGACTGCCAAATCAATCTGTGTGTCTTTCTCTCCGCCAATGACTGCCAATTCGGTGTGTGTGTCTTTCTGTCCGACCATGACTGCCAACTCGGTGTGTGTGTCTATCCTCTTCGACCATGACTGCCAACACGGTGTGTGTGTCTTACTATCTGACCATGACTATCCACTCGGTATGTGTGTGTCTTCCCTTTGACCATTACTTTCTACTCGGTGTGTGTGCCTTTCTGTCGGACCATGACTGCCAACTCGGTGTGTGTGCATTTCTCTCCGATCATGACTGCCAACTCAGTTGTGTGCATTTCTCTCCGATCATGACTGCCAACTCGGTGTGTGTGCATTACTCTCCGATCATGACTGCCAACTCAGTTGTGTGCATTTCTCTCCGATCATGACTGCCAACTCGGTGTGTGTGCCTTTCTCTCCGATCATGACTGTCAACTCGGTGTGTGTGCATTACTCTCCGATCATGACTGCCAACTCGGTGTGTGTGCCTTTCTCTCCGATCATGACTGCCAACTCGGTGTGTGTGCATTACTCTCCGGTCATGACTGCCAACTCGGTGTGTGTGCCTTTCTCTCCGATCATGACTGTCAACTCAGTTGTGTGCATTTCTCACCGATCATGACTGCCAACTCGGTGTGTGTGCATTACTCTCCGATCATGACTGCCAACTCGGTGTGTGTGTGCATTTCTCTCCGATCATGACTGCCAACTCGGTGTGTGTGCCTTTCTCTCCGATCATGACTGTCAACTCGGTGTGTGTGCATTACTCTCCGATCATGACTGCCAACTCGGTGTGTGTGCCTTTCTCTCCGATCATGACTGCCAACTCGGTGTGTGTGCATTACTCTCCGGTCATGACTGCCAACTCGGTGTGTGTGCCTTTCTCTACGATCATGACTGTCAACTCAGTTGTGTGCATTTCTCTCCGATCATGACTGTCAACTCGGTGTGTGTGCCTTTCTCTCCGATCATGACTGTCAACTCGGTGTGTGTGCCTTTCTCTCCGATCATGGCTGTCAACTCAGTTGTGTGCCTTTCTCTCCGATCATGACTGCCAACTCAGTTGTGTGCCTTTCTCTCCGATCATGACTGCCAACTCGGTGTGTGTGCATTTCTCTCCGATCATGACTGCCAACTCGGTGTGTGTGCATTTCTCTCCGGTCATGACTGCCAACTCGGTGTGTGTGCCTTTCTCTCCGATCATGACTGCCAACTCGGTGTGTGTGCATTTCTCTCCGGTCATGACTGTCAACTCGGTGTGTGTGCATTTCTCTCCGATCATGACTGTCAACTCGGTGGGTGTGCATTTCTCTCCGGTCATGACTGCCAACTCGGTGTGTGTGCATTTATCTCCGATCATGACTGTCAACTCGGTGTGTGTGCATTTCTCTCCGGTCATGACTGCCAACTCGGTGTGTGTGCATTTATCTCCGGTCATGACTGCCAACTCGGTGTGTGTGCATTTATCTCCGGTCATGACTGTCAACTCGGTGTGTGTGCATTTATCTCCGATCATGACTGTCAACTCGGTGTGTGTGCATTTCTCTCCGGTCATGACTGCCAACTCGGTGTGTGTGCATTTCTCTCCGATCATGACTGCCAACTCGGTGTGTGTGCATTTCTCTCCGATCATGACTGTCAACTCGGTGTGTGTGCATTTCTCTCCGGTCATGACTGCCAACTCGGTGTGTGTGCATTTCTCTCCGGTCATGACTGCCAACTCGGTGTGTGTGCATTTATCTCCGGTCATGACTGTCAACTCGGTGTGTGTGCATTTCTCTCCGGTCATGACTGTCAACTCGGTGTGTGTGCCTTTCTCTCCGATCATGACTGCCAACTCGGTGTGTGTGCATTACTCTCCGATCATGACTGCCAACTCGGTGTGTGTGCATTTATCTCCGATCATGACTGCCAACTCGGTGTGTGTGCATTACTCTCCGATCATGACTGCCAACTCGGTGTGTGTGCCTTTCTCTCCGATCATGACTGCCAACTCGGTGTGTGTGCCTTTCTCTCCGATCATGACTGCCAACTCGGTGTGTGTGCCTTTCTCTCCGGTCATGACTGCCAACTCGGTGTGTGTGCCTTTCTCTCCGATCATGACTGCCAACTCGGTGTGTGTGCATTTCTCTCCGATCATGACTGCCAACTCGGTGTGTGTGCATTTCTCTCCGATCATGACTGCCAACTCGGTGTGTGTGCATTTCTCTCCGATCATGACTGCCAACTCGGTGTGTGTGCATTACTCTCCGATCATGACTGTCAACTCAGTGTGTGTGCATTACTCTCCGATCATGACTGTCAACTCAGTGTGTGTGCATTTCTCTCCGATCATGACTGCCAACTCGGTGTGTGTGCATTTCTCTCCGGTCATGACTGCCAACTCGGTGTGTGTGCCTTTCTCTCCGATCATGACTGCCAACTCGGTGTGTGTGCCTTTCTCTCCGATCATGACTGCCAACTCAGTGTGTGTGCATTACTCTCCGATCATGACTGCCAACTCAGTGTGTGTGCATTTCTCTCCGATCATGACTGCCAACTCAGTGTGTGTGCATTTCTCTCCGATCATGACTGCCAACTCAGTGTGTGTGCATTTCTCTCCGATCATGACTGCCAACTCAGTGTGTGTGCATTTCTCTCCGGTCATGACTGCCAACTCGGTGTGTGTGCATTTCTCTCCGATCATGACTGCCAACTCAGTGTGTGTGCATTACTCTCCGATCATGACTGCCAACTCAGTGTGTGTGCATTTCTCTCCGATCATGACTGCCAACTCGGTGTGTGTGCATTTCTCTCCGGTCATGACTGCCAACTCGGTGTGTGTGCCTTTCTCTCCGATCATGACTGTCAACTCGGTGTGTGTGCCTTTCTCTCCGATCATGACTGCCAACTCGGTGTGTGTGCATTACTCTCCGATCATGACTGCCAACTCAGTTGTGTGCATTACTCTCCGATCATGACTGCCAACTCGGTGTGTGTGCATTTATCTCCGATCATGACTGTCAACTCGGTGGGTGTGCCTTTCTGACCGACCATGACTGTCAACTCGGTGTGTGTGTGTCTTTCTGACCGACCATGACTGTCAACTCGGTGGGTGTGCCTTTCTGACCGACCATGACTGTCAACTCGGTGGGTGTGCCTTTCTGACCGACCATGACTGTCAACTCGGTGGGTGTGCCTTTCTGACCGACCATGACTGACAACTCGGTGTGTGTGTGTCTTTCTGACCGACCATGACTGTCAACTCGGTGGGTGTGCCTTTCTGACCGACCATGACTGTCAACTCGGTGGGTGTGCCTTTCTGACCGACCATGACTGACAACTCGGTGTGTGTGTGTCTTTCTGACCGACCATGACTGCCAACTCGGTGGGTGTGCCTTTCTGACCGGCCATGACTGACAACTCGGTGTGTGTGCCTTTCTGACCGACCATTCGGCTTTTAAATGATTTTCTTCAACGTGAACACGTTCAATTTTGTTCCTCTACTTTAAACGGACTCGCTTATGTTTTTGGACAAAAAAATGTTATCACGGTTATACATGAGCACTTTTATGCTATTATTAATTTACTCTATGATATCGAAATTGGAGAAGAAAAAAATACAATTCGATCAATTAAGAAAAAAGAATATTGATTTTAGTGGGGTGCGATCCCATGCCGGTATAATTAAACATTTAAAAAATAATTTAACATTTTAAGAATATAATGATAACATATTGTCAATCAAATAATCACGCAACAACGAAATCGTTCAATGCCTTTATTAACGCGATTAAAATGTGGTCTTCAGAGACGATATATGAGCAAATATCAACATTTGCTGTAGGATTCCAAAATTTAATAATTTACTTTTAACACTCCTAATTATTTTGTCGCACTTAATTTCGTAAATAAAATAGTGCATTTTACAAACCATGAGCGAATCCCTTTAATGTTAATTCAACTTTTTTGAATTGTGACTGTTCATGGTACTGTTAACCCGTTGCGTCTGCGGTTAGGGCGGGGTGGGGGGCTACAAGGACAAGCCCAGTATAATACCCTGTCAAAGGCACAGTGGTCAAGGCCAAACTAAACCTAAACCACAGACACACACTGCCACAAGGCATCTTGTCATTGGAAAATGTTGAAGCTCATACAAAATCATAAGAATATGCGCAAAACTATCATCCTTCTCCTGGTACTAAGACACGCTTCAGTGATTCCATTCAGTCCATTGACCGTTTTTTTTCAGTCCAATAGAAACTCTTTTATAATAATCTTAAAATTAAGTGAAATTATTGACTATACAGCCCCAGAAATAAATAAATCAACATTATATTTCTACTGCTGCATATGAAATAAGAAAGGTTGCGTTTAAGGTATGTACGTGATAAACTCTATATACATCTTCCGATTCGTATCAAGCCTATAGGCCTATCCATTATCATGTATACACACCGTAAGAGAGGGAATGTAAATACTGCATATAACAACTTTAACCTTAATAGGATGTTATTAAAATTCACACCATGATGCAAAGAAGGTAAGTCATTTAATCATCCGTTAAACTATGTATGTTAACCGTGTGTTAAAATTATAATAAATGTAAATATTTTACGTAAGATGAGACATATGTCTCTGTGTAACAAATGATCTAAGGTTTAAATAAAGTTTGTTAACTGATACCTGTTCATGATAATGTGAAGTATGTAGTCGAGCCTGTACAATTTACGTAACTTGAAAAGTATTCTTCAAACATGTGTCGAATGTTTCATAAAAGTATTGTAACGAATGTATGATCTGGCGTATCTTAACGTAAAGAAACAATTTAAAATCTGATCATAGTTCCTTACAAACTGTTCAGTTTAACTAAATCAAATCGTTCTAGATTCTAACAGTAGTTAACACAGGACAATCACTAGCGGGTCCAGGGTTAGGGCGCACCCGGCGCTCGCCCTCCCCCTAAAATCGCCCAGATTTACTTTTTTATTCAATATAAGAGAAAATGAGTAAAGAAATACGCGAAAAATGCGCCATTTAAGACTGGAAATTATTAATATGTTCTTGGGGGAGAACCCCAAACTCCCCTATTAACTCTTTAAACCAAACGTATTTGGGTTCTGAGCGCGGGGTGCAAGTCAAAAGATTACGCACCTAAGGGACGCCCCATCTAACATCAAAGAGAGAAAGATCCACCACTGACAATAGTACACGACAAGATGAACAATTCACCGTGCCGTGCGGCTGAGGCAACCAGGACGTTCAGGCAATAAGTAAGGCCAAGCCACAAAAAGCTGAACAGTATCAAAAACAACTAAGCATACGTGCGGAATGCAAGTAATATTGTTGAAGTTTCTGCAAGCCCGGTTATAACTAAGCATTTAGCAATAAGTGCTTAAAAAGTTGGAAATTTAATCAGCTTCATTTTAATTTGCTGGTTTTACATTTTGAGCGAGAATAACTTTTTAACAATACATTAGTTTTGGAAACTTCTGGGAAAACTATATGCCTTCATGCTATAAGTCAGACAGCAAAGAACAATTAAATTTTTATTAGAAAGGGGGGCCACATCTGGCATCTTAAATACCGTATATCATGAATACCGGGAGATCAAACCGATTGTAATTCTACACTTAGCATGGACAATAAATCAGGAATAAATGCAGATGCTCCTTACAGAGATGAATGGCAGATGCTCCTAACAGAGATGAAGACAGATGCTTCTTACAGAAATGAATGCAGATGGTCCTAAAATTAATGCAAATGCTCCTAAAATTAATGTAGATACTAATAACAGAAAGGAATGCAGATGTTCCTAAAAATGAATGCAGACGCTCCTAACAGAGATGAATACATATGCTCCTAATAGAAATGAATGCAGATGCGCCTAAAATGAATGCAGATGCTCATAAAAATGAATGCAGATGCTCTAAAAGTGAATGCAGATGCCTCTAACATAAATTAATACAGATGATCCTATCAGAAAGGAATGCCGATGCTCATTACATAAATAAATGTAAATGCTCCAAACAGAAATAAATTAATGCAAATGCTCCGAACAGAAATTAATGCAGATGCTCCTAACAGAAATTGATGCAAATGCTCCTAACATACATTAATGCAGATGCTTCTAACAAATAGTATCAGGTTCATTTCATTGTCGTTGATGGTAGAACACCAACATCAACTCGAGCTATAGACCATACCGTTTGTCCAGTATAACGAACTGACCAGTTAATCAGTTTTTGAGGGAAACGGTTCTTACGACTGAATAATTCATCTTGAGATTGATGAAACATTTACGTCAGTGAAAATGCCCGCCCGTTGCATTCCTGTCAATAAAAGAACCGCTAAAAAGCAACTTAAACGGCTCTGCTTGTTAGAAACAATTGACAGGGTTGACATACCGACATACCTGCATACCGGGTATTGTAATTAGAAATTGTTAACAAACGACAGAATCACATAATCGCTTACTTTTCCTCAAATCATTGTGAAATAACACAGCTGTTTAACGCTGCGCTCAGAAAAAAATCCATCTACCTGAACAAGGACAAGTTCCAACTTAACCAAAGGAAATGCCGTTTGTGACCAATGAATGTGTTCTTGTGTGTTGACTCAAAAAAATATGTATAAGCTGTAGTAAACGAGCCAAACCTCATAAACAGAAAATGTGTACAGAGACTGCTGTACATAGTGTTTTGATCAACTTGGGCAATTTTCGAGTGATATGTGCAAATCAATAAGGCAAATCTTTCACAAAGGCAACATGTATCGATTTATATTCGAACCGGATTAAGCGTAACATGCGGTGTGTGATGCATCATTTTTACGTTTTTGCGACACCATAGTTATACAACGTTATTCATTGTGATTATTTTAGTTTAAACTTATTTTCATTACATATATTGTGAAACAAGTTATTACATTATATCATTCGCTCTCGTTGGCATAGTTTCACGCGAGAGTGTGGTCTTATGATGTGGTGACAACCGGAGTTACACCCGATGGAAACCCATTTGTCCGACTTGATACACAAACCAAACTCCCAAGTGAATTCATACGAATACTTATGTCTGCCCCACGGTACCACACTCTCGCGTATAACCACACCAATGAAAGATATTAATAAAATGTTGCGATTCATTTGAATCAGGCCTTCGATGTGTGTTTCTCCAAGAACAACCGGCTGCGTGTGAGGTCATGCATTAACTTAGACAGAGAAGAACAGTGCAGAACCACACACAGATGAAGAAATAACTTCTCACAGCCACGTTCTCTTTTGAGATTTTTTTGCAGTATACTTAAAAGAATATTGTTAAAAAACGACCACAACTCACTCAAAAGGCCATTGGTCAGCGCACCAAAGACTTCGGAGAATGCTGCTGATATTGCCGATACATGACTCTACGATAAGTAACAAAAAGGGAAAGTTAGCTTACCAGCTATTTTCTCAAGAGCGTATCTAAACAAAATCCAGTGGTCACCAAGCCGGAAGAGAGGGTTTTCACCTGGAACTCTAGTTCCCCCCCCCCCCACAAGATATGCACAATCCAACGTAAAGGTAGAAAATACAAATTAACGAACGAATCATGAACACATCAAAATATTCACAAACCGACCCATGCTAGCATGAATTATTGTTTTTTGGAATATGCCATAATATTCATAGCAAAAATATAAACAGAAAGACGAGAACACTCTTCCCGAAAAACCTAGCATCCCGGACAATGTATCATCGGGAGTCATGAAAAGTAAAGAACGACAGTCGACCTTAAAACGATTTGAAGTCAAACCCGATCACAACTCGATATTTGAAGGAATGGTTTCATCACCCATGTACCTGTGGTCGTATCGGACAGTACCATGATTTACCACAATCGACGTTTTAAACGTAAACGCGTGGAATCATTCCGGGATAAAAGGGATGAGCCGGATACCTTTCCGTCTCAGATTGAGAACATCGAGGGAGCTATAGGCCGTGCGAAAGCCTGTGAAATACAATGCCTTCTTCCCAGACGGGTGCATATGTGTCTGTGTTATATAGTCCATCTTGTACATAAGAGTACATACTGACATGTTTTTGAAAAAAAACATCAATGTACGTTTAACTCGTAAATGACTGTCTGTTAAATATTATTGAATTATGTATTTAATTTACCTCTATGATTATGTGTATCGATTCATTTCTAAATATGCATTTCTGCAATCTATAGTTTATTCCGAAATTGATAAAGGTCGAAACGTATAATGCTAGCTTGACATTTAAAAGGGTTATTACTATGTTGTTGTTGCTGTTGTTGTTGTTGCTGTTGTTGTGTTGTTATTGTTGTTGTTGTTGTTGCTGTTGTTGTTGTTGTGTTGTTGTTGTTGTTGTTGTTGTTGTTGCTGTTGTTTTTGTGTTGTTGTTGTTGTTGTGTTGTTATTGTTGTTGTTGTGTTGTTGTTTTGTTGTTGTTGCTGTTGTTGTTGTGTTGTTGTTGTTATTGTGTTGTTGTTGTTGTTGCTGTTGTTGTTGTGTTGTTGTTGTGTTTTTGTTTTTTGTTTGTTTGTTTTGGGAGTAGGATTAGTGGTCCCAGGTGTGTGTGTTTTGCTTTTTAGAGGGAGGGGCGATAGGATAAAACATATTGTAATATTGAAGTGTTTCTCTTTCAGAAAGGCCAGATAAACATGGCTGACATGTTGGGGTGGGTGGTGAGCGTAGTATGAGCACTCCCATGAGAAGAGGCATTTTTGGGCTGACGGCTGGGCTGCAGGTGGTTTCAACTACCATAACGGACGGTCTTGTGTGGGCCTGGTCCACGTTGTTTCACGCCATATATCCAGAGACACAGGTGGAAACTCCTTTACAGGTAGATTAGACCGTAGGCGCGAACAGTACAAATGAAATACGAGTGTTGACGCACAAAGTCGATACCGCTAGACCTTTACATAGACACAGGAGCAGTTTATCATTTCATCAAAACAATTAAAAGATATAAAACTTTTGAACATTATCAAAGGGTGTACTGTGGAAATTGCACGTTAACCGCCATCATATATATGCACACAACAGAACATGCCATCATATATATGCACACAACAGAATAATTACGAAACATGCCATCATATAAATGCACACAACAGAATAATTACGATACATGCCATCATATATATGCACACAACAGAATAATTACGATACATGCCATCATATATATGCACACAACAGAATAATTACGAAACATGCCATCATATATATGCACACAACAGAATAATTACGAAACATGCCATCATATATATGCACACAACAGAATAATTACGATTTTATTAAGAAGGAAACATTGAACCTATTACTATGTCTCGCTTCCATTAAGTAATACTAAGTGTCGGTCGAGATTAAGAGATGTTCAATCAATCAGCTTTGGAAAATAAACTGGCATTTATCTCTTCTGAACTTTCATCCGAAACAGTATACAACCTTGTCTAGCTCCCTACCGTAGGTCCCGACCCAACTAGTACTGGAAATTTCTGATGATGAGACAGGATTACCTGTTGAGACTGTTTCTATTCCTTAAAATCAATTTTATCCGAAACCATCATGTCGTTCTGAACAACTATGGCACATTGCTATACCTGCGAACTTTCTCTATTTCATTTTTATGGTTGACTTTAACCTAGAGGCTTCGATACGGTGTCGTTTTAAAGACTATCGTGCAATCAATCGGAACTCCTCGGCCAGTATTGGGAATTGGCTATCTATTGTCTATCTCGAAGCTTGCCGGAGATGGCCGAGCTGTTACGATTGTCGTGCAATATTCCGCGCCATCTGTCACAAAAGAGAATGAGATCAGAATGTCTCTAATGCTCAAGTTTTTGAAAAAAGTAGTAACCCGTGTAAGTTTTACAAGAGTAATACTTTGTTTTACTCACTTCAGCAAATCCTTGTGTCGTTTTTCTCGTGTAAAAATGCTTCGTTTTGGAACAAAATCTGATACTTGACTGACTCGGTGACTGTGACAACACTGATCAATAAGTATACTTGCAATGATCAATTTATAAATATATCTTACACTGAGTTCAAATTTACAAATTGAACAGCTGATGTATACATATCTCCTTAAAAACAGTCAATTTTGTTTTCAAGACCAATAATAATTGAAACCTGATCATGTATCACAAAACACTAAATATCAACCAAAAATTCCAAAAAAAAGTCCCCCAAAATACTTCCATTCTAATTAAAGGTTTACATGTTAAGACCCTTGTACGGACGATGGTGTTTTCGTGAAGCTCTGTAGTGTGTGTGATACTTGTTTTCAAAACTTTACACATGGTTAAAATTTTATTGCTTTAGCTTTAAAAAAAGAAAGCAGGTCAAAAGGTCACAAGCATGGTTATCCAAGCACAACATTGATACTTGTTTTAAAAACTGTACATAACCTTCAAATGCCCTTGCTGTAGCTTCAAAAATAAGAAAAAAAAGTCAAAAGGTCATAGTCAAGGTCATTTGAGCACAAGAATGATACCAGCAAAACTGTACACGTGGTCCTAATTGCATTGCTCTCGCTTCAAAAATAAGGAAGTAGGTCAAATGGTCATGGTCCAAATTTCATTGCATTCAACATTAGAAAGAAGGTCAAGAGGTTACAGTCAATGTCATCCAAGCAGAATATAAATATTTGTTTCCAAAACTTTACAAGACTGGTCCAAATTTCATTGCTATAGCTTCAAAAATAAGAAAGAAAGTCAAAAGGGATGAGGCCAGCTTTGACCCCAGAGGCATAAATTCAACAATCTTCATACATGCCATATTTTCTGGAGACCATTCAGGGGGATTTGTTCAAAAGTCTGAAAAATCAGGGGGATTTTGGTAGTATTCAGGGGGATTTTTTAGCAGATCAAATTCGGCAAAATTTCAAAGTATTTTAAGACGCAAGTACGAAAAAAAAACAAATTTCCATAATTTTGAAAGGCTTCCGAGGGGATTATGTCCAGAATTTAAGGGGATTTTGGTCACATACCAGGGGATTTTCATCATTGCCATGTAGCATTACGGGCATGACACACATGCCATTTCACCTTGTTTACCCCTTGTTTACCCCTTTTTTTGTTAAAAAGCGTTATAAGATTATCTTGGTAGAGGGCCATTATATGACGCTTTTAACCCAACAAACATCAAAGGTATGAGCCATGTGGTTTGTAACAAGAAGATTTTGAAAGTTTTTCTTATACATTAAGTCACTAGGAATCTTGTGAGCCCTGGGCTAGGGCCTGTTTTGATCTCAGGGGCATATTTTGAACAATCTTTGTAGAGGACCACCATATGCAACATATCAATGTATATCAATCAGGTATGCAGGGCCTAGTGGTTTCAGACAAGAGGATTTTCAAATATTTACCTTTAAAAGTATATCAGACTTGTGAACCCTGAGGCATGGCCAGTTAAATGGCCCAAGGGGCATAATTTGCACAAACATTCACAAGCAATTGTGTTCAGACAGACCCACAAACAAGAGACACTGCACCATAGCTTAAGCTCAATCCTCTTTTTAACAAGAGCAAGGGAGAGTAAAACATAAAACCAACTGCTAAACCTAAAAACAGGTGGTCTCTCTGTAATTCTGGACTTAGAAGAAACATTTTTTTGGATAATTTTCAGGGCCATGATCAAGTCATGCATGGGCAGATATGGCTGGTTTTCAAAAGGAACAATCAAAACTGGAGACTTCATCACATTCATTAGCAATTTTTTCCAGATGCACGGACGGACGCACTAACGCACAGCAACATACACCGCATCATCACATAAGCTCTTCTGGCCTTTGTCCAGTTAGTGCTAAAATTCTGATAATCAATTGAGGATTGAGCTATCCATACATTTAATACACTATGCTGTAGAATTGTTGATGCTTTAAGAGGCATATGTGAAGTGTTGACCACATTTCATGATTTTTCATATGCTAGATACATTAAACTTTCTCTAAAATATTGTGACAACACCATCACAATTAAATAGACCCTTTAATAGGCTTTTATATCTCAGCATGTAATAAGTAAAATTTGTAAAGATATTTGTAAATGCAGTCTTATTCCCTCAATATACTTCTTCAAAGCCAGCATTTTAAAACGGGCTTTGCTTTGATTCTTTGTTTTAAATATACATGCAATGATAAATACACATTTTAGGTATTCTGTCCCTATTTTTGCAATACTAATGGCAGGGGACTGGCCCCATTCACAAAAAGGTGGGGAAAAAAAACACTGAAATACTTTAATGACCAGAGTGTCCATAATTCTAAAAATAAATTCAAAGAGCATTCAGTCTAACACTCACCTGAGCCTAAGTAGTAAAGTAGAGTCTTAGAAACACTTAGAGTACATGTTGTATAATACATTGCAACTACTTCATGATCCTTGCGGTGTTAACTATGTCCATGTACAGTATGTGGTTATCAGACGCTATGTTCATGTACAGTATGTGGTTATCAGACGCTATGTTCATGTACAGTATGTGGTTATCAGACGCTATGTTCATGTACAGTATGTGGTTATCAGACGCTATGTTCATGTACAGTATGTGGTTATCAGAGTCGTTTCAAGAAAAAACTATTTCCAAGCTTTAACTCGGATTTAGAATAACAAAGCCTTCATCGTCTACAAAATTAATTTTACTTAATTTGCATCTACATCAAATTCTTTATACAGTTATTAGTTTTTACACAAAATATTATCATTTGCTTTATTTTCAGAGTTTTCCAGCGGACTATGGCGTGGTGGTTGCAAAGCTACAGAAAGTGTATGGTGCCCAGGCGGAGGTTGTTGTCAAGGAGGTTTTGTCAGTCCTCCGGAAGCATTACCATGGCAACATCGACAAGTTTCTCGCTGAGTTCCTGGAACCTGCTGTTGCCCTGTTGGCAGAGTTCATTGAGGTATACATGTATGGTCATGTCAAAACAGGCTTTTATTTGAAGTTCACACATAAGAATTTTATAATATATGTTTGTGAACATTAAATAAATAATTAATGTATTTATATGTATAATACGGTATGTTTTCATTTTTTTTTTTAAATAATGAAGATAATTTTAAAAGGTTGGAAAGTCCGAGTTCTCAGCCGTTACAAGGTTTCAAGGTTTACATTATTATTTGTTTGTTACATTTATGTAATATTACTTTTTCGAAAATTGAGACCAAACTTCAATGAGAATATCCCAGTATACATCCTTGTTGAAAAAAGAAAGAACTTATTGATAATAGTTCTTAGTCTGGCCCCTAATTCTCGAAACTTCTTAAGTCCCTTATAACAGGATTAAGCTAAGCTCACTATTTTTAGTTTACAATAAATTGCGTAATATTAACTTCTTTAGGAGTTTTTATACTTAGAATAGAAATTATCATTACGAAAATCACATTTATTTAAACCTTTTTTCACTTATCAAGATTCAATTTAAGTATGCGTTTTAGTTTATTGAAATAAGCTACTTCAGTCTTTTAAGCTTAAGAAGTTTCGAGAAATTGGGGCCAGATGTTATAGGGTTTTGTAAACCAAGCTTATGAAAACATAAAATAGGCAATAGTCATTTTCAAAGGGAAGTAATTTATCAGGCCTCTGTGGCATTTGTAAGGATACTGCTCTCCCCTGGTGATGTTTTCTTTTTCACAAGCAATCAATCACTTTGTTCCGTAATCCTGGCCCTTGGCCCGAGATATCGCTGTCACCAGGCAGCGTACAGCGATGTTTGGCTGGCCGCTACCCCTGTGTCCCAACAACGGAGGAAGTTTGTGTTCCTGTGTGTATCCAATGTGGGATATCATGGTTCTACATACATATCTGTCATCTCTACCTGGTCTGACTCATACCTTTTATTTGATGGTAGAACTTATTACATGGTGCAATGAACACAATCAGTTTTATGGTGTATAAGTTTTATTGTTTTACCGTTTGTCAACATTGATTTATATATAAATGTACTTCATTGGTCAAGCATTTATTATTATTAATTCTAAACATTATTGTAAATTTGTTTGAAGTATTAAATTATTCATTTTTTATTTAAAATGTAAATATCCCTTAAAATACAGTCAGTAATTTTACAGTCAAAGTAGTTTTTGGCATTTGAAGCTAGCAGCACTTGCTTTAAGATAATTGAAAAGGAAGCCAGACAAAACACCCCCTGACAAAACACCTCCCGCTCATTAAAGTTTAGATGGACAAAACCCTCATTATTTTAATGCCCAGTGCTCTCAATATGAAAGACTGCAGGCCAAAATGGATGGTTTCAATGGCCATTGTGCCCCTTCAAATTTTGAAAAATAAGTAAATATTAAGAAGAATAAGTAGAGGCTGATCGGATACTTCACCGTTTTAGAAGGTTGAACTGAAGCTTATTGAGAACCCTGTATACCTTTATTCACGTTTTTAAAATAGAGGTCAAATTAATTATCCCTTAACCAAAACACCCCTCGTGTGATGCACCTTGTTTTGCCTTTTATATTCAAGTAAAATCTGCTGCATGGCTCTTACAAGAACAAATTGTGAAATGTTGCTGCTGAATGTATTTAACATTTACATAAAATTATATGTAGATTTTTTTTAAATTAAATTTATAAAAAAAAATTGATTTAAAGTTTTGCATTCATATAGCTTACTAAAAGAACTTAAATTGGGAATATCTATAGTGGTAAAAAAATCTATTTGATGAGCACTTAATGCAACTGAAAGATACTGCCATTTAATTCCAAATGAATGTAAATATAAATGAAGCTTCACTTTTGTATAGAAGGTGTCATTTTTCATTATTTGCCAACGTTTTGCGGCATTCATTGAAGGTTTTGATCGTGAAGTGACATAGATACATATGTTTGTGAACATGTGAATTACAGTGGACATACAGGCATTGAATGAATCACATATCTGCCTTGCTGGGATATTCAAACACTGGGCTTTAAAACTTTTGAACAAATACTTTAGCCTTATCTGGGGTAAATTGCACTTTACTGAGGGAAATTATTAATACCAGTGAAACAGACCAGGTTATTTACTTGTTGTGGCCAATAGTTCTGTTTGAAAAGAAACATTAACGGAGGATATTGAAAAAAAGACATTGTGAAGGTAAATTCATTTAAACAATAGTTACTTATCTTTTATAAACTTGTATTTTCAACAAATTCAGCTCATCATGTATTCTGTAAATGCATGTTTACTTTCCTTGCTTAATTAACAGTGGTTTATGGAATTTATCCTTATTTTATGCAAGGTAGTGTAAGTAAAAGTTATATGACATTAGAAAAATCTTAATGATTCAGAATGGGCAGAGTGAGCATAGCAAACGAGCCCTTCTTTATCATAAAGAAATTACTTCACATCATCCGTCTGACTTAGAATACAATCTCAATGGCTAACACAAGTTTTGTCAACACAAATTTAACGCAGGGATTGCGTAGCGGATGATTGGCAGTAGGCGGACCTTTAAACACCCACAAAAATGAAAATTCTTAATGATTAAGCCCAGTACTTCATGATTGCCTATCTGCAATTTCATTGGCTGAAAATGTAGCGTGTATTCTTACAAGAATAAGGGTACATACTACCAACACATGTTTTTTGCATATTTTGCTAATATACCCGATATAAGCATATTGCATTCCACCTTCATTTCAATAATTTGCCCCACGTCCCCTTGCGTCGAGTCAATGCTTACACGCCTTTGTGAAGTGTTATCTATCAGTTATTATGTTAGCTGTTTTCAATATTTTGAAGGCTGTTGATTTGTTCCCATGTTCTTTGGGCATCTCATGGTCGGTGTTTAGTAACCAAGAAAACAATGATTTGTTTAGCCTGGAGCATGATTGATGACTATATAAGTTAGTTATTTCCAGTGATATCTAGCTAAAATTAATGGATTTAAAGTATATCCTCACATTGTAACATTAAGCAGAGCTTGACGTGAGCTAGGTAAAGAATGATGACCATTACAAGATCAAAGCCTTAAATTAAAAAGGCCAGTTATTTAAATGTTCTTGTGAGCTAGGTAAGAGCAATGACTGCTAGTGTTTGAAAATCGGACTCCATTTGCTATCGATAATCGAATTGAATCGGACCAAGCATTTCGATTTACTATCGGACAATAATCGATAGTTCATAATATCAGTAAGGAATACGTTCTTTATACAAAGTGTCATCATGTTCATTTAAATGGTTAAACCGGAATGAGTATGTGTGATGCTATAGTCATGGTTTTTGCAACAGTAACTTCCATTACCTTTTCTGTCTTAAATAACTTAACGAAAACACATAACAACACAACACATACTTTGTAAGTGCACATCAATTGCAAAATGATGCACACCGCTTCAAGCAAGTTACCTTAGCATTTTATACTTGTAAAAGCATATTAAATATTTGTGAACCAGCTTAACATTCAATAACCTGTTATATTAAACAATTCATTAGAATATCTTTTTTTAATAAATCTTTCACAAAAAAGTAAATCACCATGCTGCAATGTTGTAAGTGTAGTTCAGTGCTCACTGCTGAGTTGTTTTGAGTGAATGTTAAATATATCACCCATTGACTTTAAAAGAATACAATTTAAATAATACTTGTTCTACAACATTCAAACTTTCAGACAGTGATATTGAAATGTTAAAGTTTTAATTAAGCTATCAGTAATTGAAATTGATTCCACGGTAACCATGGAGACAATTTCTTGTCTAAAAATTATACTTTTATTTTGCATATGCTATTGTTTTTCATAAAAACACATTTGTGTTCATCAATAAAATCCATCAATTGAAGAATTTTTGGGTAAAATGAAGATTCACATTGATATTGAACGCAATTAAATGAAAACTTATGTTATTGTTTATTTTGGACAACATTTGTTATATGGCGTGTGCTACAATATAATTGAAAAACAGCTGTTTATTGGAGAGAAACAAGCAAATATGTCAATGGTCATTCATTTGTTTTTTCTAGCTTTAGTGTTCAGATCAAGAATACAATACTATGAAGCAACAAAAACCTTCGTGAGAAAGTTATTCTGCATGTTCCCATGGCAACCAATCTTCTTTATTTGATATTCATACCAAAGTTAAAGAATTTGACCAATGTTCAGGTTTTTTATTGACTACATTACCATTATTTTATGAATAAGTATCTGCTTTATCTAATTTAATGTCATAATAAATAATTTTCAGCAAATAAAAATTCACATTACGGTATTTTAGTGATGCTTAGCTATGGAAAGAAGAACAGTTAACAATAATATACTAATGGCACAGACCTGATACCCTGTTTAAAGGATCAAAAACAATAGTCCAGTATGAAATTGATATTACAATATTACTGAATGGGAGCATGATTGATAAATAAACATTCCACAATTATGTATCTTTCAGTCATTTCATTTCAATTTTAAAAGGTTGCTATGGAAACATCAACTATGTTTTTTTTTTAAAAGAACAGTATACCAATAAGATACGATTCTTAAGTTGTAGTCATTTGAGACTGCATAAACACAACATGAGACAATGAATCAAAAACATGCTTTTGACTAGTATTAATTAAATATTATAAGTACAATCATGTTTCTTAAAGGAAACAAATGTTTATATTTGTTATTTCCAACCAGCGACTGAACTAGTCTTCTTTAGTAGCAGTACTCAAGACTTGGTTATAAGGACAGTATCAAAAGTGCATATGGTATATAATTAAATGAGCTTTAAAATAGTGACAGGATAGAACCAATACTTAAAAACAAGTTGCCCATTGTACCCACTGACTGCACTAGTGGGGGATGTGCACCAGGCAACGCCCCTCACATTGTTCAAATTTACTTCTTCTATATCAGAGAAATAAGATAAAAAGTAATTTTATACATTCAAAATGCAACATCTCAGACTACAAATTGCTTACATTTTTTGGGGTGGGGTGGGGGGGGGGGGGAAAGAACCCATTTTATGCCATCCACCCTGGTACCATTGTAAGTAGTTAATTTTGTAACTTATTGAATTCATAAAGGGAGTGTTAGTTAAAACTTATTTATTTTCACAATTGTGAAACAAGTATTTGCAACTCTCATTGGCACAATGATACCAGAGAGTGGGTCTTGTGTACTAGGGGAAACTGGAAACCCCGGAAAAGAAGCCCACTCGTCCAACTTGGTGACCACTAACCAAACTCACACTCGCCTAGGCTGGGAATTGAACGCAGGTTCTCTATGAGAGAGGCGAATAGGAAATTCCTATCGAGCCCATTGGTATAGTTCTATACATAACATATCATATAGCTTTCTTATTATTAAACATGCAAGTGTTACTTTATTTACAGCTTAAAAAATACTTGCTCTGCCTTAACAAATCAAATAGTTATAGTTCTTGGATGGCTGTGCATAAATAATTTCATTGTAGGACTGTATATTCTAATACATTTGATATTATTTCATCTTATGATAACATTAAAACAGAGAGAGATATACATAGAGAGATATACATGTTGTAAGCAAACTATCATAATTTTTATACTTTAACTATTTAGTTATCAGGTGGTTTAATGTTACCGAAGGGCCAACAAAATAAAGCACACATTAACATGTCTGTATTCTCATGTTTCAACACCATACTGTTTGTACATATTTATAAAATGCAATGTAAAGTTTGGTAAAAATAACTGCAACTTTGAAGAAATAAAATGTATCCACCTTTCTTACAATTATGGCAGAATGTTAAATCACATCTCTGCTTAAAGTTACTTGCCATTTATGCAATGATTTAACTTGTCATTAATCTCAGAATTCTTGTGCATGTATGCAAAAACATAATTTTGGTTCATATTGTAAATGTTGATGAAAAGCTCTCATGAGATGCAACATGTTTTGCCTTTTTTATTTGATAACAAACATTGATTTTAGTGACAAAGAGTGTGATTATTTCCTTTTTTTATTTATTTTTTTAAATAAACATGTAAATCCATATTATGTAAGGTAGTTTTTTTCTGTGTTAAAATTCCTTAATTAGCTGTTATCATATGACATATATAATAAATAAATTCATAAGAATGGTAATTGCCAATTACATTTTTTACATTTGATTTTTTTATTGATAAAAGTAATGTTTCATTTTCTGTATAAATAACACTATTGTACATCATACTCATAAGGAATACATTTATAAGTGACAATAGAGGTGTTTTGGTTAAGGGGTGTTTATTTCATGCTTTGGTCCTTTTTTCCCCTTGTAAAACCTTACAGGTATTTTGCCACCTGGTGATTGGGAGGGGGGTGGGGGCACATTACAAAAATAAGCAGTGTTAATATGGTGTTTTGTTTGAGGTGAAGTTGTCCCACATCCTTATGTGTAAGCTTGGAGCCTGTAATTAAGGTGTACCTTAATTGGTTTGTTAAAATTAAAATCTACTCTACTGTAACATTCTCCAGATGACAGCAGCCAAATGTATTAAACCAGTTAATTCGTTTTAAGTTTAAAATGAGTCGAAATGTTTATTAATTGGTCAACATTCATCAAATAGGCACTGTTCACCAATTTAATTATAACTATCATGTGTAAAGTAACCAAAAGATTACATGCGGATAATTGGCCCCCATATGACTTGCGGATATGTAAAACAGCATCCGATTAAAGTAAAAACTTGTGACATTTTTGAATGAACTATTGTTCTTTTTCGACTAGGGCTAAACGATAGCAGTCATATCATTCTTTGTATAAAATAATTAATTAAAATATGCAGGAGTTGTTAAAATAACAATAGCAATAAGCATTGACAAATGTAACAGCCGACACTGGTAAACAATAACTGTCACGTGATTGTTGTTTTATCCCCGCCAATTTAGGTCATGCAAATATTGTTGTTTATAGATAAAAAAATAAAAGTGTCAGCGGCTGCCATCGAATATGTAGACACAAATATCTGTAAATTATGTGTAAGAAAAACATTTTATAACATTCTATGGTTAAATATCAAATAACAGTGCTTTAAGTGTGAGTGGTGAAATCGAAAGTAAATTTTCTAAGTTGACACCGGTGACCTAGTTTCACAATTTAATCTCAATTTTTGGACGGTGGTGTTTATGGATTTTAAATCACAGAATGGTTTGGAAATACTTGTCATTGAGTCAATGTAAAGCTTGTGTTTATTCTAAATTACATGTTTATTCATGTTTGAGTTAATATAGTGTAAAAACAATGAAAGAGTTGAACACATACAAGTGTCATTGACATTTACTGATGCCGGGATTTGTAACTGCATAACATTTAGATAAAACAATACGGAAAACTATTTTGAATACGTCCATTACAATTTGTAATGAACTTGACATTTCACTTTAAGTGAGATTTGTTGTTGTAATCAAGGAATAGTCTTTAAAATGAAAAATAAACAAGCATAAAGTATAGATGCCCTGTGAACGCATACTCAAAATAGCGGAGTTGGGAGAAAATAAAAATATCCGATACATAATTATGGATTTCTCTGTCAGTTTACTATTATTGGTACATAAAATTAAGTCACATGCTAGATTTATTATTTTGCTATGTGATTTTTATGTACTGATGTGGTAATTTGCTGCAAGATTAGAATTTGAAGTGGATTTGTTGAACATCCCATGGTAAATATCCCGGTCCGAAAATATCCGGACTTAGCATGGATCGGGTTACACACAACTCGGTCCGAATATAATCGGACCCCGCATGGTAAGGGTTAATTACAAACGGTACCAAAAAAGGTTTCAAATACAGAATGTATCGAGCCGGGATCCCCGGTATTTGCAGGTAAGACTGGAGCCACTACATCATAGAGACAGGTTATTGATGAAGGTTTTATGACATATATAAACAATTAAAAACCATTTATAATTTTGGGAGAGCTTGTAAATTTTTAAGCAAAAGTGTTAATATTCACCGCAGTTGTGTTAGAGAGTGATCATCTTTGTGAAAATGAACTTAACGGGAATTTACCAGAAGAAAAAATTGACATTTACTCAACTTTTACCACAAAACAAAAAAAAATATGTACATGTAGATACCGGAAGTAGCATTAGCGACATCGATTTTGGACAACCACTATCGATTGTCTCCGACATAGGATTGTCAGCGACGATTTATCGATTATACTCGATATTCGTTTCATCACTAATGACTGCTATATTCTGCTTAAAGGCTGGTGGCATTATGACTTTTGGTTGATTTTACGAGAGAGTAACTGATTCACAGTTGGGACCTTATCCCTTTTAATAGAGATCTGAATGTTACATTGAAACATGTGATTAAATTCATCTTTTACCAGTCCATCATGTTCTCACAAGAAAAACATACTAATGTAATGGAAAATATTTGGTTCAACATATAAGCAAAATAAGGTTTATTAGCTTGTTGGTTATTACAAAAAAGAAAGTCAACTTATGTCGTAGCCTTGGCATACATGCCATATTTCTGAGAGGCTTCCCAGGGGATTTTGGTCTGAATTCCAGGGGATTTTGATATTGCGCCAGGGGATTTTTATGCAACGAAAATTTGCGCAATATCTGCATTTATAATATAAGAATTAATACAGAAATACACTCAAATAACAATAATTTTTGGACTTAGCCATCATGGTCCATCATGGAATTTCACACTCATAATATTATTGATGCTTTCTACTGCCAACCTTAAGCAAGTTTTGAAAAAAAAAAAAAAAAAATTTTTTTGATTCCAGGGGATATGGATCCCCCGGCGGGGGACCAGGGGATGGGTAGAAATTCCGGGGGATTTTTCCCCCTACCGGGGGATATGGCATGTATGCCTTGGTGTGGTGACGGATGTGGTTGCCGCAGTGTTTGCAACGTAGTGCAAAAAGTTACACTTGGCCATAACTAAACAAATCATTAAGATATTCAAATGAAACTTTGTACACATATTACTTGTAACAATATGCACAACTGTAGCAAGCTGATAACTCTTGCTTTAATCATTCTCAATTTATGTCCCTTGATAGTTTGGAAAAAAACTTCATTACTGTTCAAGATATTAACATGAAAATTTGTTATGGTATTGCTAGTGAAAATTTGAATGTGTAGCATTAGGCCCATAACTCTGGATTTTATAATTGTTGAGTGATGCCCCTTGTTTGACTGGTTGAAAACAGGCAAGTGTTGCATGGGTAAAGCTGTGCAGTGCTCTCATTGTTTAGTCATACTAGTTTTGGTATGGAGTTTGAAAATTTTGAAATCACCACGGATACAGTTTTTTTCCCTGTGAAAAATCTCACCATTGTAATTGAAACTGTGAAATATGACAGAACTTGAAAGTAATTTAACGAGATGCCTCATTACGACTTTCACAAACTTCCTTTAGAAGAAAGCCATATGTATACAACAAATATGGTAATAAATCTCTTTAAATTACCCTGTAATTACATCCTTCTGTCTGATATTTTTGAAGTTTCTGTAACTTGTTTTCTTTTTATGTCATTAGAAACTAAAATGTTTATTTTCAATGCAGACGTCTTCTCTTATTTCCTGTAATGGCCAGTGTCATATTTAAAAGGATTATAGGGTTACAACAAATATGGTTATTTATGTCAATTGCGTCATTACCTCTAGGAAGTCAGTCATGAACTTGGTTTCTATTATCTTTGAAGAAAGTAAAATATAAAAAAACAAAAACTAAAAAAAATCCAACATAAGCAGATGATCTGTTTATGACTTTTGAGGAAATTGGGTCTTTTTGGATAATTTTCAATTCTTGAACCACTCAAAGGATATGGAAGTAACTACTCACAACTGTTCACCTTATTGCGATGGTGTGCGTGTCAGAACCAGCTCAGATCAAGGTCAAGGTCACACTTAGAGGGCAAGGTCATATGACTACATTTTTTAAATCTTGAAGGATTTTGAAATGACTTATCACAAGGTTAACCACTTTGAGACCATTTGCATAGGGCATTGGTATAAGGTCAAGGTCACACTAAGGGGTCAGAGGTCATATGACTATATTTTGTTAAGGTTCCATTTCTCTTGAACAGCTAAAAGGCATTTGTAATAACTCACCACAAACTCCACCATATTGAGATGACTCACACTTAGAGGTCAAAGGTCATATGACTAGATACTCACACTTAGAGGTCAAAGGTCATATGACTAGATTAAACATATTGCGACAATTAACAAAATTTTTTAAAATCAACAGTCTAGTTTAAAAGTGTTTTTTTCCATTGTTTTTTTTGAAAGACTCATCCTATTCGTACACAGCTTCAGCTTGTTTCATGGTAACAGAACCCTCCATGCTGCAAGATACCTGTTACGGGAAACTTTAATTAGGAATGATTACTGCTGGGATTGAACTGGAAGCCATCATGAGCCATCATGAGAAGGGATCACAGCTGGGTATTGAACCAGGAGCCATCATGAGAAGGGATCACAGCTGGGTATTGAACCGGGAGCCATCATGAGAAAGGATCACAGCTGGGTATTGAACCAGGAGCCATCATGAGAAGGGATCACAGCTGGGTATTGAACCGGGAGCCATCATGAGAAGGGATCACGGCTGGGTATTGAACCAGGAGCCATCATGAGAAGGGATCACAGCTGGGTATTGAACCGGGAGCCATCATGAGAAAGTATCACAGCTGGGTATTGAACCAGGAGCCATCATGAGAAGGGATCACAGCTGGGTATTGAACCAGGAGCCATCATGAGAAGGGATCACAGCTGGGTATTGAACCGGGAGCCATCATGAGAAGGTATCACAGCTGGGTATTGAACCAGGAGCCATCATGAGAAGGGATCACAGCTGGGTATTGAACCGGGAGCCATCATGAGAAGGTATCACAGCTGGGTATTGAACCAGGAGCCATCATGAGGAGGGATCACAGCTGGGGGTTGAACCGGGAGCCATCATGAGGAGGGATCACAGCTGGGGATTGAACCGGCAGCCATCATGAGGAGGGAACACAGCTGGGGATTGAACCGGGTCAGCCATCATGAGAAGGGATCACAGCTGGGGATTGAACCAGAAGCCATCGTGAGAAGGGATCACAGCTGGGGATTTAAACCGGGAGCCATCATGAGAAGGGATAGCAGCTGGGAATTGAACCGGGAGCCATCATGAGAAGGTATAGCAGCTGGGAATTGAACCGTCAGGAGAAGGGATCACAGCTGGGAATTGAACTAGGGAACTGAAGGTCAAATGGTGGATCCCTACCTTTAGGAGCAAGCAAGCACAATTTAGGAAGACCAGAGAATTAAGCATTTCTTACCTAAGCACGGACAAGTGTTTTATAAAGCACTGGACCCTGTTAAATATAGAAATAGTGGAACAATAGAAAAAGAGCTATAAGAATAGTAATACAACCCTTTCTGATATTCCAAACAGTTTCTTAATTTTGTTTAAACTTGTTGATTTAGATAAAATTATTCTTATTGTAATGCCAGAATTTATTTTCTAAAATACGTTCACACGAGGCTGCAATATTCAGTCCTTTCTGTCTGAGTCTGAATGCTTTCTTGTTTTGTATCCTTGCATTGTAAGCTACAGAGCATTATTTAAAAAAGCAAACAGCTTAATATTTTTAAGCAACAAATCCCAGGACTATAGCTGACTGATTCCGTATTTCTATATATCAAAATGGTTGACAATCTTTATAACTAAAATTATGTAGGTGGATTTAATTATGTAGGTGAATTCGTGATTTAATTTGCAATTTGTAAATAAATGCACAGTCTGTGGTTGAGACACATTTATTGCACATGCAGAAACATTAATTAGATAGACATAGTCTATTTCTTAAACGACCATTCCACATGGAAGTTAGACACCACACCTAGGCCATTATCGCTGTTTGGAATGTAATTTGACCATGAGCAAGGGCTTGTTATGACTATTTATCCCATTTGGGGCGATACCAGGGTAGGGTCATAACCCTAGCCACTTGTGGGTTTGACAACATGAAATCTTTCAGGTGTAAATACTGCTGTTACCACAGTGAGCTTTACCATAATTGTTAGGTATACACACTTTATCAGCGGAAATTTGCTATGGATTTTTACCATTTTGAACAAATTGGGAAGTTTAGGAGAGGATATTATTGAGTTTGAAGTTTACTGGATGGATTTGAGGTAACTAGTTTTACATTGTAATGTTGTTGATAAATGACTTAAACATCTTATTTAAAGAAACTGAAGTCTATAAACATTTTGTATGGGTAATGAAATGTGAAAAAACGCACAATAATTTCGATGTTTTGCATGCATTAAAACCAAGTCAAGCGTAGATGCATAATAGCTATATTTGTTGATAAATTGTTTCATCTATTTTGAACCACTGATCAAACAGCATGATGACTGTATTTTTGTATTTTCTCTCATGATTGATTAACAGGTCAACATGCAAACTTTGTAGAAATTAAATTAATGAATGAATAAATTAAACATTTAAAATTTGCCTCCATAATTCCATGAATTACATATATGTACAAGTGTTTAAGCTCTTGTCTCAGTCAACTGATTGCTGGACCAGTTCTGATTGAATGATGCTGCATGGGGCCTGAGTCAACTGATTGCTGGACCAGTTCTGATTGAATGATGCTGCATGGGGCCTGAATCAACTGATTGTGCTGCATGGGGCCTGAATCAACTGATTGCTGGACCAGTTCTGATTGAATGATGCTGCATGGGGCCTGAATCAACTGATTGCTGGACCAGTTCTGATTGAATGATGCTGCATGGGGCCTGAATCAACTGGTTGCTGGACCAGTTCTGATTGTATGATGCTGCATGGGGCCTGAATCAACTGGTTGCTGGACCAGTTCTGATTGAATGATGCTGCATGGGGCCTGAATCAACTGATTGCTGGACCAGTTCTGATTGAATGATGCTGCATGGGGCCTGAATCAACTGATTGCTGGACCAGTTCTGATTGAATGATGCTGCATGGGGCCTGAATCAACTGGTTGCTGGACCAGTTCTGATTGAATGATGCTGCATGGGGCCTGAATCAACTGGTTGCTGGACCAGTTCTGATTGAATGATGCTGCATGGGGCCTGAATCAACTGATTGCTGGACCAGTTCTGATTGAATGATGCTGCATGGGGCCTGAATCAACTGGTTGCTGGACCAGTTCTGATTGAATGATGCTGCATGGGGCCTGAATCAACTGGTTGCTGGACCAGTTCTGATTGAATGATGCTGCATGGGGCCTGAATCAACTGATTGCTGGACCAGTTCTGATTGAATGATGCTGCATGGGGCCTGAATTGATAAAAACAACAACTACGTTTATATAACATCATTTTTTGGTTTTATAAAGTCATTTCTTATGTGAATGCAGTCTACTATCATACCAGTGGACACTAGGACAGTTATGATGTACCCGTTTTTTTGCTTAACTAAACCTTTAATTAATATTTAGTAAAGCAAAATCAAGAAATTATCTTTTCTTAGCAGTTCATCAGTCTTTAATAGAATGAATTTGTTGAATTTTGTATTTGCAACTTTCTAATAATTTATAATATACAATGTCATTCTTATTTCCACCAAAGTTCTTCAACCGTCCTGTGATTTTAAATCAGCCAATTATAGTTCAATTATCAAATCTTCCAATTTAGCCACAATCAGTACTGAAAGTTATATGACTGCTGACCTTTAGCTGTTAGCTATGTGTGGTTGACAATTTAATGACAAAAGCATTATTATTATCAATTGAATGTAATTTCAATAGAACACAAAAATGAAAGATCTATACCAATCTTCTGGTATATATGTTCACAATCTTGTGAATCATGACATTTATAATATTTCATAATTCAAAAGACGCTGGCCTAATATAAGAAAAAAACAACACTGGTTAAGAAATCATATGAAATTGCATTGCACAAAATATATGCATGTGTAACGTGCGAGGCTCATAAGCCCCGCCCAACAGAACAAGGGGATGACTGGTCTTTATATATAGTATATATTCTCCATCCACTTGGAGACCTGGATATTTTTTTTTTGCATATAATCAAGTGCATCAACAATTACTACGAATGCACTTCCATCTACAGTGGAACATAACGCATGTAACATTAATTCTTTCTTAAGCTATATTCTATGTTGATTCAATAAATGTAGCCAAAATAGTTGTGGAAATGTCTCATAATTGAAGTACATTCTGCAGTTTTAACAGGAGGATTTATTGAACATATCTAAATTTTAAACGACATTCAAACTATCCCATCAGAGTTAAATATTGCGTGCACTGTCTTTTGTTTATAAGCATCATTGTCTGAATCAATGAATTATATTGGGCCAATGTCATCATAATTATAATTGATCTTCCTTCCAGTGTTACTAGTCAGTTATAGTTCATGTAAGTTACAAATTAAACAGACTTGATATTCTTACGGTTACTGTAGCTCCCTTGAAATAGGTTTAATATGTAATACAATATCTGTAAGCTATCCATACATCATTTCTATGTACCCTCAAGAATAAGGACAAACAAAGATGGCTCCCACTGTCTCTCGCCTCGGCATGCAGCTATGTTGACAATTATCTAGCACAAACTTGAGGCCCTGATAAAGGGCTGTTGGTAATCAGGGGTCAGATATGTATAAGAGGTAGTTAACAGGTTTTCATAGACCTAGACCTATAAAATGAAGACCCATCTTATTGCCCAGTTGCTAATCAAACTGTTTGTTTTTCACCCTTTACTGACAAACAGTTCGACCTTTATCAAAGAGATGTCGGAAGGGTTTATCGTCACACTGACAAAGTCAACAATGTTACACCTTGTTATTATCATGGTCATTAATGGTCACTGGGCAAATGACCATGTGTGTGGTGTGAAGGTTGGTAGATATTGGCTGTGGGTAAATACTGGTCACTGTCCAGCCCAGATGGCCCTGCGCAGTCAGTGGGCAGTGTACACAATTGGTCAGGTCAGTTAAACCCAGTATATTGTCTGTGCAGTTTCCAAGTGTAATAGTATATATGGAATGTAATACAATATCCCCAATTTAAAATATCCCCAATTTAATAGTATATAATTTAAGTATAATTTGTAATAAATATCCCCATTGTAATAATATGGCTATAATATTATTAGACTAGGGAGCGTCTTGCCCTCAGGTGTTCAAGTGATTTAATTAATAGATTTAAAAAAACACACTTATTTTTAACATGTTAGGCTTTAAAGGGACTTGAGACCAGATGATACAATTGCAAAAATAGAGTAAATAGTCAAAAACTAACATAAGATTGATATTGTTGTGTACAATAAAGGCATTGAATCTTAATAACTGATGTATCACATCACTTAACATCAAAAGTTGTATCTTTTGCAGGTTTTGAGTATTTTTCCAAATTCAAAAGTTACTGGGTCTGCTACCATGTAAATCCCATTGATCAAAAAATTAGTTGGTATATTTATCTGTACTAATCATGTGACTTCTACAAGCTAAATATATACACCCATAGCTGGGAAACCATTATTCGCTATTGTTAAACTGCTAAACCCAGCTAATTAAGACATTGACAAAATATTATTTTACTTATGTAAAATGATGTATTATTAGCATCATACTAGCTCATATTGACAATTCTAGGCTTGGTATCTAAGGGAATACTTTTTTGCCGATTCTTGGACTATCTGGTGTCTGTCCCTTTAAATCAGCAATTATTTGATTGACCTAGGTAATGGTGTACAAGATACAAGAATCTTTATTTAAATTCTTGGACTACAAGCTGTCACTGCAAGAGATGTCTGAAAATAACAGAATGAAAAATATTTTTTTTGAATTTAGCTGAAGAAAATAAATGCGGGTATTGAAAATGGCCTTGGTGTAATCATCAGCTTGCAGATACTTTGACCTTGGCCTCAAGATAATCTGGTGTCAAGATATACCACTGAACTTGACACACATGTTGCCATATACAATACTGCACAGTCATTATAAGTTACGTGGTTAGTAGGTGACCCGATATGGATTATACATGGGGCAAAGGAAACCGGCGCCCCGTATACATCCCACATTGGGTCACCTACTAACCCTGTTATTTATATATCACTTTGACAACCTGTTAACATGTTTTAATGTTTCATTTATTCATCGGAATCGGAAAATAGACGCCTTTTGGTACGATTTAAATTTGGTGACCCAATATTGAAAAATATGGGATTACCGCGTGATCAGTTCTGAACCAATGCCGTTGCGTCATTGATGATGGAATCATCAGATAATGTAATAATGCAATTGTACAGTAAGTCCTATAACTCACCTGTCACAATGGTGTCCCTTGTTTAGATTAAAAAGAGACAACAGTCAAGCGTTGTTGGTGCTGCTTGAACGATCGTTGACCCCTTACTAAAAATAACGCTTGATAATTGACTTGAAATTAGAATCATAATAAATGTGAAATATCTTCATTTGTAATGTTCCCATGGCTGTATGATTTTTATGGTGTAATATTTGAGATTTCATGTGCTATTATTAAGAAATGAATTTGAATATTTTCTTTGATGCTTTCTTTCAAGGTGATTTATTTCAATATTCATTTGTTTGGAGGTAGCCATTTTGAATGATTTAAATCACTTGATTTGTCTCTGCATAAAACATGATGAAAGATTTTATGTTTTCTGTCAAAAACAAGCTGAAAGATAGTGTTTGCCTATGTAGCATTAGTTTGCACCATTCTGTGCCTGTTGAGTCATGTATATGAACTGTTTTGTTTCCAAGTACTAAATGAAATTTCAATTAAATGTAATCTAAAAAATGACTGACAATAAACACATAGCCAAAGTTAAATAAAAAAGGTAGCAAATGAATTCATAATCTTAAAGAAGGTAAAGTCAAACTTCACCTGCATCAGATTAAAGAACTCAAAGATTATCAGTGAATGATAAAAGTTATATTTTTATACGATAAACCTATCAAAGATTAAATGGTGAATAATAATGATGGTATATATAAATATTTGAAATTCTTGTTTTAGACAGTATTTTCAAATAGACAGAAGGAACAGAATGAGATAGGAGAAATGGCGTGTGATACCCTTGCCCTTTGCAAAGAGACCTCTTGTTTCTCATGCTAGATGTAGAGCACCTCTACACAGGATCCTACTTTCCTAAAAACCAACAACATTTGGTTCAGGTTACATGACCCTACCTACGAAAAAGTCAGCAACCCTTCTGTTTTACTAGTCTATTGGTAATTTTTTTTTTTTCAGAATTTAACTTAAAGCCTTATTGCCCAAATGAATAATAAAATTTGTCTTGGAAATAGTATAGTAGGAAGATTACAATGGGTAAATGATTATCATGTTGAAGACCTGGGTGATGTGTAAACGAAAAAATACTCAATATACGAGGGCTGTATGATAAGTTAGCGGACTACGTTTATTGAAGGTAAAAACAACTCAATATCGTTATGAAATTTATATGGGCATGATTATCAACATCAATAAAATATAATACAGAAAACAAATTAAAGTTACATCAAATGGTTTTTCAAATAACACTGGAATTAATACAGTACATAAACGACACCCAGAGCACGACGTCGGAAAAAACATCTTGACGTCAAAAAGTACATAAACGTGTAATACTTTTCAACATATAGTCACCATTTTAGTTGCACTGATTTTCTGTGGCGTGAGATCCATTTGTCATATGTTTCCATGTACCAGTCTTCTGGAAATGACCCAACAATTCTCTGCGCTTCAATTTTAAGTTCGTGGACATCGTCAAAGCACTGTCCCCTCAGCTGCCGTTTAACTTCTGGGAATACCCGGAAATCCATCGGGGCAAGGTCAGGAATGTAAGGGGTATGCACCAAGGTCTCAAACTCCAGGAGACTGATTTCCAGCAGGGTTGAGTTAGCCTTGTGGGCGTGGGCGTTGTTCTGGTGTAGGATGACGCGTGATAGGTCCAACCCTGGGCGCTTCTTGCCTGCCTGAGATCGCGCCGTAACACCTGTTAATAATGCATATTATGTTTATACCTACATAATCGTAAAAATTAATTATCATCATCATCATCATTATAATAATTATTATTATTATTATTATTATTATTATTAAAAGTTGCAAGCGTATTAACCTTAGAGTAATAAGCCGCATTAACAGTCTGCCCGTCTGGTATTTGATGTTGTAGTATCATGCCGTGCCGGTCCATGAAAAACACAAACATGTGCTTCCCTCTAGATCGTGAGACACGTGCCTTCTTGGGTTGAGGTTCATCTGTAGTTTTCCAGATAGCAGACTGGAGCTTTGATTCTGGATCGTAGTGCCATAGCCAGGTTTCATCTGTCGTAACGATCCTGTCCATGAATTCCCCTCCTTCTCTACGGTAGCGGAGAAATTCTGTGATGCTTCCATCGTCTCCTCTTGTCATCATTAGACAGCAGACATGGGACCCATCGCGCACTAACTTTACTCATACCAAGATCTTCCCGTATTATTCTGTGTACAGTATTTAATGATGCCCCGACCTCATTTGAAATTTCTCGTACAGTAACACGACGGTCACAATCCAGCATTCTCTCCTTAGCGCCATCGTAGACAATGTGTGGTCGTCCCGTTCGTTCATTGTCCTGTTTCGCGTCCATTCCTGAACCTTTCGTGCCACTTGAACACTTATGTACGGCAACATTTTTGTTTCTGACCTTCTTGTAGCTTTTTAAATGTCTGCGTTGGTGTTAATCCCTTTATGTTTGCTCGAACTTCCACTTCGGCTGTTGACGTCATTACTTTTTTGCAGCTTACGACACCGTTATTGCTATAACTTATGTTATAAACAACGTACAACGTTAAAACTCAACGGAAATGACGTAATGACGTCGTACATGAGGGTGATATTTTGGCGCAATTCTACTTATACTTATACAGAATATATATAACATTTAATACTGGTACACTTTTTTAAAAAACGACGTGCTCCGGGTGTTGTTTCCATGGCTGCAATAGAAGCCACATGAATGCTTTTAAACGACGTTTTATCCTTCGTTTTTTTTATAATATTACTTGAGACATTTATATTTGTAATATGTAGCGTTTATACTATAACTATACGATTGAAATTAAGAATATGGCACCACTTGTTGGCGAACATTTCATACAGCCCTCGTACATGTACCCAAGTTCATATTGCTGTTGTGGTTGATATACTGTCTTAAGCAAATATAAGTGAAAAAATAAAAATGACTAGAAGTCAGGTGGGGCTTAGTCAGTAAATAATTTCAACCATTCAATATGTAACCATTTATTTGGAGCATTATATTCAAATTAATTGTTCATCTCCCTGTTCCAGACTTAAATGATCGATCAATCTAAATATAGACTTCCAAATAAACAATTACCTATAGATACTAATTGTTTATGATGAAAACTTGCTGCAAATCCAGTCACTGACGGTTCATCAATATCAATGATAAATTGGCGATAAATATAGATGGTGAAGATAACCCTGTTATCATTGTTAGATGGACCAAAAATTGTTTATTTTTCACCACATTATTGGACAACATTATTCATGCAACACAGATCCATACATTTATAAACTATTTTAATGTGGGTATCATAACATTGTTACCAGAATCTATGTTTTATTTTGTTATAAAATACTGAAAATGGAAATAATGCTTGAGTCCAAACAAAATATAAAGTACAAGTTTGAAGATTTTAACTTGATAGGTAAAAACACAATAGTCTCGGTTGTATAATGATATCAATTGTAAAACAAGTTTGTTGTTTTGCACTGAAGGAATGTTTTTGCAAACTTGTGGCTATGACAGCGGGCATGTGGCTGTCAGGTCGGTATTGACAGCGGATTGGCCCTAAATCACTGTAAATCATCCCATAATGTGTTTTATGATAGCCAAGAAAATGTTCACAGTGCACTGAAGTTCATAAAATGTATAACAGTATTAAGATACACAATAATGTCTTTTGAAATGGGCTGCTCGTTATCAATTGACCCCTGTTATGGAAGCCTTTAATTGTTGTAAAACATGCCCATTTAGTCCTTGCATTAGTGTGGAACAAAGATTGTTGTTCAGGCGCTGTTTCAATACAACAAAGTTTACAGTGTGGTGCAGACATGGTTTAATGCATAATTTTATGAACATATTATTCTATTTGTTCAATTAGTCTTTATATGAACAATATTTTTTTTTAAGTTTAATAAAAAAAAATAAGTTTAACATTTTTTTCAATTATTAAAGTCAGTAATTTCATATGTCCAAGTGTACAACTGCAGCTGCTCTTATTATTTGATCAAGACTAAAATAGAACCCCTGTTGTGATATGTTTGCATGGTGGGATATATATATATATAAATTATGTGTTTCTTGTCTGATGTACAATACGCTGGCTGTCTGTCAACCAAAGTGGCAAAATCTTCATGTCGCACAACACTGCCTCATCTGTTTTGTAAAGTCAAACTTTGCCTGGGGACACGGTTTCCTGTCTTAAATGTTCTGAAGTTTAGACAAACACTGAAAACTGAATAATATTACTTATGTTTGTGATACTGGGATAAAATCTTGTGATGTATTGTTTTGTTCAGAAAGATTGAGAGATCGAAGGACTGATAGTTTAATGGGAGCTATATTGTGAATATTTAACTTTTAAATGTTTGTTGGTACCTGGGTGAAAACCAACCATCAATCTTTTGAACCAGTCAAGTATCAACCGGAGATTTTACACATTGTGGATTTAAAAATGTTTTAAGTTTGAGACACAACAAATAATGGTGGTGTCTTGTTCTATAATACATAGGAATATAGGATATAAATACGTTTGATGAATTTTCTTCACTTGAGTGACTAATCACTACCTGCGTAAGTTATTATCAAACTTGGAGGATGTCAGATAATATTCATTGACAATAAATTTATATTTATTTTAACTGCTGGATAAACTGGTTTAAATTCAGCAAGTTTTTGTACATTGATTGATATATGGCCTGATAATGTTTTAAATATACCACAAATACCGCTGGAATTTGAAAGTTGATGATGGTTTAAGATTAAAAATCAATTTTACATTTCCGATGTTTGGGATTTCGGCTTTCAGAAAGTGATACAAGGCAGAATGTTAATGCCTACCTGTAGCTATTTAAACTCTGGATTATAATGGGATTCATGTTTACAACCTTAAACAGTGAACTTAATCAGTCGACGTCAGTGTACAAACAAAGCGATTTAATTGTTTTAGCGATTTGTATGTGACAATTTGAGGTTCATTTGTATGTAACGAATCCATAAGTTGTAGAACAAGTTATTTAATTGGTGTTGACAATTCCTGAGTTCTTTGTACCAGTGTTTGATACTTAAACACAAGCTTACTGGAAACATACAATTTGTATGTTGTTGTTATTTTGCAGCAAGAGCAATCATGGGCAATTCAGAACGCAGATAACAGCAGACTTATCCAAGAAATATACGTTGAACCTGCTGAACCATCTAAAGCTACGGTTGGTGATGACTCTGACCTTGGTGGAACCTGCTTGAAAACTTCTACCCCTAAAGTGGTAAATGACAGCTGCTCTTTCTGCAGTCTTTTCAAGAAATCTGGAATACCGGGAAGAAAAAGCAACCTTTCTGATTGTGATGCTAAAATTATCTGTGATAAACTGAGTTTTTGTGATAAGTGTTCTAAATGGCCTGTTGTGTTTAATTCCCATGTGATTGTGCATTTATCAAGCTTCTCTTGGAGTAAGATTAAGTGCGGGGATATATATTTTTACATAAAAAAATCAGACAACACTGCTCAGAGTGTGGAATTATGGGTGAAACACTGCAGTGTCGGTGGAGATGTCCAGCGTAAGTTCTTTGTTCCCAAGGCAGAGTTTGGAGGAGTATTCAGCATGTCATGGCGCGGAGAGGAGGATAGGGGATGGGGTGGAGAGGAGGATAGGGGATGGGGTAGAGAGGAAGGGGGTAGTGGCTGGGGAGAGGATGGGATAGGAGACCAAGGTCTAGAAGCTTCCCTTAGACGCTGCCTGGCCAATCTTGAGGACAGTGTTTGTCGACTGCGCTGGCAGGGGGTGACGCCAACACCCCCACACAACATGAGGCCTTCAAATTCTGGGGCTGGGGACAGGTTGGCCACTGGACAGGGTCGGGCTGACCAGTATCAAGGAGAAAGCTCGGAATCCACCTGTCCTAGACAACACTGTAGAAGGTCCAGCAATCATCATAACAATGGTGTGTTATCAAATCGTAAATGTATAATATAATATGTTGGGTGTCTGCAGGACTGTAAGTTGTACAGGCGACCCTTCATTTAATTTTTAAGTTGTAATTGACTATATGAAGGTCAGATTTTACTATTCTTATTAGTTATTATATTTATATTTAATACAATGATAAGATACTTGATTAGATTTGTTTCAAGCTCTTGTAAATGCCTTTATTCATTTAGTGGACATTCTACATGATTTATACATGAAAATACTGTCAGCTGACTTCATACATGTTTCAAAAGTCCCTTCAGTCAATTAAATGTTCCCTAAAAATGCAGCTAAACAAATTGATTGGATGCAGCATAATTAGAGCACTCTGAATGGTAACAAAGAAAAAAAGACGGGCAATAATCTGCTGAGATGAAACATTTATCAGATTGACTGGATGCAGCAAACCTCTTAGTCCATAATTAATTTAGTTCTTGCTATTTAATGAATTCAGTGGGAAATTCAATTAGCAACTGGTCTGGGGAATTTAAGAATATGTGAAACATGCAAGTACATGGGTTATCTGCTGATAATAGGGACAAATTTCCCAGTCGTTTATTATTCTTATTCTCTGTTCACAAGTTATTTACAATTCTTGATAGACTCAGAGGAAAAATGACAAGGGTCATAAAGTTGGGTTGATTTGAGTTATTGATAATTAATGGATAAGAAATTTGATAACAGTGGTTTAAGTACAATAAACAATGTTTCATGTGCACATATAGGGTGGACTAAACTCTGTCTCACTGGCTAGATTATATGATAGTTTAGAAATTATGGGAAATCTGTTTGGAGCATTTAAAGCTGCACTCTCACAGATTAACCGTTTTGCCATTTTTTTTAATTTTTGTCTTGGAATGAGCCATTTTGCCTAAATATCGGAAAATCAGTGATATAAGACTGCTGATAAAAGATCAGATCACAGTTGTTCATATTTCCACTTGAAAATTATCAAATTTTTATGACTAAAAGCGTATGTTACTAACGCTTTAACAAAAATGCATAAAACATAAATCTTTGAATATTAATATGGAAACCTGCATTCTGATTTTTTTGTCAGCAGTCTTACATCACTGGTTGCTATGCATTTTTGTAAAAATTGGCTTTTCACAGACAAAATGTCAAAACATTCAATCTGTGAGAGATCAGCTTTAATGGAATATTTGGTCAATTGAGATCATTATCAATTTAGATCAATGAATCTAAAGTTAAACTGAGTTTAACATTATGAATGGAAATCTTGACCTAGGAAACATGATCTGGGTTGAGATTCTGTCATTTAACACTGAACTACTGTATAGAGTGACACCCTCTTTTGTGGTTTACTCCCCCCTGGCGGGCTCTAATGATCCGTAATGGCTTCACATGCTCTATTGTAACAAAATATATCTTGCAAATGTGAAAACTCAAGATGATTTTTCTGTCTCATTTAACATTTAACAGATGAAATAATAATCCAGCAGAGGATTGAAATGTTAAATAACCATATGAATAAATATTGTCTTAAAATGTTTAAAGTTGAGATGTATTGTATGACATTCTGTCATAAATCATAATAAATCAGTATAATTGTGGTGTTCTTCATTCTGAAGATATATGCCATATATATGGTTTATATAAATCTCAGTTTAATTTAGTTTTCATCTTTTTAAACTTTATCATGATTTGCAGAGAAGCTTTTGTCTAAAAAAATCAATGACCACAAAATAAATGAAAATTGATGACCCGATCATACATGTGTTAATATGTGAAGCCGCCAATCATTAGCATTGTCCTTTGTCCGGCCGCAGAACTAATCCAAACTTAATAACCAGTTTCCATTAAGAAGCATGTGACCATTGTCAGAGTGATATTGAATGAAAATTTGTACATTATTCAGAAATTGGGAGTTTGTGTGTATTAATTGGAGTGTTTGGGTGTCTCAGGGTATTGATTCAGGGTGTCGGGTGTCTAATTCCGCCCTTTGTTTGGAGCAGTTGGATTGTTTGCCATGTGCTTCTTTAATCAAAATACTTTTAAGTCTTTTATTATTGAAAATGTTGTGATTCAACGCCTTTTTATGGATGGATCCAAGCCATGCATTGTTATGGGAATCATTTCTGCAATATAACCATTATAACACACAAAGCGTACCAAATAGTGGACATTTTTCTTACAGAATGATTTATCTTTCATGATTATTTGTTCATGATTCATATGTAGTAGATAAGCAAATTACTTATTCTATATATAAACAGTTGAAATTGGCACATTGGTAAATGTTACAGCTACTGTTGTATTGAAATCATTGAAATACCTACAATAATACTCATGGTACAGCGCCAAAAGTCCCAGTGAGCTTCTATAACTGTCAGCGGCAGAGAGATTGATCTAGCGCAGTGAGAGTATTGTTGTCCGTTCTGTATACAGGCGACCTCACTGCTCTCAGTATTGACATTTTCTTGCTGCATAATCACATGGTGAGCATTCTCCGAAAACATGGTGCTTAAATTGTTTGTGTGAAATGATCTTCCCCATGTGAAATACTGAACTGTTCCCACTGTAAATAGTGAAATGGATTACTGGATAATGAATTTAACAAGTGGTGGTCAGTGTTTGGTGTGTCACGTTATGTCAATGATGGTTGAATATATATAGCTCCTAGTTCTCTCAGGGTTTTATTGCCATATGTATACCAGGATATCAATTTCTGTGTTTCTGTAATCAGATCTCATAAGGAATATTGAATATCAGATAGATCTATATTCAATCCTGTGTGAATTTTGTTTTCTGGTACAATGGTATGTTATTATATTCATCTATGTTCATATCCTGGATTTGTAATCTTCCAGATGTATTGTAAATTCTATAATGTCCTTGTTTTCTATCATGGTGATAAATTGCCTGTTTAAGTTCACTTGCCAGATGTTCAGGTTATCAATGGGTGGAGGCTGACATTGATAATGAAAAGTCCTGTGAATAAATATTTTCATCAGATAATAATTATGGTCATAAATTTAATATATTTGTATGATAGGTTACCACCAGGCTTCAAGGCTCAATCTTTCATGTTTTGTTTAATTATGCCTGAAGGAAATCCCAAAATACCATTTCTGTTTTTATCTGAAAATACTTCATTTGTATATACGATTTGTTTGATGTTATAATACGGTACTCCTAAATCATTCACAGATAACTTCAGTGTGACAAGTAATATTTGAAAATTATTAGTGTGAGTGTTCATAAATAATGTGTATTGTTTAAATGCCATATCTGAAAGCAATTGGTATTATCAAGAAGTGTGCTATAATAAGTACATGTATATTATATGAAGTGGTGGGTCCTGGCAGCTCAACTTTCAAGAAACCTGTTACAAAATACAGTTGTTGTCCAGCGAATACATGTAGCTACTTGTCATGGTCACTGTTACAAACTACAGTTGTTGTCCAGCGAATACATGTAGCTACTTGTCATGGTCACTGTTACAAAATACAGTTGTTGTCCAGCAAATACATGTAGCTACTTGTCATGGTCACTGTTACAAAATACAGTTGTTGTCCAGCGAATACATGTAGCTACTTGTCATGGTCACTGTTACAAAATACAGTTGTTGTCCAGCGAATACATGTAACTACTTGTCATGGTCACTGTTACAAAATACAGTTGTTGTCCAGCGAATACATGTAGCTACTTGTCATGGTCACTGTTACAAAATACAGTTGTTGCCCAGCGAATACATGTAGCTACTTGTCATGGTCACTGTTACAAAATACAGTTGTTGTCCAGCGAATACATGTAGCTACTTGTCATGGTCACTGTTACAAAATACAGTTGTTGTCCAGCGAATACATGTAGCTACTTGTCATGGTCATAGCTCTTTATAACCAGGAATTGTTGGGAGATATAAATACAGCTTCTGGCCAGTCTATAGGTCTGATTTCCTCCAAATTCTGACCTCAGGAAGTGGCTGTTATTCTTCGTTTACATGCAATTATGATGTCCCATTCTATATGACATATTTCGGTGATTATTATTGTTTCAACATTTCCAGAGATACAGTATTAAATTGTTCAGGGTTGTTTCATCCATAACGGCTTTATATTATCTTTGGGAGTATTATTTGTGTTCATACTCTGTTCCAAGCTTAGGTATTATATCAATACCATTCTGGAGCTCTTCATTGATCAATATCTCTGACTCTGTAGGATGATTTGTTTTGTCAAAGGCCAGAATTAAAAAGTATCTTTGCCCTTACCTGACCGACTGGCCAGAGTTAAATAAAAAGTTTGCCCTTGTAGTCTGACCGACTGGCCTACCCACCCCTCAAACTTACCTACCCGCTACCCTCAAACCTACCTACCTGCTACCCTCAAACCAACCTTCCCGCACCCCTCAAACCTACCGCCTCAAACCTACCTACCCGCACCCCTCAAAACCTACATACCGGCTACCCTCAAACCTACCTACCCTCAAACCTACCTACCCGCTACCCTCAAACCTACCTACCCGCTACCCTCAAACCTACCTACCCTCAAAGCTACCTACCCGCTACCCTCAAACCTACCTACCCGCTACCCTCAAAACCTACATACCCGCTACCCTCAAACCTACCTACCTGCTACCCTCAGACCTACCTTCCCGCACCCCTCAAACCTACCTACCTGCTACCCTCAAACCTACCTACCTGCTACCCTCAAACCTACCTTTCCGCACCCCTCAAACCTACCTACCCGCACCCCTCTAAACCTACATACCCGCTACCCTTAAACCTACCTACCCGCACCCCTCAAAACCTACCTACCCGATCCCCTTAAACCTACCTACCCACTGCCAATCCTTACGTACTCCTAAAAAATTACCTACCTATAGGCCTAGTTTTTTTTTAAACCAAGATTAGGACTGTTTCTCTTGTATAAGGACAATTATTGTAAATATCTGCTGGAAAGTGTGCTTGGTAAGATAGAGTAAACACTCGGTTATGATTTTCTAATTGTCTTCAGACACCTGCACATTTTAAGCCATATATATTTGGAGTCCTTGACTTTTTATCCTGATTTAAGGGCACTCGAAATACAGCAGACTTTGATACTAGGAGTTCCATAAACCAGGACCTAGTATGATGGCATGTCATGATTTGATTCATGTTTATGCAGTAAAATACAATATTCAAACATGAGATTTATAAGACAAAAAGACATTTGTTCTAAAGACGTATTAATGCTTTCTCGTACCTTTCTCTTTGAGATATGCAGCATGTCAGAAAAAGCGTGCCTTCAGTTTTTTAAGTCTCATACATGTATACTAAGTCTTCACTATATGTGTTTATAAAGCTTCTGTAAATTGAATGGAATAATCTGATATTTTGTGCACTCATAAAAGTGGCCTTGACCGACCTTGACTGAGGATCAGCGGCCTTGACCGACCTTGGCCGACCTTGACCGAGGATCAAAAAGAAACAAGATCAGTCTGAATAAAATTATCTTTGGTGAAATGTTTTAAGACTTTTGGGTCCATAGAAAGGATGTATATATATGCATATAGAGATAGCCAGTGTTTGCACAGATTCATGACTAAAGTGGGACACAAAAATGAGGATTGTTTTTGCATTGACATTTAGGTATTGATGTAAAGTCTTATGTAAACTTGTTCATGATAGTGTCAAGTTTTTTTTTCTTTAAAGTTTTATGTTTTGAATATTAAAGTAAATTGTAAAGGTTACATTTATGTTTGCCGATAGATAATGTCCTAAAGTTATGAATGGCACGGCTTTATTTAGGTTGTATATATTTTGAACTTATGAATGAACACACTAGGTGGCAAATATTCAAACCATCAATGACAAAAGACTCAGAATATTGGATTTGTGACTTTACCAATGTATTACAATTTATTTGAATCTATTTGTCAACGAACTTGTGGATATTTCAGAAATTCGTTACATTGTTTGAACACTTGGTCATTTATATTGACAATATTTGTTTAAACAGGAAATATGATTGACTGAATGAGGCAGGATTAACACAGTATTTACCTGCTAAGGTGCTTTAACATAACTGTAATGTTAAAGGTGCGATAAGCATGGATTATTGAAATCGTTTTAAGTTATTCAGCAGAGCTCAATTAAAAACTATTACGTTTAATATTTGGATATCCTAATCGTCATCATAATTACTGAATGGGGGACAATGTTTTTCACATAGAGGATATAAAATCCACCGTGATATGTTAGAATCAAACTCAAAACTTTAATTAGTGTTCCTCTGAGTCAGGATAATGGTAATGAAGGAGCGAAGTCAGTCTGACAGTTTTTTGTGTGTGCAATATCGCGGTCACAGACACCGGCGCCAGTGGAGTTGGCGTCTCGTGTCACGTATTGCCTCCATCCTGCACCTGGACCGTTGTGGGCGGGGCTTATTGTGTGGTCATATCACAGGTCATGTGACGGTTGATGGACGGGAAGGGGACCGACCTCCACGATCCCCAGGGGGCCTCCACCAGCACCGGCAGCTGGACACGCCCAGGACCATCCTTGACGTAGACTACACACTGCTGCAGTCCGGCATCGCAATTCTACCAGGTCAGTGCATTGTCAGACCCAAACAACCTTATAAATACAATATATCAAAATGTTTCTCGTCAATTCATTACTTTATAAAATAAAGAAAAAAATCTTTTTTTAAAAAGATGAAAAATTATTATTGTTTTGGTGTTGTAATAAAACCTTGGCTATTAATCAATATCCAGTTTTGGCATAGAACTTAGTAAACATGTTTTTATCAGTGTCAATATCAGAAAATATGCACAAAAGGAATGATTTGTTGCATGCATAAGAATGTTACATCTTTGACTTTAATAATTGTCATGTTGTGCATGTTAATTGTCTGTTTAACAGCTGAGAATTAAGGATGGCCTTACATGATGGCATATACATGCATGGCTCTTAAAATTAGTTCCAAGTTTCATTTTCATTAAGTGTTAATATGGTTTAAACTGTGTTGTAACATTTTAACAATCTAAAGATATTACTAGCAATCAGGAAGGGTGTGAGAGTGGTCTAGTGGTATAGGTGTCCGCCCCTCACCCAATAGGTTGTGAGTTTGAACACCACCAGGGGTACTTTCTCACAGCGTCTCAAAATGAACACCAGAACTGGTTTTTACCCAGGAAACAGATCCGAGAGTGATTCTATAAGCTAGCAGGTTTCGGCACAATCGAGCTAAAAGAAATTAGTATAAACTAATCAGGAACAAACAAGAATGCATTGAGGACTTGCTATTCATAAAGACTTAATATTCACAAGTTGCCAGGAAATCTAGCAAATTGATTTTACTAGTCTCAGAAGCTTACCGATTCTTTGTTCAGACATCAGTTTTGTCTGCCTCCCACATGTAGTATCGGCATTTGTATCAATGATGTATTTTCTTAGAATATTTATAACCTTCTAGAAGCTCTTAGACTGGATCAAGTGCTTGTTCAAGAGGCCCTGATGGGGTGAGATTATATTGGAGGTCAATGACTTGTGTCTTAACTTTCATATAATCATTTGTTTTCATTGTAAGGGGAATTATTACATCCTTTGTTTGCATTTTAAAGAAGATTATAAATGTCTATTGAAAGGAGCTTAAAATGATAAATCTCTTTAGATAAGAAAAGAACACTTAAAAAAAAGTTAGTATAACATAAATGTTTTGATTGACATTGAACCTTCACTGTTTTCTTATTATGTTCCTCCCATCAACTGCATTAAATGTATACAGGTGAGTCAAGTTCTGATAATGCTTATTTTATTAGTAAGCTAGCTATTATCCGTATTAACTTCAATGGGATTCCTTCTATATCTAATGAAAACAATGCATACAAGCTATGGTGCATAGTTCTCACTGTTCAGGATGCACAAGTTCCATAATCTTTATTGCAGGGAACATTTCTGAGGCACTGATAAAATCTATTTTGTAGATTAAATTGTTTGATTGATGAAAAGATATCTGGATTAAATCAAATACCTTACACCATGATAAATTATGTGAAATATAGCTAATCTGTTTGACTATCCTAATTCCTTTTGCAAACATATTGAAATATTCTTTAAAGGGAAGAATTCTATTTAGTAAAAAATTTAATCCATTATAATAATTATTTTTAAGTAACAAATATTCCCTTTTTTCCAACAGGGAGCCAGGACGGTGCCGGTAATGCCCTGGTGCTCGTGTTCACGTCCAGCTCACTATGGAAGAACCAGCAGGTGCGCAGTACCGACCTCGCCCGCCTTCTCATGTACTACCACACTGTACCCAGGTAAATGGCCCTACCACACTGTACCCAGGTAAATGGCCGTCACCTCATGTACTGCCACACAGTACCCAGGTAAATGGCCGTCACCTCATGTAATACCACACTGTACCCAGGTAAATGGCCGTCACCTCATGTAATACCACACTGTACCCAGGTAAATGGCCGTCACCTCATGTAATACCACACTGTACCCAGGTAAATGGCTGTCACCTCATGTACCCAGGTAGATGGCCGTCACCTCATGTACTACCACACTGTAACCAGGTAAATGGCCGTCACCTCATGTACTACCACACTGTACCCAGGTAAATGGCCGTCACCTCATGTACTACCACACTGTAACCAGGTAAATGGCCGTCACCTCATGTACTACCACACTGTACCCAGGTAAATGGCCGTCACCTCATGTACTACCACACTGTACCCAGGTAGATGGCCGTCACCTCATGTACTACCACACTGTACCCAGGTTGATGGCCGTCACCTCATGTACTACCACACTGTACCCAGGTAGATGGCCTTCACCTCATGTACTACCACTGTACCCAGGTAGATGGCTGTCACCTCATGTACTACCACACTGTACCCAATTAAATGGCCGTCACCTCATGTACTACCACACTGTACCCAGGTAGATGGCCGTCACCTCATGTACTACCACACTGTACCCAGGTAGATGGCCGTCACCTCATGTACTACCACACTGTACCCAGGTAAATGGCCGTCACCTCATTCACTACCACACTGTACCCAGGTAAATGGCCGTCACCTCATTCACTACCACACTGTACCCAGGTAGATGGCCGTCACCTCATTCACTACCACACTGTACCCAGGTAAATTGCCATTACCTTATATGATGCAGACATAAAGTAATTGAAACCTTGGCCATGATGTTAAGGCTCTTCTAAATATTGACATAAAACTTTGTGAATATTTTACTAGTCACATACGCACAGAGTACTGCAGGTAGATAAATCGTCTCTCGATGTGCTTTTCAAATATAATGCTCTCCCTGAGCCAATTTGTGACCACAGGCAAGAATATTGTGGTTATAGGAATATGTGTAACAAGGTCCATAACTGTGTCTTTAATGATTATTGAGTGATGTCCCTTGATTGGAAGTAGGATGAGGATTGGCATCTCCTGTGGTGTGCTGGTCGAACTTGGGTCCTAAATGGAAAAGGTCAGGTTGTACAGCCACACAGCCTGTCTGTAGTTCAGATTATCTGATGCAAACTGTAAACAAATGAATTCTGATTCTCTTCCAATCATCATGAAAACATAAATAAGGCATTGACGTTGCTCAAATTGGCCAGATAAAATGATGACATCCCTGCCAAATTAAAGTGGTCTTACAACCAAAAATATTATAACACATCGCGAAGGAAATAACACCTGTATAATGAATAACACCCCGTTTTCTCAGGGAGACACCATGTGATATGCTATGTGATTTAACACATTGTTATTTCAGGGAGACTATACGATGCCGAGGCCTTACAGTCGTGGCGGACATTCGGGGCTCCACGGCTTCAACCATTAACTCCTTGCTCGAATCTCTATATCTATTTGAGGTAAGAGCAGAATAAAGAGCCAATATTTGGAACATGTTTTGCAGGATTGCTGCACGTGTTATGTGGCAAAAACAAACTTATGTATATATATATATATATATAAACTTCTTTACAATAATACAAAAAAAGCCTTTTCCAAATTCTTCAATATTTATTTGGCATTGCTTTCCAAACCGTTTATAAATAATCACTTTAATGTTGCAACAAAAAAAACTTTTTTTATGAGGTGTTAAAATGACATTTAATAGAGATTTAGGAAGCATTATTTATACCTCATTGTGCGCACTGAATATAGAGGAAGACCTTGGACCATGATTACAATCTGTCTCAAGTCCCAGTTTAGACTCTGCAGAAAACCACTTTTAATATTTTGTCAAAAAATAATTTCAAAACCATTCCTATTAAAAAATAAATATGTTCATAAAAATAACATTTCAAATAGTTAAAAGCTTCGATCATCAATGCTCTGTTAAAAGGAAAATTCACAATGAAATGAAGATTTTCAGTCTAAAGTCTTTAGTTTGAACTCTTAAAGACAGGTCATAGCTAGGTATGGGCCCAGAAATATCTTTCCAAATGTAATTGTCAATTGTTTACCCATAATGCATTGTTTTGTATGCAAATGATCACTGTGTGTATAATGTTTATGGTCAAGCGTGTCAAGAAAGTAATTACTGTCATTTAATGGCTCATGATGGTCGTAATTACTTTGTGGTAATAAAGTTCAAAAGTGATAAACACAAATAAGTGGGTACAGTATGAGTATATTAATAATGTATGATATTAACCTTTAACCAAAAGTCTGACTTTTCTGTCTTTTTGTCACCACAAATGTTCCTATATTCCAGGGCAACGTATGTGGAGGTATAGCCGTTGTCCATCTACTGTGTGACAGACACACACAGGCCCTTGTCCTCAAGTCACCTATATATGATGTTCACTCAGCATTCCAGGTTCGCTCACATATAATTCTGTTGATTGTTTTAATTTTAGCCTCTTTTTTAGCCAATTTTCAAGGGTAAGGCTCAAATTTCACAGTTTGGATTGGCAACCTTCTAGGTTTGCAAATGATCTAGTAGTCATTAATTCATGGATGAGGCTATTTTGAAATTACATTTTGAGACAAAATATGCAAGAATATTGAGAAGCAGTGTTTGATTGATTAGCTTTTAAAACTTGTTAAAGTGTTAAAAACTGTGAGAAAATCAATCTAAATGCTTTGATTTTTCTCCCATTTTATGAAATGAAATGAACACAACATGACAGCTAAAATTCTATTCACATTAAAACATTTTATATCAGTTTGATATAGCAAAAAATATCAGTTCATGAATTTTAAATTTTCAATCTGTAGACTAGTCATCGAAGTGTGGTAAGTATGTTGGCTTTTGGCGATTAGAGACTGCTTCCATGTTCACCCATTAGTTGTAAATGGAGTCTGTGCCCATATTCATTGTATGACTTTAACCCATGGCATTCTTACCCAGTTCACCCATTAGTTGTAAATGGAGTCTGTGCCCATGTTCATTGTATGACTTTAACCCATGGCATTCTTACCAGTTCACCCATTAGTTGTAAATGGAGTCTGTGCCAATGTTCATTGTATGACTTTAACCCATGGCATTCTTACCCAGTTCACCCGTTAGATGTAAATGGAGTCTGTGCCCATGTTCATTGTATGACTTTAACCCATGGCATTCTTACCAGTTCACCCGTTAGATGTAAATGGAGTCTGTGCCAATTGTTCATTGTATGACTTTAACCCATGGCATTTTTACCCAGTTCACCCGTTAGATGTAAATGGAGTCTGTGCCCATGTTCATTGTATGACTTTAACCCATGGCATTCTTACCAGTTCACCCGTTAGATGTAAATGGAGTCTGTGCCAATTGTTCATTGTATGACTTTAACCCATGGCATTCTTACCCAGTTCACCCGTTAGATGTAAATGGAGTCTGTGCCCATGTTCATTGTATGACTTTAACCCATGGCATTCTTACCCAGTTCACCCGTTAGATGTAAATGGAGTCTGTGCCCATGTTCATTGTATGACTTTAACCCATGGCATTCTTACCCAGTTCACCCGTTAGATGTAAATGGAGTCTGTGCCCATGTTCATTGTATGACTTTAACCCATGGCATTCTTACCCAGTTCACTCGTTAGTTGTAAATGAGTCTGTGCCCATATTCATTGAAAGGCTTTAACCCATGGCATTCTTACCCAGTTCACTCGTTAGTTGTAAATGGAGTCTGTGCCCATGTTCATTGTATGACTTTAACCCATGGCATTCTTACCCAGTTCACTCGTTAGTTGTAAATGGAGTCTGTGCCCATATTCATTGTATGACTTTAACCCATGGCATTCTTACCCAGTTCACTCGTTAGTTGTAAATGGAGTCTGTGCCCATGTTCATTGTATGACTTTAACCCATGGCATTCTTACCCAGTTCACTCGTTAGTTGTAAATGGAGTCTGTGCCCATGTTCATTGTATGACTTTAACCCATGGCATTCTTACCCAGTTCACTCGTTAGTTGTAAATGGAGTCTGTGCCCATATTCATTGTATGACTTTAACCCATGGCATTCTTACCCAGTTCACTCGTTAGTTGTAAATGGAGTCTGTGCCCATGTTCATTGTATGACTTTAACCCATGGCATTCTTACCCAGTTCACTCGTTAGTTGTAAATGGAGTCTGTGCCCATGTTCATTGTATGACTTTAACCCATGGCATTCTTACCCAGTTCACCCGTTAGATGTAAATGGAGTCTGTGCCCATGTTCATTGTATGACTTTAACCCATGGCATTCTTACCCAGTTCACCCGTTAGTTGTAAATGGAGTCTGTGCCCATATTCATTGTATGACTTTAACCCATGGCATTCTTACCCAGTTCACTCGTTAGTTGTAAATGGAGTCTGTGCCCATGTTCATTGTATGACTTTAACCCATGGCATTCTTACCCAGTTCACTCGTTAGTAGTAAATGAGTCTGTGCCCATATTCATTGAAAGGCTTTAACCCATGGCATTCTTACCCAGTTCACTCGTTAGTTGTAAATGGAGTCTGTGCCCATATTCATTGTATGACTTTAACCCATGGCATTCTGACCCAGTTCCCCGTTAGTTGTAAATGGAGCTGAGCACATATCCATTGTACGACTTAAATTTAATGGCAATCTTATCTAGTTCACCCGTTGGCTGGCAATTTGAGTTGTTTATGAATGACAAACTTACTATTCCATTATAATAATATGGGTCAAATATTTTTTTTGGCTGTTTTCTCACTTTTTCCTCATTTTGTGCAAGTTTTGGGAAGAAAAATGCTTTTGCTTTCCTTTGTGATACGGTTTACCTTTGTGCAAACAATTGTTCCCAAATACTATAATCAGAAAGAAAGCAGCTTGTACACAAGAGTCATGTTTATGATATTATTCAAGAATTTATAACTTCAATTTTTTTTAAGAACAAATAAGGTTTTGTGACAGAATTTGTGTTAGTTTCATGCATTAGGTTAGTGTTCTTCATATATATATATATAAACTGCCAAAACTAATTATTATAAATATTTGATTCTTAATTTACATCTTGAATAAATCCTTTCATATTTTTTTTTATTTTAAATATATTTTAAATACAGTGAAGAAAACATTCAATAAAGAATATTGCAGAAATAATGGCAGGGTCTTCATGTTGGTGCTAGCTCAGTTAATTTCTTGTATAGTTTCTAAGAACAGTCTTGTTTGTGTATTTCTAATTTTGGTATACATAGTGTTGTGTTGCCAAATAACTTTTAGTAAGCACTCGGGCACCGTGCAATCAAAAAAAAAAGTTTTTTATTATATGTTATACAGTTGTTTACCACTACAACAGTAGGTTATTGATCAAGCAGACTCACAGAGAATGTTCCTGCACTTGAAGAATCTGTTACTTTGTACTATGAACAGATCAGAATGATACTTATAGTAACCTTCAATAATAATTCTAATTAAATTATTCAATCCAATAATTTGAAGACTGTTGCCATAGTCCAAAAGCTATGGTCGGAGGAAATTAATGTTTGTTTTCAATAGGTTTCACAGTTATTAGAGTCTTCCCTGTAGTGCAGGCCTGCATACTTTTATAAGTGAAATCAGAATCTTAAACCATTGCAGATGGACATAACATTTTTAACATTTGGTGAATTAATGCACGCACAGGCTTATCAAACCCAGGGCTGTTAGATCTTAGGTGGTCAACGACCTTATTTACTTTAAGTTCTAAAGAAATACAACTTTGTGCTCTAATTTCCAAGTTTGTAGATAAAACCTTTAACCAAACGGATACCCGGTAACTATTTTTATATGGTCATGCATGCAGTTAATTCCATTATGAGACTAGTTAGAATTACACATTAATAACAATACAAATAATATGGTTGGATACATTTCTCTGTAAATTGTGATGTATATAAATGATATAATAAGTCAAGAAGAAATATTAAAGGGTATAGAATTATGTGTAAGTAAAATTACTTGTATTGGGAAGTATACTCGTAAAAGAAAACTGCTTAATTAGATATGAATTTGATTTTCAAAAACATATCCATGTGTTTTCAGATAAACCTGCTGCTGTCGCCCGGGCTCCTTGCCTCATACATCTCGCCCAATCAACTGCTGCCCGCCATGGATGGGACATTACAATACAGTCATGAAGACTGGCTGCGATTCCATATGGTAACCTTTTAAGTTTTAGTTTTATGACCAAAACATTCAAGAAGAAGTTTTATTTGTTTTCATTTAATTACAATTGAGTTTACATGAATGATTGACCTGTTTGAGTCAGTAACTATATAAACAATGTACCGGTAGGGCTAGTTCCATATGAGGATGTAGATGCTCCATGGAATCATACAATATGAGAATAGAATATAGGTCCTCCAGCTACATGAACATGTGTGTGCAGCATTCTACTGCCAAGAGTCTTTTATCATTAATTTGTCAATGTTCTAAAACTGTTCATTCATGATTAATTCAGTTGATCATGGATCTCCTAGTATTAAAAGCTAAGATGAATATGGCATATGTTCCAGAAGTTTGTTATAATGTGTTTTTTATGCCCCCACAAAGTGGCGGCATATAGGGTTGCCCTTGTCCGTACGTACGTCTGTCTGTCTGTACGTACGTACATCCCGAAGATTGTTTCCGATCTAATTCTTGAAAACTGTTTGTCCAATCCTCACCAAACTTTATTGTGGTATAAAATGAACTTTATTCATGCCATATTCATATTCTGATTAGGAGTGACACTGTAGAAATAAACTTGATAATTGTGGCTGCTTAGCAACAGGGGGAATTCTCATCCCACAAAAATGTGTTAATATAATGACCTTTAATAATTCTCTGACTTCATAAGTTGCCCAGTTAGTTCAAGTGTATCAAAGGGACTTGCTCATGTTTTGGTTACATGCACTTTTATGTATGACAAAAGTGTTACAAATCATTAGGAGTGCTCAAACTAATATACCAAAAGCTGGAACTCTGCAGCAATTTTTAATATTTGCTCAAATTTCATCTTTTTAGATCACAATCATCATTAGAATTAATAACGCTAATGGTCACTTAATAACTTTGTTGTTATGTAATTGGTTGATGGACATTATCGCGTGATGTTATATATGTATTGTTAAAAGGTAAAAATATGCATCACTTATGTATAAGTCCTGGTGGCCTATTGGTGAAAGCATCGGGTTTCTATTTCCTCCTGGCATGGATTTGCATCACACTAAAACCAAAATACTTTTTATACTATAATTGTATTGAATTGACTGATTTTTGGTCGTAAAACATTACTGAGCCACTATAACAAACTGATATATCATCATTTCATGGAAGTGGATAACGTAATGTATTCAGCCAGTGTTGTCTCCCATTTTAACTTCTATAAATTATACCTTTGAATTATCACACAGTAGGTTGTCATCATGACATTGATGAATCTTGTATATTTGAATTGCTGAAAACACAATTAGGCATCTGTCTAATGACAATGTTAGGTCATTAATTATCATTGTACATTTCTACAATTAGTTTAAACATAGCTCAAACTTAACTACAAGTTGCACAAGTATGAGGATATGTAGCTACCACTTACTTTGATATTTCTGTAGAGGATGTTTCTTTTTCATAGCAATGATTCCCCCACTAGAAACTGCTGATAAAAATGCTGTTTATTTGCTGTTGAACATAAATCTTATTGCGCCCACAGGTGCCCCCTGTATTCAGACATGTTGAAGGAATGGTGTTAATGAATAATTGTTATTCTGACGAAGTTATATTGGGTGGAACTGTAACATTTAATTTTATGAAGTGTTGACTGATTCCTCAATCTAACCAGATGTAGCAATTGTTGGTTGTTCACAAGGCATCTGTAGCATCTGAGATGCAGTTAGAGAGAAAAGACCCATGTATGTCCATCAGTAATGATTGGTAGATAGGACCAGATTCTACTGAAGGAGAAATCAAACATGCACTGACAACCTTCTTACATTTCATGGGGAGAGTGGAGGAGCTATCAGGTGTATTTCGGCTACCAGGCTGTGCCAAGAAGGCCAACACACTTTTTGCAAACTAATATTAACCATATGATATCTGTCACAGAGACTAGACCCATTCCTGTCATCTTGTAGCTCAAACTTGGGCATTACCTCGTCAGTGTATTTGGGGAGTAATCAAGGTGGTCTGTGTGTCACCTAGGAGGATCTACTGTATGCCTACAAATACTGTATAATTATATTTTCTCTTTCACAGAGACTAGACCCATTCATGTCGAGCTGTCGCTCAGTGGGGCAGTTCTTGGTTGGAGTATTGGAGGAGCTTTCAGGGGTGGAGCGGGTACCCAGTTCCGCACAGGAGGCAGAATCCCTTGTGCGTAGACAGGAGAAGTTAGTTGCAGGGGTGTGGCAGGACAGCCGGGTGACACGCCTTCATGGGGAGGGGGAGGCCACGCTACAAGCTCTGCAGCGGGATCACACAAGCATAGCTCATACTGAAGACTATAGGTATACTGGCATCCTTGGAACCTTTAGCAAAATGGTTATTACATGCATACCAAATGAGAGTAAGAAATTCTTGATCACTTGACTGTATGCATTTTGGGGTATTAAAGTGCTAATACTAGAATAGAAAATTCAAAAAAAGTCAGTCAATTATTCTTAACACTTTAAATAAAGATAGCATGTGAATTATGTTAGAAAGCAAATACCTGCAGTCTTTGACTGATAATTTCAGTGCCATATTATTTGCTTAGAAGTACTGCTGATGCTTAAATGTTGATAAAAATACAGCATTAAATGTTATTAGATCTCTCATGTTTTATACACCCTTCAATCCTGAAGGTACAGTATGGAGGATGTCACACGACTGTTCCGTCACGTCCAGGACACGTTATCCCGCCTCCTGCGACTCTCAGACACTCGTATGGCGCGCCTAGAGACTTGCCTACAGCTACGAGACTTTGAGGAGGAATGTTCCAAGGTGCGCACAGGAGAAAAAGTTTTAAGAATTCAACTCATTTTCTTATTATTTCATTTATTTAAACATAAAACATTCAAGGCATCCACTCATAGATTTTATATATATATATTTATATGTTGGCTACAATTTTTATTGCTTTTAAAAAAAAGCACTATTCAGCAACTAACAGGTGCTACAATGTATGTTCTAAATGACTCAGATAAGAACATGTTTACAGCAGGAGGGTAATCAAATTACAAGTCAATGGCTGTAAATGTATGTTATAATCTAATTGTGCAGTCATGACACTGGTATTCTCAAATGTATTATAGAGGTCGATGTGTAACTGTTACTCTCCTTACGTCAAAACGCGTACATACACATATAACAGTATATACATTTTCTGGCAGATTCCCTCCACTGTCTTGTCAAGACTCGCAATGATACAGTACATGTATTTATTTTGATAGATGACAGCTATAGCATTCTAAATGGCATTTAAAACAGAAACAGTTGGTTTCTTTTCGCTTTCTTTCCTCGATATACACATTGTGACTGGTCAAGGCATACAGGTATGCTGGAATATACCAGAGAACGCGCTTTGATCATGGAACTTGTAATCACAGCTACAGGTGTTTTCTGTCATAGAAATTTGTCAGTGGTTCTCAGGTATGACAGTATAATTAATGGAACTCTGGGCTGGTTCTTTTTACTTCACAAACTGACACAGGCCAACTTCATCATGATAATTCCATCTTACAGTTCACTGGCCGACTTAAGTTATTGCTGTTCAGTCAAAGAACTTGATTTCTTTATATAGATATATATTTTTGTGTTTCAAGGAAAATGTACCAGTTCAAAATAACTCTTCAATGATATTGCATTTAAATGATTACATGCAAAATGGGATATATAAAAGGGTAAGACCAATAATTAATATCAGTGTACATTTCTTATACATTTAGTAATCAATATCTGTAATCTATATCATTTTTACCTTTAATACACTGTACAGTCTAGATTAATTAACATTTGATATATTGATTAATAGATCATGCAACAAGCAGCAGTTCATATTCCAATTTAATCCTTTAATCAAACTGCGTGCAAGATAAGGATTTTGCCGTTTTACTTACTGCAGATATCGGGTCCAAAATCTGCTGATTTGTTGTATAGAATTCTATTCGAACTCGTTCATTGGTCCTTTATCTCAAAAATTAATTAGTTCATGTATATATTCTGTAATCATGGCAAGTAATTAAGATAGAAAAAGTCAATATCTGATGCACCCATGAAGTGAACCTGTTAACCTTGATTAAATGATGGTGTTGATAACAAATGTTTAAAGTGAACCCTATCAGCTTTAATCATGTTAATCCGAAAGTTTGAAAACACAGGGTTCTTTATGTAAGATTTACAGGACATTATGGTATTAAGTTTTTCTTTGATAATATGGTTACTTTGATAGAAAACTGCTAGACATGTTTTCTTAATGTATTTTTGTGAAATGAAAATACCGAACAAGATTGAAAAGATAAGAGAAAGATGCAGACGTGAAGATTTGCCCAGTGGCCCAGCAGAGAATACATGTAGGCATAATGTAGCCTGATTAGCAGATATTAACGGAGATAACTAGAAATTATCATCACCTTACCTGCCCACATTAACCCCCCCCCCCCCCCAGATCTTTCCTTGATTGAAGCCTGTATGTTCCACTGGGGGTGCTTCATTTATATCATGCAAAACAAGCAGATTTTCATCAGTTCAATTTTGGATCTTCAGTTTGAATGGTGTTCCAAGTTTGTTAGAACATTCAGTGATTTGTGGAAGGGATCATGGATATTGTACTTTGATATATTGCTTGATTTTTAAGAGTGAATGAATTATTATTAGTGTTATTTCACATCAAAATGACTTAACTAAACTTTAAACAAAAATGTATGTAACTATTTGAGTGTTGAATGTTTTCTTGTTAAAGATCTAGTCTGGTAAATTTTTCTTTAATTTTATAGATTGTTTCATTTCCATTGAATATTGAAATACTACTGATAAATCTAAAATTTCCAAGGACAATTATATATACTGAATGGAAACTGATACAAAATTATTAAAAAAATGTAGTGATTACACTGTTGAGATTAGAAGAATAACAAATCTGAAAATAATTGAAACAAAGACCAGAGCTGGGACAGGTGTTGTTGGGAGTTGATGAGTCAGTATGAGAGGAATATAAACACCTCTAACAGAACAGTCCCTGGAAAATCATTTCTCCCATTCAATAGCCTGGATCTACATCTGGTGAAGAGGAGATTTTGAAAGGCTGTTTTATTGAAGAGAAATACTTCAGAGATGTTTTTTGCAATAAATTACAAGATGTTTCTCAATATTGTGTGAACATTTACGAAGAAATGTGCTCATAGAAAAAACATTATCTTGTCATCTATATAAATAGTTGGATTGTTTACTTAAATATTTCAAACTTTTTATAAGTTTAAAATAGCCATGAGTGTTGTGAAGCGTAGTGTGTCTTTAAGACCGTACCGGGCCCAAATAGGGTCCAGAAAAAGGGCCAATCGCTGGTCCCTGTCTTCAGATGTTCTGATTTGGAATGCTCTCTCTCACACGTCGATGTTTGGATGTAATGTAAGTGCTGTGGGGTGATGTCAGAAATGTCATAAAACAATAATTTTATTTTCTGTGGCTATTTAAATTGTTTTAATTTTTGGCTTTTTCCTCTATATAAAGTTTTCACTATAAGCTTTGTGAGACAACCAGGATGGTACATCCACACACTTAACAGAAGGACTTGCACCCAGTTCATGCCATTATTTATACATTGAAATGGCTGCAAACACTGGGCCAGATAGGGTCTTCAGCGCCTGAGCACAATGGCAGTCAACTCAATGTATATAATTATGAACTAAAATATACATGACATATATGTGCAGGTGTTCACAATGCTTCACACACTGGGTCAGGCCAGACAATTATGGAACACAACCTTGAGGATATCCTTAGACAACAGTATACATAATTATAAACTTAAATTCATGCCATTATTTGCTCTTGAAAGAGTTAGCGTGGCTTTATTCATGGAGAGGGTAGAGAGTTTTCTGCACCACACAAGTATGGCAGAGAACTGCAACGGCATCAACACACAACAGGTTTTGACATACCTAATTCAAACTAATTCACACCATTCTTTATATGTGCAGGTGTTGACGTGGCTGCACACCCAGGGCGGGGAGTGTCTCCAGCGACATAACAACATGGCAGACAACCTGAAGGGTATCCGCACCCAACAGAAGGACTTTGACAAGTTTTACTATGCTGCTATGGTAAGTATAGGGTTAGTTAGGGTCGGGAATCGGTTCCAGTTTGACAATCAATTATCAATTCCATTCAAGTAACCGATTATCGATAGTACAATTGGTTTTTGACAATACCTTTATTGTAGTTTTAGTCTTGTACATAACTATGCTTATGAGTATGTTTGAAGTTATTTAGTGTTGTTGTTATTGTTAATGATAATAACTGAACACTTACGAATATCTAAATGAACTCGAAGGAGAATATCTCATATTAACTGAACTTAAATACCGAGAGGTAAGAAGAAAAACAACTTGCAGATTGAATCAATTATCCATTATGACAAAATACAATTGATTGTCCCCGTTTTCAGGCCCAACCAATCATTTTTCAATTTTAATCTATTTTCCAAACATCACTAGGGTTAATGTTGTTTCTTTGTGGCAATAATATACCATTATCAAGGTAATTGACCCACACTTAGTGAAATACTTATGTCTATGTATGTCTATTAGTGTCTGCTCTTGCCTCCACCAATGGTATTGTCTGATGCTGGATGATGACAACTGCCACATTTCCATTTAGTTAATAATTGGTTATATTAAGTTGTGGCTAGTTTACAGCCATTCCGCACTGAAACATATATAGTTATTGTTTATTTGTGGTCTGTTTGTCATTTAAATAGGCGCCAGCTGCCCTACGTCTGCCAATTTAATGGTTTAAAAGACTGTTAATGTTTTCAAACGGAAACTGTTACGTAATGTTGGTATCATTTTAAAGCTCTTCATCAATCAAATCAAATTTTAAGAAAGAAAATGGTTTGACCTAACCTTGTTGGTGAAATGTTTGTGTGTGCAAAGTGATAATAAATAAATATGTGTGGACCAAAGTGCTGCTGATTGTGGACCTTGCAAACAACTAATAATGGTTCAGTTGGCTCACAGCCCATCTAATAATTTTGTGGTTTCTGTATGAGCTCTTACCTATATTACTTCAAGCCTTAATGGCCCCAATTTCTCAAACACTCAATTATGACATGATCATGCTTAAAGTACACTATTTTGGTATTTGTGTAAAGTGTGAATAATTATCACTTAAAGATTTCTGAAATTTTTAACTTTTATCAAAGATTACCACAATAAAAACATTTTGGTTTTGAGAATAGTAGTTTCAGTTTGTAATTTGGTTAAATGAAATATGATACTCAAGCATGTTATACCTCAGATATTTGATAAAAGTTCGGATTCATGCCTAATATATGTTTTTGTAATGCGTACGTGCATCAGGCCATGAATTATGTGGTTTTTTTTAAATTTTAAGGACTGGTTTGAAAATGTACTGGACTACCCTGGTTTGAAAAAAACTGAATACCCACTCCATTTTCTAATGTGCAAAACTTGTAATTATACTTTTTTTATCCATAAACATCTAAAGAACAGATAAACGATACATTTGGGTATTTATCATAATGAAATCCGTAGTTTTTCTACCCTTTGCAAGGGGACATTTTCAAGCAAGTTTTTAATTTGCAGCTTTATACCAGGATTGCAATCATGTTGATATTTATTTATAAACGAAGAAAATGTTATATATATATATATATATATCGACTGCTCCCACCCTGTCCAAGAATGTGCCTTCCTTAATGTAATCAGGCCACCTGTCCATGATCTGGCTGTTCAATTTTCATCCTTGAAGATACATCATAAAGCTTGTTTGATGGAAATATGTGAGGAAATTATTGAATGCCTTGGATTGTTCTTGTTATAAATCCTATCTGTCTTTCTGTGTGTAACATGTGAGAAACAACAATTAGTGGTATCTATGAAGATATGGTTCAGGACATTGAAGTGATGAAAGGATATATTGTTCTTTATTTCACACATAATTTGTCTAGTTAATGGTCATGTACTGTGTTTATGATATTGATAAAGTGAAGCACACTTCTTTTCCATGTCTTTTAGAATCATTTCCAAAAGAAATATTTTTTGGTACCCCCAACCCCCCCAATTATAAAAAAGTTCAAATTTGTTATCAAAATATCTCATAATCTCAGAATTATTATGGTGATAGTGATGACTGCACAGGTTTGAGCAATCTGCCTGTTATTGATTTTCCCTGGAAATTTTTCCAAGCAATGTCATAGAAGGTCTGTGACAATTATTTTCTACAGGTTTATTTCTGGTCAACCTTCCCAAAGATTGTTGCTTTTAATTGCAAAGATTGTTCTTTTTTGTATTCACTTCAAACAAGCGATATTAAAGTTGCGGATATTATTTCTCTGGAATTTATGAGTTTATGAAGGGATCTTCGTGGAATTTCTTTAAGATGGGAACAGGTAGGAAAATTAGGTCAGAACTGTCATAAAGGAGTGTCAAGGAGCTCCTGTACTTCTAGAAATTGAAGGAAATACAAGAGAATAGAAATAGTTTTTCAGAAACCAGAAGGCAATATAAGCTGTGCAGTTGATTTTCATTACTAGCAGAATCATGATATTGTTATGATCATCTCACGGTGATATTTAATTACAAATACCTAGGAAAGAATGAGTAACTCTTTGGTTAACATTTTATAAAGAGCATTATACAGACGGAACATCTGGAGGAGGTGACAGGGTACAAGGAGCTAGCCACCATTGTTTTGTTCATACTCTTATCTCGTGCATTACAGAGCCACATAGAGAAGGGTAATGATCTCCTTGAGGATGCTGGCTGTCTGGCACGGGCCGGACATCTCGAGGAGGTGACAGGGTACAAGGAGCTAGCCACAATGCTCAAACGCCAGTTGCAGACGTTCTCAGAGAGACTTGAGGAGGTCCGGGAACGGATAGGGGCTACAACAAAATGCTACCAGCTACTTGATAAGGTATTGATGGATCTTCTCCTTCAGAATCGCCATTGCTGGGCCTGAATTCATGTGAAGTCTGGCAAGGGCTTCTGGGCATAATCCCAACAGAAAAATTGTATTCAAAAATGTATTTCCAGTATTATGTCTAGAACTAACAACTTTGCAAACACTTGTTACTGCATCAATATCGAAAAACGGTGTATATTAGAAATCAATAATTTGCATTTAAATCGCATTGTTAAATATGTTCAAAATAATGGACTGTTTGGTTAAATTTATCATCCCTCTTCTCATTCAGACATATGAGTGGGCCCTGGAGTCTATGAAGTATGTCGCCAGTATGAAGATGGAGCTGTGTGCCTCCCCAGAAGGCCTGGAGAAGCTACTGCACAGTCTGGAGATTTACCTACAGGAACACCCGCCGGTCGGGCACGAGTCATTTTCCCAGATGGCCGATCTAGCGCAACAATTACACAATGATAAACTGCTGGAGCAGTGTCAGACTGCGCAGAATCGATGCATTGAGACTCAGAAGATGTTGGAATTGCGGGCAACAACTCTTCAGCAGTTTCATTCACAACTTGAACAGGATAAGGCTGGATATACCACAAAGATGTCAGCCGCATTTAATAAAGACTCTGGCCAGAGAGTTACATATGACTTGTCAAAGTACTTTCCACATAGTTCGCCATCTCCTAAAAAGACTAATGCAAGTGCTGCAGCATCTCCTGCACACTCCAGTGACAGTTCTATATCACCCGCTCACAGAGCGGGGCAGTGGGAGCCCAAAGACTCCAGTACGCCCGTTGTGCCTAAGACCTACTCTCGGACTCAGTTAGAACGGCTACGAAGCCTTTCATCTCAGTCACCTTCATCGTCATCTACCTCATCCCCTGTCCACGCACAAACCTCTCTCTCCCCGAGAAGCCCTTCTCATGCCTCACTGATTCACCCTGTATATGCCTCCCCCACTCATCTCAGCTACCCTGCTTCACCCAGCAACTCTTCACAAGATGCTAGTGTCACAAACTCAAACAGAACTGATACCAGTGATAGTTCGTCATCTAGTGATAGACTTAAAGCTTCAGAAAGTGACAATGTGAATGCTAGCAGCAATACATCACCTCAGAAGTCCTGGAATATGAGACGTGCAATATCTGTCCCCGGGGCAGGATCTCCGAGGAGCGAGGACGGCGGGGGCAACGAAGAGAGTAAAAGTGACCGGGTTGCCTCACTGAGACAGGATGGCCGCACCAACAGCATGATCACTGGCAGCTCAGACAGCTTGCCAAGGTATTATATATTTGTTATACGAGGTTCAGTTATAAATGTTAAGAATATTGATATTGATTTTTATTGGTAATTAAACAGTTTCCATTTCATTTTTAAGGAAATTTTAGAATTGTTTGGAATCAATTAATCAATTATGGTAACTACTTCTTATAACCGACTCACACCTGTAACAATACATTTAGTTTTTCGCCGTTTCGAGCGGTTGCGTATAAATATGTTGTATTCATTTCGTGATTTTTTCAGCTGCATTTTCAGGGATATGCAAAATGTACAAGTGTACATTTCTATACATCAATTCAGATTTGTTGAAGTTTAAAGATGTCATATGTATTCAAGCATTCAATGAGCGCATTATTTCGACCGAATCACCGTGTAATCATTTGTAGTAACGATCTGATGTGCCTACTATGAACGTGGCCCTGAAGGACCCCCGTTCAAAAACAAATTTGAATGTAGAGCTGGTAAAACAAAGGCTTTAAAAATTATTTCAAAATGAAAATGCTTTCTGATTATTTTTTAAAATTGTTACAATTTTTGGTTTTAATCAAAATATCTTGAAGTACCAGGACCTGAACAAATATGTAAACAATATCAGCTTGACATTTCATTTTATCTTCTAGATTTATTTTTAAACTTATGTTTACTATATTGCTTGACATCAATCTCATATATGGTTTCAAATTGTTAACCTTATACCTGTGTTATATTCGCAGCCTGCCAGAGGAGGAGGACGAGGGAGTAATATCAGGCGCCCCACGGGAACTAGCGCCTTACTTCCGTCGTGAGTGGACCCCTGTGCCAGTGAACTCCCACCTGACAGACACCTCCACCCCTGTCACCCCCCTTGAAGACCTCAAACTGTCAGAACCAGAGATAAAGAGCAAAAGGTACGATTAAATTATCAGTTTTGTTTTAGTTTTGGCATAGTTTATATCACATTTTTAGCTCTACTGGCCAAAGGCCAGAAGAGCTTATGCGATGGTAATGTGTACGTAGTATGTGCATCCGTGCATCCGTGCGGCAGTGCGTTCGTGCGTCTGTAAACAATTGCTTGTGAACATGATACAGTCTTCAGTTTTGATTGTATCTTGATGAAACTTGTACAATATCTAGATATCCATTAGAGCTGGATTCCTTTCGAAAACCAGCCAGATCCGCCCATGCATGCCTAGATTATGGCCCTTGATAGTATAAAAAAATGCTATTGTGTATACAATTGGTTGTGAACATGAAACAGTCTTCAGTTTTGATTGTATCTCGATGAAACTTATACAGTATCTAGATATCCATTAGAGCTCGGTTCCTTTCGAAAACCAGCAAGATCCGCCCATGAATGCCTAGATTATGGGCCATGAAAGTTTTAAAAAAATGCTTTCTATTTTTAGCCAGGTCTGCATGAGTGAATTCTATTTTTAGCCAAGTTTACATGTACATGTAAATTCAAGTCTAGAGTTAAGGGAGACAATTTGCAAGTCTAGGATTTTGAGAGACAATTTGTTTTTTAGGCCCCCGAAGGTGGGCATATTAAAATCGCACCGTCCATCCGTCCGGCTCTGTAACTTTTTCTTGTATGGACAGATTTTAAAATAACTTGCCACATGTGTTCCACATACCAAGACGACGTGTGGCGTGCAAGACTCGTGTCCCTACCTCAAAGGTCAAGGTCACACTTAGTGTTTATTCACAATGGAGTGCTGCATATAAGGACATAGAGTATAGGTTGTCGTGTCCGGGCTGTAACTTTCTCTTGTATGGACAGATTTTGAAATGACTTGCCACATGTGTACCACATACCAAGACGACGTGTCGTGTGCAAGACCCGTGTCCCTACCTCAAAGGTCAAGGTCACACTTAGTGTTTATTCACAATGGAGTGCTGCATATAAGGACATAGAGTATAGGTTGTCGTGTCCGGGCTGTAACTTTCTCTTGTATGGACAGATTTTGAAATGACTTGCCACATGTGTACCACATACCAAGACGACGTGTCGTGTGCAAGACCCGTGTCCATACCTCAAAGGTCAAGGTCACACTTAGTGTTTATTCACAATGGAGTGCTGCATATAAGGACATAGAGTATAGGTTGTCGTGTCCCGGCTGTAACTTTCCCTTGTATGGACAGATTTTAAAATAACTTGCCACATGTGTTCCACATACCAAGACGACGTGTCGCCTGCAAGACCTGTGTCCCTACTTCAAAGGTCAAGGTCACACTTAGTGTTTATTCACAATGGAGTGCTGCATATAAGGACATAGAGTATAGGTTGTCGTGTCCGGGCTGTAACTTTCTCTTGTATGGACAGATTTTAAAATAACTTGCCACATGTGTTCCACATACGAAGACGACGTGTTGCGTGCAAGATTAGTATCCCTACCTTAAAGGTCCAGGTCACACTTAGTGTTGATTCACAATGGAGTGCTGCATATAAGGACATAGAGTATAGGTTGTTGTGTCCGGGCTGTAACTTTCTCTTGTATGGACAGATTTTAAAATAACTTGCCACATGTGTTCCACATACCAAGACGACGTGTCGCATGCAAGACTCGTGTCCCTACCTCAAAGGTCAAGATCACACTTAGTGTTTATTCACAATGGAGTGCTGCATACAAGGACATAGGGTTTAGGTTGTCATGTCCGGGCTGTAACTTTCTCTTGTATGGACAGATTTTAAAATAACTTGATACATGTGTTCCACATACGAAGACGACGTGTTGTGTGCAAGACCTATGTCCCTACCTCTAAGGTGAAAGATACACTAAGTGTTTATTCACAAGGGAATTCTGAATATAAGGACATAACAGTGTAGGTTGTCAAGTATGCATGGTATTTTTTTATGTTCAGAGGCAATTTAAATTATTTTGCCATATGTATTTGACACTTAAAGGCAAGATCAACTTTTCATGTACTGACCTTGTTCGTAGGTCAATGTCACATTCGGGGCATTCGTCACATACTGTGACAGCTCTTGTTGCTTCTGCAGTTGATTTTGTGAATTACTCTGCCTTGTTCTTGTTGAAAGCCCAAAGGCCATTTTTAGCTTTAAGTTCTGTAGTTTGCGCATTCATCTTAACAAAATTGGTTGTGAATGTTTAAGTTATGCACCTGGTGTCATTACTGGCCACACCCAGGGTTCACAGGTTTGGTCAACATAAATCTGGAAAGGTTTGAAAATCTTTTTGTGTGTTCGTGCATCCATCTCAGCACAATTGATTGTGAATGTTTGTTCAAATTGATCAATGTTGTCCTAGGATGCCCTTGACTTTGACCTTTTGACCAACTTTTTTTAACTTTTAAAACTACAGAAATTTTAACTATGAGGACAGTTTTGAAAGCATTTTTTTTTTTGTCAGATGACCTTTACTTGGCACATATTAAAATAGTTCATGCAACTAATCTGCTTACAATACTTTCTGGGCTCAGATGTTGAAAGTGCTACGTTTTCAGGTAACCCAAACACAAAACATAAACTATATGTCTGTTGCCTTTTACCCATACATACATGCTCTGGATTGATATGACCACAAAAGCCATGCCAGTAGAGCATAGGCCCTTTTGGGCCTCTTGTTGTAATTTTATCTTCATTATGAAGAAAACCGAATGCTGTGATTGTTCATGCTTGAGGCTGTTTCCTGAGAAGGAACCTGTACTGGTGTCCAAGAAAATATGCCCTAGATGGCACTCAAATACACAATCTTTTGAGTGAAAAGCAGACACCAATTCAAATAACCAATCCTTCCTGTTTGTCTATCAATGATTATATGTAAGTAAGTTGGAGATAGGCATGATGTAAATTTGTGTAATGGTTGGCTGGCTGGCTGGCTGGCTGACTTGCTGGCTGGCAGTCTATGCATGTATATCTGGCTGGCTGGCTGACTTGCTGGCTGGCAGTCTATGCATGTATATCTGGCTGGCTGGCTGGCTGGCTGGCAGTCTATGCATGTATATCTGGCTGGCTGGCTGGCTGAAAGGCAGGGTGTCTGCCTAACTGTCTGTCATTAACTAAACATGGGTGTTTTGTAGGACATTGAGCCTGATAATGAGTGAGATGATCCAGACTGAGCGTGACTACGTGTGCGCGCTACAGTTCATCGTTGAGCAGTATGTGCCTGAAATGCTGCGTGAGGATGGACCTCAACAACTGCGGGGAAAACGTAACGTCATCTTTGGGAACATTGAGAAAATCCTGGCCTTCCATCAGCAGTATTTCCTTCAGGAACTCGAGGCTTCGCGGCGGAACCCCTTCCTCATTGGGAAATACTTCCTCATGCATGTAGGTGGAGTTCTAATGAAGCATGACAAGAGAATAAGGTCTTATATTAAAAATGATGTCAGAAAACAATATGACGTCATATTTTTATGTTACTGAAATTGGAACTGCTGTTCACCTGGTGTAATGTATGTTAAAGGTCATTTAATACTTTTGAGGAAATTTACATTTCTGTTTCGTTCAGCACTTGTTTAAATTGATGCGAAAAAGTTCAAAATGTTCTATATGGCCCATTACTGTATGTTGCGGCAAAAATGTTGATAGGCTAAATGTCAACATTAGTTTAAAGTTTTATCAAAGTCCTTAGGCTTTGATTCTATCTTCCTTAAACACAGATTTTCACTTTGGTAAATGTTACATTATCATTTGGTTGATTATAAAAAACAACAACAAAAATTTGTCAAAGAGTGTTGAACCATAAATATTTGCTTACATTTACTGCGAGAATATGGCTATCCGTAGCATTTACATTTGGATCACCTTGAATTTTTAAACCAGAACACTAGCAAATCAATGGTTATGCATTAAATTATTACCAGTTTTGTGTAGAGAGCGACCATACATTTAACTTATTTAAAACTCATTCAGGCTAAATTGGTAACAAAAATACTGCGCATAGACTGAATAAGTTTTTAAATACTGTGACCACTGTTGTAGGAGTCCCAGTTTCACCTGTATGCCCTGTACAACAAAAACAAACCCAAGTCTGACATCCTGATGGCCGAGTACGGAAAGGCTTTCTTCAAGGTAAAACTTCTGTTATAAATTGTGTTTTGTAATAAATAATTCTTTGAAATAAAATCATGGTTGATTTACCCAAACATTATTAGTATTTGCAGCCATCAAATTTGTAGAATTCTTCTATATTGAAAGTTCATATACAGATATGCGTACATAAATACATATAGACAACAATATTGAATAACATGTATTGTAATGTCAGAAAGGCTTTAAAAATGGCTGATACTCTTTGGTCTCTAATGGTTTGGTTTTACATAATATATATGTGAAGCTTTTCTGACTTTTGAACATCAGTAGACGCAGCACTGTATTCATTAATATTCTGATATCAGGAATAATGCATGACTAGTACATCAGAGGACTGCTTAACAAAGTATTACCTTTGCTTGTTTTTCAGGAGAAGCAGACTTCTCTAGGCGACAAAATGGACCTAGCCAGCTACCTGTTGAAGCCCGTCCAGCGTATGGGCAAGTACGCCCTGCTCCTCAAGCAGGTTGTGAAGGAGTGCCCGCGGGACGCACCAGAGTCGCACGACCTCCGGGCAGCTGAGGACATGGTCCGCTTCCAGCTGCGTCACGGCAATGACCTCCTCGCAATGGATTCATTACGTGACTGTGATGTATGTTAAAACATTTTTTGTCTTTTTAAACCAAGTTTACTGCTATTCAAAATTGACCTAAATGAGGCAATCCTTTTTGTTTGCAGTATTGACTCGCAAGAAATGTCCTGATGTTATTGTACCCTGGAATAGGCAAAATATTATTGCAGCATTTTATTTCGTTATTTATTGTTAAATCATCAATCATGAAATTACTACTCCTTTAATTATTAATCCAATCCAAATAATCCTACTCACTGCAAACATATGATTTGTATTTCATAGGCATACTTTACATGATGATTGATACATGATGAGTAAAGTACTCATCTTATACAAATTATACTAAACTCTAAATATATTACTTAAACTCTTCAGGATCATTTTAATAATACCTGACATGATCTTATTGCAGGTGAATCTACAGGAGCAAGGGAGACTACTAAGACAGGATGAGTTTCTTGTGTACCACGGACGTCGCAAGTTCATGCGGCATGTATTCCTGTTTGAAGATCTCGTGTTGTTCAGCAAGACGAGACACACGCGATCTGGCTTCCAGGATACATACCTATATAAGTTTAGCTTTAAGGTAGATGTTCTTTTGGTTGTTTCTTGTTGTATATTGAACTGTGGAAATGAACAGTTGATATGCATGGACTAACTGATTACAGGCCCTGATTTGCCAAAACTTTTTAAAGTTAACATATTTAAGAAGGTAATTTTGTTCAGGAAATTTCTTACTTTAACTGAGTTTTGATAAATAAAACTTAGTCGCTCATGATTATTGGACAGATAACTTCAATGCACATTAAAAAAACTTCCAAAAACGTGATTATATCAAAATTATAGATGAACCAAAATAGTGAGCTTAGCTTGGTCATGTCAGACTTAAGTAGTTTCGAGAAATCGGCCTTTGGATACCAAGTCTGTCATTGAGTGGAGGTTCTCAGGTTTTCCAGATAATAAGACCACGCTCTTATTTAACAGCTTGCCAATGAAATTTATATACAAAATGTTCTTATAATAACTTTCTCTAACTTAATATTAAAATACATAAGTATAATCCAATGACTGATTCAGTAGAAAATGCATTATTTTTTGCATTGTTTAATAGTGGAATTGATTGTGTTAACTTTAGTGGATCTACACAAATGAACAGAAAGTATGGACACTAAATCATTGAAAAAAGCCAATCAATGTTATATTTTGTGAATGTTTGAGATTCGTATCTTTTAATGATAGGTGATTGTATGTGTGATGTGAAGAGAAGAGGATGTACTTAACCATACCCTGAAATATTTCTGTATTACAATGGGTCATATATTTCGATTTCAGATGTCAGATATTGGCTTGACCCAGGATTACGAGGGTTCGGGCTATAAGTTTGAGCTGTGGTGGCGACGTCGAAATTCAGGCGAGAGATACGTTCTACAGGCTGCAAGCTCAGAACAGAAGAAGCTCTGGGTGAAGGATCTCACACGAGTCCTCTGGAACCAGGCTGTCAAAAACAGGGGTAAGAGCAGTTTGTGTCCTGTGTGTCAATTGTGCAGATCCATGATCTGATATATTATTATATATCTATTATATAGGACCGAGCTTGCCAGTCATCTGTCAGTTGGTCGATGTTGTCGAGTAGCTTATTCATGAAAGGATCAAGTTATTTGAATTATTTTGGAACAAATGTTTAACACCATAATATACAGGTCAAGTTTGACTTTGGTTACAAGCCCCTAACTTTTGAAGGAGTTATGTCCCTTTTTCAACTTAGAATTTGCCAAAAATGTGTTGTCTGGACAAAAACTCATTAAGAGTTGACAGATTTAAATACTTTTGGTACACATGTTTAAGATCATAAAATACAGGTCAAGTTCGACTTGGGTTACAAACCACTAATTTTTACAAAGTGATGACCCATTTTCAACTTAGAATTTACCAAAAATACAGTGTCTGTACATTAATTTATGACAGAGTCAATGGATTCAAATAATTGTTTACCTAAAAGGCAGCTGCAATTTGCTTTTAGAAAGGCATCGGCTATTGTTTTTTCAAGAGTATTTTATTGCGTATTCTATACCAACAATGTGAACACTGGGGCCAATTTATCAGCAATCGTATGGTACAATCACTTCTTCAAAATGATATTTCTGAGTAGTGATTAAATAGATTTTAAAAGTTATAGTTTGATTTTATATTTTCAGATATACAATGTAGTTAAATTGATTTTATAAGGAAAACGTTTAATTTTCAATGTAACATTAACATACCGGTAATATTTATACTGAACTTCTTGATCTGACGATATTTTGTTGCCCGCTTGTTGATCAAGTGGACTCACTATGTATAGATCAGTGTCAAGTCTATTGCATACAATGAAAAAGACATCAATGGCTTTTATATGTGGTTACAAAATGAATAATTACTACTATCATTCTTGGTGTATGGCGAAGTTTTGTTAAATGCACAATACAGGAGACTTGTTAAAACTTTTCTATTAAATTTATTACACTGCAGCTTAGAATGATCACGTAAGTGGCGACTGTTTGCTGTAGAACAGTGACTGTGTTTGTTGGCAAGATGGGTATGAGCTATGCCAGTGTTCTAGATGCCTTGTCAAGTGATTCAAATCTTTGTTTTCATGTTCAATGTCTAACTTAAAATGTTCTATAGTTTTAGTTTTTGGTTGAATTCACTTTATTCTTTATTCATGTGTTTATTTTGAATAATAAATGTATATGCAATTTATCAATAATACTACCGTAATGTAAAACCTTATAAGAAGTAAGGATATTCTGCAACATTGTAATTATTAATAATTATTGTATAAATATACAAAATGTTTCACTATATGAAGCAAAGCTGTAAAATTTCATTTATGCAAATTAATCAGGGTTGAAAATTGTAATAATCAAAGAAATTTAAGGCTCAAGTTAAGGCATAGATGTATGACAAAATGCAGTGTTTAACCTTATTCAAAATTTATATCTTTCTATTACATTACTCTTTGACTTTTGATCAACTAAGATAATCTTACTTAACAGAAATGTTTTTATCTTGATAATCATTAAATCATAGCAGTTCCGCATACTGGTTATTATCAGCCTGCTAGTAGCTACTCACTCCTGTTTACGACTATCTTGTTGTAATCATTTCTCTGTCTTATCCTTCTTGTCATCATACAACGAAATTAAGATGATAATTAAGCTCGGTTTATCTTATCTTAAATTATCTTATATTCCAGAGAACCACCTGAGCGAGCTGGCCACGATGGGTATCGGTAACAAGCCATGCATGGACATTAAGCCCAGCTCGGACAACATCCAGGACAGGTTCATCAACATTGCTGTTGGCTCCAGGGATGGTAAGACATAGTGATTTCAGAAACATTATGATCCCCATAGGCTTATGTCTCAAGTATTTTGTTGACCATTGCTATGTTTTCTAATAAACACTGACATGCAAAAAGGTTTTTTCCTCAACATACGATTATATACATGTGTATGATTGGCAAAGTACATTGGAATTCAAATCTTAATTTCCAAGTATAAACAAAATGTTTATGAACAAATGCAACTCTTGTTAAAAGTGGAAATTGTTAATTACATAAATTAACTGTTGACCAATTTTTGGCCTTCATTTTGGGGTCAGATATTTATAGAGTGTATTTATTTTAAAGCTCGCAACCGTAACTCGATAGCCGTGTGTTCCTCCGAGCACCACCAAAAGGGAAGTAAGCGGCCCCACTCTATCATCTCCGTTAGCAGCAACTCCAGCTCGGGGTCGGGACAATCCGGGCCCCTCGCCTACCTCCGCCACTCCCTGATAGACACGCCCACTCAGGGGGACAGTCCGCACACGTACAGACGATCTTTTATGTCCACAGGCATGTATATTTGTACTATTTCTTGCTTGTGACTGTTTGTAAGTCTTGCAATTGTCATCTGAAGTCTAAGATTACATCAGTTTACATGTATAAAAAGACATATTAGGGCTCCAGTAGGTGTAAAATTGCTTCTGTAGCAGGGTGATACAATTTAAAAGTGCCTTTCCTCTGCGGATTATATGTTTAAATGGAATAGCCCTTAGTCAAAGTGTTGTAACTGCAAATACAACCATTTTGCACAGAAAACTTTGTGTCAATCAGCCGTAAATGGGATGTTACTCCAAGAGTTTGGCATTATGACTATTTAACATTGTTTTTACAGAGAGACATTAAGATTGATGAACTATAAAATAAAAATGATACAATTCAAATCAAACTCCATAGTGTATGTTTGATCTTACTCGTTAATGATCGATAGAATTAAAACAATTGATTCAGGAATATATTGGCAGGAGACTTATAAATGGGTAACTTGTGAGAATGTTCATACCATCTACCAGTTCCATTTATTCCAAGAATATGCTCAGGTACATGTACTTCAGTACCTATTGCATAAACAAGCAAAATCAGTACAGTGAACACGAACATTTTCATAGAAACAATTATTTAGAATACGAACATTTCAATTTAACATGTTTATGTAGCAAGGGCCAATTACTCTGGCTCTAATAATTGAGAGTCTTTTCCCCTTGATTTGCTGGCAGTGCTCTTGTTGCATGGAGTTATTGATTTTGGATGGTAAATAGTAGTCATTTTGGATTTTTGGGTTATTTTTTTACCAAAGATGGCAATAAGACGTTATTTCACATTAATTAAAGGAATATGTATACATTTTAGTTATTATACATTTTCTGGTAATTTTCAGCGGAAATGTTCTCTTACATTAATGTTTTAATGTTTTTACAGCTACCGGAAATAAAAATCTAATGAAAAATGGAATGCATTCAAATTCAACAGTTGATATGTTCTATGTATTTTTTATATGTAAATTTTATTTACAAAGCATTGATAAGAAGTTTCATTTTAATAATTGTTCTAATTACAGAGAGTGGGATTGGCACCAGTATAACGAGTGGCGGGGAGGCAGACACCACACTGAAGTGTGAAACATCAGACATGTACCGAGCCCAGTCCCCACCCCCCTACGACTTCCGAAGTCCACCGCCCCCTGGGGACCGGGAGTTTGGGAAACCAAGACTTATAAATTTACCATCACATGCTGAGGAAGCAACAGATGTTTGACAATTTAACTTCAGGATAGTGTGCAAAAAAAAGATAAAAGTAACGGATAGACTAAAGACTATTTTGTGAGCTAAACTTAGCCCTGGCTTATCAGCTTGACATGTATCAAAATGGAATAGTGATTGAACATGTTCAATGAAAGATAGAATATAGTTTAACTGTTCAACAGTTACTAGCCATTTGTGGTAATTGATATATGGTGTTTTTCTCAGTTATCAAACATGCTTGATTACTTTTATATCTGAGCCTGTCAAGTTGTGATAATTCATTAGATCTGATATTTAATTAATTTAAATATGTTCTGATATTTTGTGAACTTTGTTAAACACTTTATTAAGAATACAGAATGCATGTTTGTGTACAGTGGACGTTATTTGTCTGTAATGAAAGCTTCCATGATCATGATAGGGCCTCATTCACCATGCTAGAGCCTCAGATGTAGTGGTAGGGCCTCGTTCACCATGCTAGAGCCTCAGATATCGTGGTAGGGCCTCGTTCACCATGCTAGAGCCTCAGATGTCGTGGTAGGGCCTCGTTCACCATGCTAGAGCCTCAGTTGTCGTGGTAGGGCCTCGTTCACCATGCTAGAGCCTCAGTTGTCGTGGTAGGGCCTCGTTCACCATGCTAGAGCCTCAGATGTCGTGGTAGGGCCTCGTTCACCATGCTAGAGTCTCAGTCATCGTATTAGAGCCTCATTCATCACGGCAGGGCCTCATTCACTGATGAAACTTGTGACAGAAATATTATTTACCTGAGATGTAGCTCTTCTGTTTCGATTTGTTTTGTGAAGGGCCACAAGGACTCAGGAATCGTGTAATGTTCCATAGACACAGTCATTGAAATGACTTAAACACTTCAGAGATAGTTTGACAGCTCAAGACTACACAATACATGCCTGTAAACAAGTCATGAAGTGTAGCTACTTGCTTTCAATAGCCATAGCTTTATTGTATTTATATATTTTTGTCATCCATATTGTAGTAGCAGTTTTTGGAATTGATTTTTTCCGAAGTTTCATAACATGAAAATATGGAATAGGGGCACTTATCCAAACTCATGAAGGGTTTTGATGGATTCCCTCCCTTAGATATACTTCATTACTTCGCAATATTTATGGTGCTTTAATTGATATTACATTTCACCGGATATTTGTCCTGCCAGTCATTTGTTTCTAATGCAGATATGTTTTCATTTAATCTCATAATGTATAAATATTTATATGATCATCTTTTTCATAATGTGTCTCAACATTGAACATATATTACAGGTGTAGAAAACATAAAACGGAAAATATTTGAATAGAGTTGTTTTTCTTTATTTTAGCTTGTCAGCTGTGATCATCATAACCTTGACTCTTTTAATTGAAGTATGAAGGCGAATTGTAGTCATGGCTTTTTCTGCTTATTTAAGTATGAAGGCGAATTGTAGTCATGGCTTTTTCTGCTTATTTAAGTATGAAGGCGAATTGTAGTCATGGCTTTTTCTGCTTATTTAAGTATGAAGGCGAATTGTAGTCATGGCTTTTTCTGCTTATTGAAGTATGAAGTCGAGTGATCGTTGTCCGCTTTCAAAATAAAAGTATGGGGTCATGTGATCGTCATGGACGTTTATGTTTAATGAAATATGAGGTTGTGTGATCTTCATAGCCTGTTTTGCGACTGTTCAAAATGAAAATTAGTGCCAATGTGACCTGTTAGTGAGTGACAAAATGTTTGCGCATAAGTCGCAAGACCCCAAACTCTGGATTCCGTAATTGCTGAGTGACAATCCACTCCGCGTGGGCTTTGTTCTGTTGTTAGCATGCGATGCAGTTTTTTTCAAACAAGTTTTCCAAAAATGGTTGGTGAATATGTTGATATATCATATTGTAATTATGACATGCATTGCTTTTGCACTTAAAGCCATTTGATATGCCTCATGTACTTGCCAAGCCATACTACATTTTTTTCATTTTGTCAAGTGCTTGAAAATACTTGAATGCGTTTATTTAAGACGTGTGTGTTGTTGAGTTTATAAAGGTCTGTCCGCGCCCTATACTGGCTGCATTATGGCTTGACCCCGTCACATCTCCAAGTGTGACTTAAACAAAATTTTGAAGCCAAAGGGGGAGTTTTACCCCCATCGGGATATTCGCCAAAGGAGTAATTTTGTACCCAAAATGTCGCGAAACCTGCGATGAATGACATCTAGAGTTGTCCCACAGCTCTGAATATTGGATATGGTTTCATTTCTCTTGTCCTAAAGGCCTAGTTTAAGGAATGTTTGGCATGATAACCCCCTGCTGTGCATCTCCTGCTAATCGCACTGGTGACACAGTAGGGGCCAATTTCCTGTATACTGGTTTATTGGTTCAGGGCCATTTAGGGTCCATTTATAAGATAAAACATTGAAAACTGCCCAGCAGAATACTCAGATTGGAGATCGGATAGGCCAATTAGGCAATAAGATTAATTAACAGAGGTTGTGCACTAAAACACGTTTTTTTTTGGTGGGGGGCGCTTATAGAAGGCTTAAATACAGTTGTAAATTTGACATTACCTTGTATCTTAAAAAACATTAACGTGTAAGAATGGTATATTTTAAAGGATGAGCAAGACTCGTGGTCAGTTTATTGACAAGATTTTTGTGTGTGAGAACAGGACGTTTCGCCCACGTGCGGGATAATTATCATACATACTGGCCTATCTAGACATAAACATGTAGCCCCCTGGTCCAGTGTATGCTCTATTATCGTATACATATATATGTAATTCATTTTCTCAATTTGAATATCTCTTTTTAATGAATAAGGCGTGAGTCAAAAGCGTTTTTCATACAATGTACCTGGACCTGAGGCGTTATTTAAACAACACCATCAACATGTATCATCCTGGACTTCTACTGGTACTATGGTTGTGTACGAGCATTATTTAAGAAGTTTTACAGTGAAACACATGAACACTGAATTTTGTTACTGCGTTGCTAGCACGTGTACTCTCGACCCGCGAGGCGGAACACCGACCTTCACACCTTTCTTGTTCGCACCTCTTTCTGTACTGACACATGTCAGCTTGCCTACCCAAGCCACGTGACACTAATTGGGAAGGACCCCTTATCCACGCCAGCAAAAGTGTCGACCGCTCGCACTGTCTTAGTACCGCATCCAAATATTTGAAAATCATACTAAACTGGGGATGCCAGTCTAGTGTGTTCCAGATAGGTATCAGACGTTAAAGCGCTCACCATTAAAATTTAATATATTCTCGCAGTTGATTATTTATTGAAATATTAAATTATCCAGTTTCGGGAAACCAAGGTGAGGAGTAATTTGTTTGCATTTGTAGCCTAGATTGGGTTTTTGTTTTGTGCACTGATACCCATCAGCTGTGTTGTACCTGCGTTTATATGCGTATTCAAGTGATTGATTTTTTAAATAAATATTAAATGCGTATTAACACACATCTGATAGATGTGCATGTAGATGGAAGTACACTTCGAATATATTTGTTGTCTGTTCCAACTATGAGACAGATGCTGAGAAGTATGGTTTGCATTTTTCTATGTTTGATAAGAAAGTGCTGTTTTAATAAATATTTCTTCCGGGCAGCCTATGAGTAAGAGTATGTTAATATGATATTATAACCATAAAAAAGTTTTAATGGCATAAATGAACTGTTTAAAAGCCAGTTAGTATCAACATGTACATGTACGGATAAATTCAAAATGATACGACGTTTAGCTTCCGCTTATCTAAATAATCATAATCATAAAATTGCAATAAAGGAAATTATATACATGTAGCTATTGATTATACATGTATGAAAATATTAATATTGAACACATTAGCTTCTTTTAACTTTTCTGACCTTAACAAATGAGCGGTTACTGGACTTACCGAAATACGATTATTTACCGAAAGACGGATAAAATTACCGAAAGACGCATGAAAGTTACCGAAAGACGCCTTCTAAAGCATTTATTTTAATTTTTTATATTAATATTATACAAATACATTACCAAACCAAATTTTTGAGAAAAATATTAAAATATAATGATGTAATAGGCAGTTGAAATTTCAGTGTTCGAGATAGAATTCCACGTGCCGACTCGCCAATCGAAAGACAGCTTCCAAAATAAACAATTATTCCAATTAATGATGATCTCCCAATATTCATATAACTAAAACACACTCATAAAAATGAAAAAGTTAATGAACATATTTACTTATTGTTTAATTGAATAAAGACAATTTGTCAGTGAAATAGTTGTCTCCCTTCGCTAACCGAAAGACGATTTAACGCAGATAAACTTATTAGTTGTTGTATTATGAAAATGATTATGAATTTGGATTCAAATAATAGCATTTATATTCTTATGGAAATGTTAGATCAATAAACAGCATTTGAAAGTATTTTGGAATATATTTGAAACATTGCCTTTGAAATAGGTCGAAAATGTCGCTAAAATCATTATCTTTTAAACAACTTAGATCTACAGTATAGTTTAGGGCTTTCAAATTATAATATTGTTTTATATGAAAAAAGAAGCTTTTAAACAGCGAAGTTCTCATATTCAGGTAAATTAGCTTACTTATGGACAATATTAACCAGACCACACCAAATCAGGCGATGTTTAAAACAACATAATTATCACCCGGTATATGACACCCCACAAAGTAGCGGCACGTTTTTTGGGGGACAGTTTGGTATATGAAAGTGTGTTAATTTGGGTAAACCCTTTTCGGCTCTGTGACACGTGTTGAGTAAATACCATAATATTTACGCATTAAAGGACCGCATTACGTTTACATTTATAATTGCGGGTGATTTTCACACAAATTGACGGCTTCATTTGAAGATTCATAAATAACAATCGCGAGTAAAAAGGTAAGTTATTGCTGTAAGTATTAAAGAAGTCCAAATTAATAGAACTTTTTACTCTGAAATCATTTATGATGGATTAGTTTCCTTGTGCTATATGTGCTGTTGACTGTAGTAGTGAAATTGGGTTCATGCTAAATGTTCTGAATTGTCCGAGCAAGACCTTAAGTCTCGGAGTGCCAAAAACCTCAAATTTGTTTGTAAATCGTGTGCATATAGTGGATTATCATATGATGCCGGAGCTGCACTTGCAAGGTAAGTACCTGTTATATTGAAGGAGTAGACATATCTTATTCCTAATAGAAACATATCAAGGCCGAAATATGAACAGTGTTTTAACATGAAATAATTTGGAAATATCCGTTACGAACATTATTTATTACATTTTACACAGTAATATAGAGTGTCTTCTCATTCATTTTGTTATTGCAATGATATATCCTTTTTAATATGCTATTAGAAGAAAATTTTATCATATGATGTAAATGTTAATTGTAGAACTATGTTACCGGTATTGATAGTATGTTTGTTCGTGAACCGTATATGTGGTTTGATGAAACATTTAAATATTTATTACGTATTATTTACCTGCGGGTTATGTTACGGAATTATTCCAAAGTTAACCCATGTAACCCTCTTATTATACGTACATAAACATAAAAAAATCATGAAGAAAAAACAAATAATGTCCACGCACTCTCTGGTCTTAAAGAAGTTTCAATAATTTAATAGGCAATAGTCGGGCATCGACAACAAAGTGGTCAATTCATATATATATTCATATAATGGGCGAAACGTCCTGTCAATGAACTGACCACGAGTCTTGCTCATCCTTTTAAAAGTAGCAGAAGTAATAGATATGTTGATACAGTTAATGAGGTAAAATTGTTTTACCAACATCGATGTAGCGGTGAATTATTGGCAAAATAATAATACCTCAATTGTTCACAATTTTATTTTACGTTACATTATTAAATAAATGGAACAGACGTTCGTGAAATAGTTTGATGGCATGCATTTTTGACTACATCTATAACTATGGAATGTGGATTTAAGATGTATGCAATCTATCACGGTACAAAACGTATTATTCCTCAACTGCAATTGGAACGTAAGAAATGTTTCACGTTCATTCTATAATCACTCTCTTAGCGATTCCGCCTCAACCACACACGTCTCACTATTTCAGCGGTGTCACACATTACGTCATAACACAGTTTAATAATCAGGTTGTCAAGGGTGTCCAACGTGAGACTATTCTGTATCAGTGCTGATTCCAAACTTGCACGAGCAACATTGAGATTGCTGACGTCATGATACCCATGTGAGGTTTTCGGCGCCAAAGATTCTTCGCTATTAAACACCACGCGCATTCCACTTGTGGAATTTTCTGTAGCTGAAGTTTCATTTTCACTACAAGCAGCAGGAGCGTCTCTTGTAGCAACTTCAGATATATCCCAATCGCTTAGTCTTGTCCTAGCGGGTGATTGCACACACTTGTCATTGTCATGATCACAGTTCCTCGTGGCTGCCTTGTTTTCCCAGAAATGTCGTAGACTTTGGAAGTTCGCCCTGGGTGATGCCTCTTTCTTTGTACGCTTAGTTATTGGCTGGACAGAGATGGTGAGTCGCCTGTTGCTGTTTGTGTGAAGTGACGTCGCCTGCAATCCTTCATCCCGGACGGCTAGTGTATGTTTCCCTCTGTGGACGGACTTGGTTTGTGCCATTCTATGGTTGAATGAAATTCAGAACAAGAAATGCATTTAGCACAAGATGTTTAGCCAATGAAATTGCAAATAGGCAATCATTAATTACTAGACGTTAGCATTAAGAATTTCTACCTTCGCGCTTGTTTTGAGGTCTGCCTACTGCCACTCATCCGATGTGTCAGTCAATGAGGTTGTATTCTAAGTCAGTTAAATGACGCTAACGTTAGTAATAAGCTCACTCAACTCATTCTTATTTATTAAGATTTTACTTCAAGTTAATGAGATTACCTGTCAGCCTTCAATAAGTACCGCGCTTAAATCGTTAAATACAGTTTGACAATTTAGTAATGGGACAACATGGATAAGATTAAATACACCTAGCTACGAAAGTGAATGGCTCATATAAAATGAGCCAGTTCAACAGGACATGAGGGCGAAAAAAGTACTCTAAGACTATGCTACGGGATATTGTTGACCGGACACAGTGCACAATTTCACGGTGAATATGTGATGGGGCATTGCGGGCCAGAACAAAAGGACCATGTTGCCGGATGTTGCATGTTGTCATGTTGCCGGACGTCATGGACCAGATAAACATGGACCTTACACCACGGGCCATGTTAAAGGGACAAACGGATCAGACAAAAAGGACCCTGTTACAGGATGGCCTATGTTACGGGACAAAACGAACCGAACAAAATGAGCCATGTTACGGGACAGATTTGACCAAAACAATGGACCCTGTTTCGGACCGTGCAAAATGGACCATGTTACGGAACGAAACGGACCGTGCAAAATGGACCCTGTAACGGGGAATTGCAGATCACAACAATAGAATCATGTTGCACGACATAACTGACCTAGAAAAAAACCCGGAATGAATAGACCAGAAAAAGGGATCCTGTAACGGGACACTGGCAAAAAAATAATAAAAGGATATTGATATAAATTAAAAGCGCCAACTGTCACAAAATATGCTGGTCCTCATTTTAGGACTTTGTTTTTGGTGATAAGTGAGTGATTATTCATTAACCCAAATTAAGACAGCGGACAGATTTTTGCAAATTCAAGAGCTACTGCTCTAGAGTGATTAAGACAACATTGAGCGAAAAACATACTGGACGCCACCTAGTGCCCGCCAGCCCAAACGCCGCAGGTTAAACTATAATACGTCCCATTTTATTGAAACGTGCGTATACAAAGGTAAGACACATGTACACACCGTGAACATTCATACTGAAGTCTCACCATCTCTGTCCAGCCAATAACTAAGCGTACAAAGAAAGAGGCATCACCCAGGGCGAACTTCCAAAGTCTACGACATTTCTGGGAAAACAAGGCAGCCACGAGGAACTGTGATCATGACAATGACAAGTGTGTGCAATCACCCGCTAGGACAAGACTAAGCGATTGGGATATATCTGAAGTTGCTACAAGAGACGCTCCTGCTGCTTGCAGTGAAAATGAAACTTCAGCTACAGAAAATTCCACAAGTGGAATGCGCGTGGTGTTTAATAGCGAAGAATCTTTGGCGCCGAAAACCTCACATGGGTATCATGACGTCAGCAATCTCAAAGTTGCTCGTGCAAGTTTGGAATCAGCACTGATACAGAATAGTCTCACGTTGGACACCCTTGACAACCTGATGATTAAACTGTGTTATGACGTAATGTGTGACACCGCTGAAATAGTGAGACGTGTTTGGTTGAGGCGGAATCGCTAAGAGAGTGATTATAGAATGAACGTGAAACATTTCTTACGTTCCAATTGCAGTTGAGGAATAATACGTTTTGTACCGTGATAGATTGCATACATCTTAAATCCACATTCCATAGTTATAGATGTAGTCAAAAATGCATGCCATCAAACTATTTCACGAACGTCTGTTCCATTTATTTAATAATGTAACGTAAAATAAAATTGTGAACAATTGAGGTATTATTATTTTGCCAATAATTCACCGCTACATCGATGTTGGTAAAACAATTTTACCTCATTAACTGTATCACCATATCTATTACTTCTGCTACTTTTAAAAGGATGAGCAAGACTCGTGGTCAGTTCATTGACAGGACGTTTCGCCCACTATATGAATATATATATGAATTGACCACTTTGTTGTCGATGCCCGACTATTGCCTATTAAATTATTGAAACTTCTTTAAGACCAGAGAGTGCGTGGACATTATTTGTTTTTTCTTCATGATTTTTTTATGTTTATGTACGTATAATAAGAGGGTTACTATGCTTATCTTTTTTTTAAATGCGGCCCGCGCCCGATTTTTTTCCGTTTTAATATGTATGTGCGGGATAATCATCATACATACTGGCCTATCTAGACATAAACATGTAGCCCCTGGTCCAGTGTATGCTCTATTCGCGTATACATATATAATTTATTTTCTCAATTTGAATATCTCTTTTTAATGAATAAGGCGTGAGTCAAAGCGTTTTTCATGCAATGTACCTGGACCTGAAGCGTTATTAAAACAACACCACCACCTTGCATAGCATATAACATGTATCATCCTGGACTTCTACTGGTACTATTGTTGTTGTTGTTGAGTTTATAAAGGTTTGCCCGCGCCCTTTAATGGCTGCATTATGGCTTGACCCCGTCACATCCCCAAGTGTGACTTAAACAGAATTTTGAATCAAAAGGGGGAGTTGGTACTATGGTTGTGTACGAGCTTTATTTAAGAAGTTTTACAGTGAAACACATGAACACTGAATTTTGTTACTGCGTTGCTAGCACGTGTACTCTCGACCCGCGAGGCGGAGTACCGACCTTCAAACCTTTCTTGTTCGCACCTCTTTCTGTACTGACACATGTCAGCTTGCCTTCCCAGGCCACGTGACACTAATTGGGAAGGACACGCCAGCAAAGGGGTCCACGCCAGCAAAGGTGTCGACCGCTCGCACTGTCTTAGTACCGCATCCAAATATTTGAAAATCATACTAAAATGGGGATGCCAGTCTAGTGTGTTCCAGATAGGTATCAGACGTTAAAGCGCTCACCATTAAAATTTAATATATTCTCGAAGCTGATTATTTATTGAAATATTATATTATCCAGTTTCGGGAAACCAAGGTGAGGAGTAATTTGTTTGCATTTGTAGCCTAGATTGGGTTTTTGTTTTGTGCACCGATTCCAATCAGCATGCTGTATTGTACCTGCGTTTATATGCGTATTCAAGTGATTGATTTTTAAAATAAATATTAAATGCGTATTAACACACATCTGATAGATGTGCATGTAGATGGATGTACAATTCGAATATATTTGTTGTCTGTTCCAACTATGAGACAGATGCTGAGAAGTATGGTTTGCATTTTTCTATGTTTGATAAGAAAGTGCTGTTTTAATAAATATTTCTTCCGGGCAGCCTATGAGTAAGAGTATGTTAATATGATATTATAACCATAAAAAAGTTTTAATGGCATAAATGAACTGTTTAAAAGCCAGTTAGTATTAACATGTACATGTACGGATAAATTCAAAATGATACGCCGTTTAGCTTCAACTTATCTAAATAATCATAATCATAAAATTGCAATAAAGGAAAGTATATACATGTTACTATTGATTATACATGTATGAAAATATTAATATTGAACACATGAACACATAAGCTTCTTTTAGCGTTTCTGACCTTAACAAATGACAATTCATATGATTAAACAATTAGGAAGACTTCTGTATGAATGTTCACGGTGTGTACATGTGTCTTACCTTTGTATACGCACGTTTCAATAAAATGGGACGTATTATAGTTTAACCTGCGGCGTTTGGGCTGGCGGGCACTAGGTGGCGTCCAGTATGTTTTTCGCTCAATGTTGTCTTAATCACTCTAGAGCAGTAGCTCTTGCAAAAATCTGTCCGCTGTCTTAATTTGGGTTAATGAATAATCACTCACTTATCACCAAAAACAAAGTCCTAAAATGAGGACCAGCCTATTTTGTGACAGTTGGCGCTTTTAATTTATATCAATATCCTTTTTTTATTATTTTTTTGCCAGTGTCCCGTTACAGGATCCCTTTTTCTGGTCTATTCATTCCGGGGTTTTTTCTAGGTCCGTTATGTCGTGCAACATGATTTTATTGTTGTGATCTGCAATTCCCCGTAACAGGGTCCATTTTGCACGGTCTGTTTCGTTCCGTAACATGGTCCATTTTGCACGGTCCGAAACAGGGTCCATTGTTTTCTGTCCCGTAACATGGCTCATTTTGTTCGGTTCGTTTTGTCCCGTAACATAGGCCATCCTGTAACAGGGTCCCTTTTGTCTGATCCGTTTGTCCTTTAACATGGTCTGTGGTGTAAGGTCCATGTTTATCTGACCCATGACGTCTGGCAACATGACAACATGCAACATCCGGCAACATGGTCCTTTTGTTCTGGCCCGCAATGCCCCATCACATATTCACCGTGAAATTGTGCACTGTGTCCGGTCAACAATATCCCGTAACATAGTCTTAAAGTACTATTTTCGCCCTCATGTCCTGTTGAACGGACCATTTTATATGACCCGTTCAGTTTCGTAGCTAGGTGCATTTAATCTTATCCATGTTGTCCCATTACAGTCGAGTTTTTTTTAAATTCCGTATATTCAATATTGTCCCCTTGCACGGCCCATTTCGTATATTTTCCTGGTGTCCCATAACATTTTCACCTTTTGGTTCGTTCTCTCCCGTAACATGATTCATCATGTTTTGTCTGTAATGTTCCTTATTCGTAAAATGATGTTATTCTGCAATTATTTTGCATAAAGAGGTGCATATTTTGAAAGAATATAACCAAATTAATCATAAATGGTTTATTTCATCAACCAAGACCGCCCTAGGGCGAACGCATAAACTCGTCTGTTCTTCCCGGTAAAACAAGGGGCAATTATAAATTCCGAAATTTCTTTGCCATGCGGTACAAAATTATAACGTATTTGTCAGCTAAATTGTCAAACTGCATTTAACGATTTAAGCGCGGTACTTATTGAAGGCTGACAGGTAATCTCATTAACTTGAAGTAAAATCTTAATGAATAAGAATGAGTTGAGTGAGCGTATTACTAACGTTAGCGTCATTTAACTGACTTAGAATACAACCTCATTGACTGACACATCGGATGAGTGGCAGTAGACAGACCTCAAAACAAGTGCGAAGGTAGAAATTCTTAATGCTAACGTCTAGTAATTAATGATTGCCTATTTGCAATTTCATTGGCTAAACATCTTGTGCTAAAGGCATTCCTTGTTCTGAATTTCAGTCAACCATATAATGGCACAAACCAAGTCCGTCCACAGAGGGAAGCATACACTAGCCGTCCGGGAAGAAGGATTGCATGCGACGTCACTTCACACACCCAGCAACAGGCGACTCACCATCTCTGTCCAGCCAATAACTAAGCGTACAAAGAAAGAGGCATCAACAAGGGCGAACTTCCAAAATCTACGACATTTCTGGGAAAACAAGGCAGCCACGAGGAACGGTGAGCATGACAATGACAAGTGTGTGCAATCACCCGCTAGGACAAGACTAAGCGATTGGGATATATCTGAAGTTGCTTCAAGTGACGCTCCTGCTGCTTGTAGTGAAAATGAAACTTCAGCTACAGAAAACACCACAAGTGGAATACGCGTGGTGTTTAACAGCGAAGAATCTTTGGCGCCGAAAACCTCACATGGGTATCATGACGTCAGCAATCTCAATATTGCTCGTGCATGTTTGGAATCAGCACTGATACAGAATAGTCTCACGTTGGACACCCTTGACAACCTGATGATTAAACTGTGTTATGACGTAATGTGTGACACCGCTGAAATAGTGAGACGTGTTTGGTTGAGGCGGAATCGCTAAGAGAGTGATTATAGAATGAACGTGAAACATTTACGTTCCAATTGCAGTTGAGGAATAATACGTTTTGTACCGTGATAGATTGCATACATCTTAAATCCACATTCCATAGTTATAGATGTAGTCAAAAATGCATGCCATCAAACTATTTCACGAACGTCTGTTCCATTTATTTAATATTGTACCGTAAAATAAAGTTGTGAACAATTGAGGTATTATTATTTTGCCAATAGTTCACCTACTACTACTACTACTACTACTACTACTACTACTACTACTACTACTACTACTACTACTACTACTACTACTACTACTACTACTACTACAACAACAACAACAACAACAACTACTACTACTACTTCGTCTACTTCTACTACTAATGCTATCTTGTAAACCATTACATAGGTAAGTCTAATCATGGACACTATACAATCCATGATTAGGCTATGTTGAATCGTAATTTGACTTGGCAACCCTCGTTACCTGGCAACGCGGGTGCCCTCGGGTCGGAATTTTCTATTCGGACTGGAAACACGTGTCAGAAATTATAAATATGCCCCCATGCATGTCACGTGTTGTTGTGGAGCAAAACATGTACTGTTTAATTATATTATACACTTTATTTAAGCCTTATTATGATATTTCAATAGATGAGTTCAATAAACATTTACTTAACAAAAATAGTTTCAAAACAAAAAATAACCCTTAAAATACGTTATATTGAAGGAACATGTAGACGTATACAGTGAACACAAATTTCTGCCTGTCATGACGTCTGTAAACATCATCGCGCCCGCTTTTTTGATGAAATGTCAAAAAAAAGTACTTGTTGGGGGGCAGAGGTATTTCTCTCGAATTTTTACCCTATATATAATCAATTGACATGGGTTCATCTCCATATGAGCAGTTACCAAAATAATGAAATCAACAGTGACCATCCAAAATCCATACCGTATTGAGTTATTGAGTAAAATATAAATGACGGACGTCACACGGTCGCAAATACGAAAATAATGAAATTGCCTTAGTAAAAATCACTTTGTGTGTAGTGTAATACGCAAATAAGTATCCAGTTCATAATTTTTCACTCCGACCATTTTATTCGTTGTTTATGAATGGAATTCACCATCAAATTGGCGAAAGTTACCCATAAAGATTTGTTTCGGTAAATTTGATTGACCGGACATAAACTGTGACGGGCAGACGGACGGAATCGAGCAATCCTATAGTCACTAAAGCAAAAATGATCATAAATACATTAAGAACAATCATAAAGTGCAGATATCAAAACGTTACTGTTAAAGGATAACATGATTATGATCCCATGTCACCTTGACCTTTGACCAATAGACCCCTTAAAACATGGAAATTCTACTACACATAGAACCAGTGTCGAAATGTTATACTGAAATAAATTGAGTGCTAAAGAATTTTATTTCCCCAATGATATTGACATTTTGCCCAAGGACCTGAAATGGTACCTTGATCATTTCCCCAATGATATTGACATTTTGCCCAAGGACCTAAAATGGTACCTGGATCATTTCCCCTATGATATTGACATTTTGCCCAAGGACCTGAAATGGTACCTGGATCATTTCCCCTATGATATTGACATTTTGCCCAAGGACCTGAAATGGTACCTGGATCATTTCCCCTATGATATTGACATTTTGCCCAAGGACCTAAAATGGTACCTGGATCATTTCCCCAATGATATTGACATTTTGCCCAAGGACCTAAAATGGTACCTGGATCATTTCCCCAATGATATTGACATTTTGCCCAAGGACCTAAAATGGTACCTGGATCATTTCCCCAATGATATTGACATTTTGCCCAAGGACCTAAAATGGTACCTGGATCATTTCCCCAATGATATTGACATTTTGCCCAAGGACCTAAAATGGTACCTGGATCATTTCCCCTATGATATTGACATTTTGCCCAAGGACCTGAAATGGTACCTGGATCATTTCCCCAATGATATTGACATTTTGCCCAAGGACCTAAAATGGTACCTGGATCATTTCCCCAATGATATTGACATTTTGCCCAAGGACCTGAAATGGTACCTTGATCATTTCCCCTATGATATTGACATTTTGCCCAAGGACCTAAAATGGTACCTGGATCATTTCCCCAATGATATTGACATTTTGCCCAAGGACCTAAAATGGTACCTGGATCATTTCCCCAATGATATTGACATTTTGCCCAAGGACCTAAAATGGTACCTGGATCATTTCCCCAATGATATTGACATTTTGCCCAAGGACCTAAAATGGTACCTGGATCATTTCCCCAATGATATTGACATTTTGCCCAAGGACCTAAAATGGTACCTGGATCATTTCCCCTATGATATTGACATTTTGCCCAAGGACCTAAAATGGTACCTGGATCATTTCCCCTATGATATTGACATTTTGCCCAAGGACCTAAAATGGTACCTGGATCATTTCCCCTATGATATTGACATTTTGCCCAAGGACCTGAAATGGTACCTGGATCATTTCCCCTATGATATTGACATTTTGCCCAAGGACCTAAAATGGTACCTGGATCATTTCCCCAATGATATTGACATTTTGCCCAAGGACCTAAAATGGTACCTGGATCATTTCCCCAATGATATTGACATTTTGCCCAAGGACCTAAAATGGTACCTGGATCATTTCCCCAATGATATTGACATTTTGCCCAAGGACCTAAAATGGTACCTGGATCATTTCCCCAATGATATTGACATTTTGCCCAAGGACCTGAAATGGTACCTGGATCATTTCCCCAATGATATTGACATTTTGCCCAAGGACCTGAATTGGTACCTTGATCATTTCCCCTATGATATTGACATTTTGCCCAAGGACCTAAAATGGTACCTGGATCATTTCCCCAATGATATTGACATTTTGCCCAAGGACCTAAAATGGTACCTGGATCATTTCCCCAATGATATTGACATTTTGCCCAAGGACCTGAAATGGTACCTTGATCATTTCCTCATTCACAATATGGTCAAGCATCCTGTAAAATACTAAGGCTATATCGGTCACAGATATATTATAAGTTATTTATAGACAATTTTGCTTTGAGGGGGCGGGGCTGGTTAAGAGGCACAGAACTGTTTCTTTTTACAAAAAAATCGACATATGCGTACGCATTTGTCACACACACGTGTGATATATTCTTATGAGTGAAAATTACGGTTCAACAAGGTCATACATGCTGAAACAAGAACAACTGGATTGGATGAAATCTTAGGCCGGTAAGTTAGTAAGTTTGGGAAACTTGAGTGAATCGCTATGCTCATTGTACACATTTAGAGAAATCAACATTCGAAAAAGCCCTATCATCAACGTTGAAGGAAACACTTTTCCTAAATTTGGAAATTGTAACTATACAAAGATGATATATTATTTTCATTGAAAATGTCAATTACTGCTTTATATAATTATTTATTTCCACTGCTAGAAGCAATTTTCCCGATTTTCGAAATTGTGCCCATACAAAGATGTTTTCTTTTTTTAATTTTTCATTGGAAATTTCAAAAACAGCTACATGTATAAATATTGATTTACTGGGATATATATTATCCCTCACCACCTGCGCTATTCATACGGTAGCTGCTTAAACTCTTCCCCAACCTATAAAACATATCAGCTTACCCTATAAAATATCTGGAAAATAAAATAATTCGTAACCATTGACAATATGGTGCCATCAATAATAGCGTTTAACCGTTATATTATATTCGCTTGGTATTCATTTACGGAAGCTGGAATTGCCTGGAGAATGACTGGTATACTTCTGCTTAGATCGTGTGAACATGACAAAGGGTTAGAAAACAACATTATGAAATGTACAAAAATATTGCCCGCAAGTGCCAATGGATGATAATTGTTGTCCATGAAGTATCATTTTACTGATATTTGACAATGCCAGTTTATTATGTTTCTGTTGTATAAGAAAGGATTATCGCATTTGTTTGAATCTACAATATAAGGTCAACGTCAAAAGTCGGCCAGATAAAACGGGTTAAAGCCGAAAGACATCTTTATAAAGCCGAAAGGACACTCCGCGCCAAACACCATGACAACAACCGGATGGCCGAATGTCTCTAGGAAACACACGAGCTTCAGCGTAAGTACTTTTGTGTTATTATGGTTCCTATCGAATCCAAAAAGGTATTGTATCTAAATGGTTAAAATGAAGCATATGCTTCTTGTTTGGATATTATAAACTAAAATGTGTTCCAACCAAGAAACTTGAGCAAAATCATGATATGACTGCCATATGTGTATAGTATAAGCGGGACTTTGGTTTATTTCTGAAGTCTTTGTTGTTTTGTTTGTTTATCAAGGTCTGCCCGAGACCATTTAACAAATTTTGAGAAATTTTAATTATTAATATTAAAGGGAGGGAAATCTTTCTCATTGCCGTATGTTCAATTGTCCGCCCTTTTTTATATTGGCGCCTTTCTTACTTGTTCTTTAGTTTTAATCCGGTTCGGACGTGTGTTGTTTGGCCATCACGACTTAAATTGTGTTTAACAAGATACCCGGGTGCGATACCCTTCCTCTTTGCGAACTTACCTCTTGGGGCTTTGTAATGTGCTCGGTGTAAAGCACCGATACACGGAATACAACATTCCTGGGTTTAACAAGTTCTGGCTACACCCCCTCCCAATTTCTCGTCTTTCGGTTTGACCCGCCGGGGTTTGAACCCCCCACTTTCCGCACCCTAAACGCTGTACAAATGAGCTATCTGGGCGATCTTCTCGGGTTACTTGCTTTCATCCAACTGCTAAAAGTATATACCTATATTATATATCACAAATAAATCATTTGAGGCCAATTTGTTTTATTTTGCACCTTGACGTTTTACCGCACTGATTTTTTCAGAAAATAATAGATAAATTATGATGGAAAATATCATTTGTTCTCAATTATCATATTAAGGCGTCCAAAAACACCACACGGATTAATGTTCGGCATATAAACGCAATAATTGCTCGTCATTCCAACCATTTCCAATTAGTTATTAGATTTATGCTATTCAATCGTTCTCTTTATTTCCCTTGAAAGATACCGCCTGCCCAGTGTAAGAACCCCCATCAAGTGTCAGAACCTCACCATGTCTTTTAACACCTAGCTGCTTATACTGCCGATAGGGAATGTATCACCTCGGTTATTCTCGCCTCTTTTTAAGTATAAAATAATCGTTTTCAATTCATTTGCCCTTTTTAAAATGCCATTTGTACAAGATTTATACCTTGTTGCATTTCTGGTGGATATTTGAAATGGCCAAATGACCCTAAGATATAAATAATTTATCTTTTATATTGTGTAACAAGCTACACACTTTAAACAACAACAACAACAACAACAACAACAACAACCACAGCAGCATGTGTTTACTAAAATCTCTAAATAGGTAATGCACAAATTCTAATTGATAGAAGTTAGAATAATAATAAGTTCACAAAATATCTTCACAGCTGCTCGTGGTATTTTTGTATGTCCACGTGCAGTATTGAACACACTATATGAATATCATTTTAATCTAAATGCAACAACAGAATAATTCCCACAAAAGGTTAAAAAGTTATCCTCATTAGACGTTACTTTTCAAAGAGGCTTCAGTTATACCAGAAGGTTGCCATTATATATATATTAAACAACATGGGTCTACCAAATGTTCTGTTCTGTCCTCGTATGTTCTATCAAATAAGAAGTTTTCAGAACATACTACGAACATCCTCAAGAACTTTCCTTTATTTTCTGTAAGAATCTAGTTCATTCTAAAACTTCAATTCATGCAATAAGTAGAAAATTATATAGCCTTCTAAACAAGTCCTGGTAAATTCATTCCAAATATCATAGGGAAAACATAGCTCACTTAAAAGAATCTAGGTTAACTAACATTTAAGAACATATTAACAATGAAGTACTGAACATAACATTCATACACGTTTAAGAATTGACTGACCTAAACATTGTTGTGCTGTAAGTTGAGGAAAATAACAGGTTTATATATTCACAGTCGTGATATACACAAGGGAAGTTGTTGGTATTAAGAAATATGTGAACTTCGACAGGTTTAAGTTTGTCTATTTTTCATGTAAACTTGTACATGTATATATTATATCTGAATAGAGTGCAGTATTGAACACACTATATAAATATATATAAACGAATGGCTCGGCGCTAGACACTCAGATATAATATATACATGTACATGAAAGCCATTCGTTTTTATGGGCAATTCATAACATGTTAATACAGCCTCCTATTATTGTTACAAATTGAATGCTGTTTTACAATTATGTGAAACGTCCGTTTCATTTACCATTCCATGCTGTAAATACGCGTTGTCATGATATTTGAAAAAAAAACATGTATGTATATACAGTTGCAATTCTTAACATAATGCCTGTCTGTCTGTTGTTAAAGTCAATATTGAAATTAAGACTTCTAAAAGGTCACTCGCTTGGTGAGAGTGGTGAAAGGTGTTTTTATTTTGCCACTCTTTAAAAGAAATCTTTTTCACTTGATGAGAGATCTTTTTCACTCTGCCCCTCTTGATGAGAGATCTTTTTACTTTGCCATTCTTGGTGTCAGATTTTCTTACTTTGCCACTCTTGGAGTGAGATTTTCTTACTTTGCCACTCTTGGTGTGAGATTTGCTTACTTTGCCACTCTTGGAGTGAGATTTTCTTACTTTGCCACTCTTGGTGTGAGATTTGCTTACTTTGCCACTCTTGGTGTGAGATTTTCTTACTTTGCCACTCTTGGAGTGAGATTTTTTTACTTTGCCACTCTTGGTGTGAGATTTTCTTACTTTGCCACTCTTGGTGTGAGATTTTCTTACTTTGCCACTCTTGGAGTGAGATTTTCTTACTTTGCCACTCTTGGTGTGAGATTTTCTTACTTTGCCACTCTTGGTGTGAGATTTTCTTACTTTGCCACTCTTGGTGTGAGATTTTCTTACTTTGCCACTCTTGGTGTGAGATTTTCTTACTTTGCCACTCTTGGTGTGAGATTTTCTTACTTTGCCACTCTTGGAGTGAGATTTTCTTACTTTGCCACTCTTGTAGTGAGATTTTCTTACTTTGCCACTCTTGGTGTGAGATTTTCTTACTTTGCCACTCTTGGAGTGAGATTTTCTTACTTTGCCACTCTTGGTGTGAGATTTTCTTACTTTGCCACTCTTGGAGTGAGATTTTCTTACTTTGCCACTCTTGGTGTGAGATTTTCTTACTTTGCCACTCTTGGTGAGAGATCTTCTTACTTTGCCACTATTGGTGTGAGATTTTCTGACTTTGCCACTATTGGAGAGAGATCTTCTTACCCTGCCACTATTAGTGTGAGATCTTCCTACTTGCCACTCTTGGTGAGAGATCTTCTTACTTTGCCACTATTGGTGTGAGATTTTCTGACTTTGCCACTATTGGTGAGAGATTTTCTTACTTTGCCACTATTGGTGTGAGATTTTCTGACTTTGCCACTCTTGGTGAGAGATCTTCTGACTTTGCCACTCTTGGTGTGAGATTTTCTGACTTTGCCACTATTGGTGAGAGATCTTCTGACTTTGCCACTCTTGGTGAGAGATCTTCTGACTTTGCCACTATTGGTGTGAGATCTTCTGACTTTGCCACTCTTGGTGAGAGATATTTTGACTTTGCCACTCTTGGTGTGAGATCTTCTGACTTTGCCACTCTTGGTGAGAGATCTTCTTACTTTGCCACTATTGGTGTGAGATCTTCTGACTTTGCCACTCTTGGTGAGAGATCTTCTTACTTTGCCACGTTGGTTTGATATCTTCTTACTTTAGCACTCTTCGTGGGGATCTTTTTACTTGGCATCTCTTGGTGTGAGATCTTCTTACTATGCGCCTCTTGGTGTGAGACCTTCTTACTTGCCACTCTTGGTGTGAGATCTTCTTACTTTGCCAGTTTGGGTGGGAGATTTTCTTACTTTGCCACGGTGTGGGATCTTCTTACTTTGCCACTCTTCGTGGGAGATCTTTTTACTTTGCACCTCTTGGTGTGAGATCTTCTTACTTGCCACTCTTGGTGAGAGTTCTTCTTACTTTGCCACGTTGGTGTGAGATCTTCTTACTTTGCGCCTCTTGGTGGGAGAAATTCTTACTTTGCGCCTCTTGGAATGAGATTTTCTTATTTTGCCACTCTTGGTGAGAAATCTTCTTACTTTGCCACTCTTGGAGTGAGAACTTCTGACTTTGCCACTCTTGGTGTGAGATCTTCTGACTTTGCCACTCTTGGAGTGAGATTTTCTTACTTTGCCACTCTTGGTGGGAGATTTTCTTACTTTGCCACTCTTGGTGGGAGATTTTCTTACTTTGCCACTCTTGGTGGGAGATTTTCTTACTTTGCCACTCTTGGAGTGAGATTTTCTTACTTTGCCACTCTTGGAGTGAGATTTTCGTACTTTGCCACTCTTGGTGTGAGATTTTCGTACTTTGCCACTCTTGGCGGGAGATCTTCGGACTTTGCCATTCTTGGAGTGAGATCTTCTTACTTTGCCACTCTTGGTAAGAGATCTTCTTACTTTGCCACTCTTGGAGTGAGATCTTCTGACTTTGCCACTCTTGGTGTGAGATCTTCTGACTTGCCACTCTTGGAGTGAGATCTTCTTACATGCCACTCTTGGCGGGAGATCTTCTTACTTTGCCATTCTTGGAGTGAGATCTTCTTACTTTGCCACTCTTGGTGTGAGATCTTCTGACTTTGCCACTCTTGGTGAGAGATCTTCTTACTTTGCCACTCTTGGTGTGAGATCTTCTGACTTTGCCACTCTTGGTGAGAGATCTTCTTACTTTGCCACGTTGGTTTGATATCTTCTTACTTTGGCACTCTTCGTGGGGATCTTTTTACTTGGCATCTCTTGGTGTGAGATCTTCTTACTATGCGCCTCTTGGTGTGAGACCTTCTTACTTGCCACTTTTGGTGTGAGATCTTCTTACTTTGCCAGTTTGGGTGGGAGATTTTCTTACTTTGCCACGTTGGTGTGGGATCTTCTTACTTTGCCACTCTTCGTGGGAGATCTTTTTACTTTACACCTCTTGGTGTGAGATCTTCTTACTTGCCACTCTTGGTGAGAGTTCTTCTTACTTTGCCACGTTGGTGTGAGATCTTCTTACTTTGCGCCTCTTGGTGGGAGAAATTCTTACTTTGCGCCTCTTGGAGTGAGATTTTCTTATTTTGCCACTCTTGGTGGAAGATCTTCTTACTTTGCCACTCCTGGTGAGAAATCTTCTTACTTTGCCACTCTTGGAGTGAGATCTTCTGACTTTGCCACTCTTGGCGGGAGATTTTCTTACTTTGCCATTCTTGGAGTGAGATCTTCTGACTTTGCCACTATTTGTGTGAGATCTTCTTACTTTGCCACTCTTGGTGAGAGATATTCTTACTTTGCCACTATTGGTGTGAGATCTTCTGACTTTGCCACTCTTGGAGTGAGATCTTCTTACTTTGCCACTCTTGGCGGGAGGTCTTCTTACTTTGCCTTTCTTGGAGTGAGATCTTCTGACTTTGCCACTCTTGGTGTGAGATCTTCTTACTTAGCCCCTCTTGGTGAGAGATCTTCTTACTTTGCCACTCTTGGAGTGAGATCTTTTGACTTTGCCACTCTTGGTGTGAGATCTTCTGACTTTGCCACTCTTGGAGTGAGATCTTCTTACTTGCCACTCTTGGCGGGAGATCTTCGGACTTTGCCATTCTTGGAGTGAGATCTTCTTACTTTTCCACTCTTGGTAAGAGATCTTCTGACTTTGCCACTCTTGGTGAGAGATACTTACTTTGCCACTATTGGAGTGAGATCGTCTGACTTTGCCATTCTTGGTGTGAGATCTTTTTACATTTCCCCACCTGATGGGATATCTTCTTACGTTGCCACTCTTGGTGGAAGATCTTCTTAAGTTTCCACTTTTGGTGGGATAGCTTCTTTCTTTGCCACTCTTGGCGGGAGATCATCTTACTTTTCCAGTTTTGGTGGGAGGTCTTTTTACTTGGCAGCTCTTGGTGGGAGAACTATCCTACAAATATGCCTTGTATACTTCAGTAAGTTTAATTTTCTATTCCTTAATTGAGAAAAAAATATATTTACGCTGACTATTGTTGATATTGATTATATATACCATCTCTAAGCAACCGCTAAGGTTTAACAAGCGATTTATGACTTGCCTGTTGCAACTTTACTTCAGGTGAACTATGCATTTTTAAATGTTCACTTCAGTCAGAAAGATGTCGTTATGGTCGGGTCACTTGTGGGAAAATAATCAATTCATTTCTAGTTTTGTTCGATTGTAATGCACAAACAGAATATACCACTGATTAAATTCAAGCCTTTATTTTCAGCCATTGCAATCGGCTTTCCACCTTTATTAAGTACAACACGTAGCTAATAGAAATAGTGTACTTTGGTATTTAATAAAAAGGCCAGGAGGTCGAGTGAAAATAATATATATTTTATTTACTATTGTTCGTAGCAACCGTTTAGAACGGTCGGAATACGCTACGAAAAGTAGTGGCACCGTCGGTGTTGAATAAGTAGAATTTGAAACAAAATATATATTACAAACAAATTGTTGCCAGCAGTGGGAATGTTTATGATGACCAGAATTATATTTGTCCTATAAGTAATTATTGTATCATGCTAAACATGTGCTGATTTGCAATGGATCTACATGTAATTCAATACAATCTTTACATGTTAGTCTGTATAATAGGTCTCTAATAATATCGCTCACTGCATTTTTATAATTTACATTCTTAATATATTTATTTAGTATGAATATAATTATTAATAACAAAACAAACCGTAAAGCTTACGAGTAATACTAACTATGTTATGTTCTTCTGGTCCTATTTACGGAAATGTCAGGTAAAAAAGTAAACCAACCACGACCAATTTCTCCTTTACTTCCAGTTTATCATTTTTGTGTGTTTGCATAAACCGTAACGAAATATAAAAAGGTACTCTTTGTTTTATCCGTTACCCTTGTAAGACAATACTAGCGCTATTGTCTTTAGACAAAAAACCAATGTCAAAGAATGTCAATTTAACCCCGTTCAATATGACAGCGAGTTTATGAGGATTTAAAATTAAAAGTCGTTCTGTAAATGATTAAATTAGATATTTCATGTACAAAAATGCCATAAGGAACTAATAAGATGATGGAAATATAAAAAAAAAACGATAAAAAGACAAACGGCTCGTTTTAACCCGTTCTCTTTGAAGGAGTGAAAAGTTTTAACCACAATATTTGATGAAAAACGTTTTCAAATGCCAGTACATTCACTTGGATGAACACGAGCGGTGATTCAAACGTTTACGAGCACGTTTACGGAATATCGGATATATACGTGAACGACTTCAGACGAATTGCGACCAAGTTCACACATGTTTTTCTGATTTCAAACTTTGTTTAATACGTTCACTTACACGCGGACGGTTTGAGTGAACCACACGACCGGATATACACAGTTTCCATACACGTGCTCGCTATACCGAGAATGCCGTTCTGCGGGCTGTCCTCGGGGTGGGCGAAGCTGACGCTTCTGGTGGTGGCAGCGGCCGCAGGTCTTCACTGCGCTGCCCTGGCCACGCCTTACTGGATGAAGGCTGCCACCCTCAGCAATTCTGTAAGTATAATGCAGAGAAACTGGGGCTGCACCAACAAAGCATCGTGTTATCAAATGAGTTTTAATATTATATAAAATTAAATTTGAAGACATTACAAAATAATTATAATGAAAAGCGTGTATGAGAATTTTCAAAGATTGCTAGTACTCGGTAAATGGTTTATAAACACAGTCTTTATTTTCAGGTGAACATCACTGTGGGTCTGTGGAAGCAGGTGAACTGTTCTCGGGCCATCGGGCCGCCCTGGTCGCCCTGGTCGCCCTGCTACGGGCAGCCCCTAGCCGACACGTATCAAACATGTATGTATAAATGAGCAGATCATGTCTATCTCTGTAATTGTATAAGCTTGAGTTTGATGTATGCGCACGTACAGCAACACGTCAAACCGTTCAGGAGACATCGGCTCACCCTGCTTAGGTCTACCCCAACGTATCACGTATAATTATGTTACAATTATAAGGTAAACAGCCGAAATTTTTAGAGGTCATCGACTCACTGCTTTGATGGGCCTCTAACTTCCACATATATATGCATTCACTTATAGAGTAGACATGCAGAAACTCTCCAGGAGCAATCGACCTCACCCTGCTTCGGCCCGCCCCAATTACCACGTCTAAAACCTACACATGTAAATGAGTCAAGTATGCGACTACGTGTCGAAGAGTTGTGGTTCCTGTGACAATCGCTTAAAGGCGCCTCAGCAATACCAGTGTAATCAAGAACACTGTATGCTTAACGTTTACGAATTTTGTGTAGATGTACTTATTTTCATCGCAGTGCTACAAGAGTAAAGCATCGCAGATTCTTTTGATCTTATGTCTTTAAAGCCTGTGAAAACTCACATTTCATTTTTATTTTATATTGTTTCAGTACTTTTTAAAGTGACTCAAATACTGGAGTGCGTTGTTCTCGTGCCTGCAGCGTGTTCACTGGTCCTCTGTGCTTACTACATTACGTCACCGACGGTGCGCACGCAGACAGTTGTCGGCTGGTTAATGGCGTTCACCTTCAGCTCGAGTGAGTATAGAATACAGGGTAATATATGTACAACATTAACATGAAAACCAAAATATTGGCAACTGTAATTGTCTACTGCCAAGAAGAAGAAAATACTTATATTTAATTGCATGTAATTAAACTGGTGTGATGTCAAGAGCCGAATTGTGCATTCTGCTTACCATAAAATCCTTTTCAGTATATCGGTGTCCTCGAACTTGCTTCTACCAAACCATTTATCAAATTGTTGTTCGATCCATCATAGTCGTATTTTGATTTCACTGCATTTCAGCCGCGCTAAATCTTAGCGGGTGTATAACCTGGCTTTTGAACCTCCCGAATGCACATTTCGCCTTCTGGTCCCTGGGTTTAGCCGCCTCCGCCGCCGCCCTGTTTTTCCTTGCAGGCATCCTTATCATCCCGGACTTCCGGTCATATGACTATCGCCGACTCCGAAATCGCCGAGGACGGAAAGAACGGAAGGAGAAAGAGGTTACCGCTCAAACCAAATAGATGCAGGCAATAACCAGGCAATTTAGAATCCTGATGTGACTGACACCAGGGCAGTAAACAAGAGTTCATTGCTTGTGATTTACATGCCAGACATTCAATAAACTAGGCATTTTAAAAATATTGTTTGACGGGTCTTTTTTTGTTTCTTTTATTGTTTTTACTTATACAGAATTCTAGTATTATGCAGGATTATACTGAGCCATAATGCTGGGTTTGAACCTATTTGAATATGAATGTTGCCTTCCGACTTAATTTATCGCGTGGTATACACACACTGAAGGTCCAGGGACCCATTTCATTAAAGGATCTTTATCGTCACTTCAATTATTTTAGATTTGTATACATATCGCACATGGCAACAAGGTGATTTGGATAATATGGCACTAAGGTACTTTCAATTTGCAACTAAGAGTGCCCACGATCGTTTCGTTATTATAACGAGAGAGAGAGAGAGAGAGAGAGAGAGAGGGACAAAATGGTTCGAGAATGTTTACTGAAACGCCCCCTCCTGCGGGAAATATATGATGAAAAGAATAACAACGATTGTAATAATACACGGGAACCGGCTATACAATCGAACCATTATTATTCTTTTGAAAATGCTTACAATTCACTTCCATTAATTTTGTGGTAATTGGTATATAACGAGTATGGAAAAAGTTGGTGTTCTAGAACTTCCTCTTAGTATTTTAACAACTGTTTATGCTTTTAAAGATAAAAAACAATGAAGGGGAAGTAAGATCTGATGACGAATTCTTTATATGCCCTGCTTTAGCACCAAAAGAACAACTAGCGAAATAATATTGTCCGTGCGGTCAATATACTAAGGTACATACAAGCCATTTGTAGTTTGATAATGCTTAATGCATGGGGGGGGGGGGGGTGCGAACATGTTGGACACCATTTCTTCTTTTCCCTACTATAAGAAAAAGGCACCATTTATATGTTTATATAACAAAATTTACCATCGGTGGCGAAACTAAGCGCAAAAACCAACTGGGATAAATTTACGCTCGAGGGCAAATCTTCCCCATGTCTTGTGATCCCGCTGGTAGTTCATGTTTTATGGAAGCCAACCTGATTTGCCGCCAGGAGTATTTCATGTCGTATGAACGCAAACCTGATTTGCCGCCGGGAGTATTTCATGTCTAATGAAAGCAAAGTTAATCTGATTTTCTCCCTGCAGTATTTCATGTCTTATAAACGCAAACCTGATTTGCCCCCGGCAGTATCTCATGTCTTATGAACGCAAACCTGATTTGCCCCTGACAGTATCTCATGTCTTATGAACGCAAACCTGATTTGCCCCCGGGAGTAGTTCATGTCTTATGAACGCAAACCTGATTTGCCCCCGGGATTAGTTCATGTCTTATGAACGCAAACCTGATTTGCCCCCGGCAGTATCTCATGTCTTATGAACGCAAACCTGATTTGCCCCCGGGATTAGTTCATGTCTTATGAACGCAAACCTGATTTGCCCCCGGGAGTAGTTCATGTCTTATGAACGCAAACCTGATTTGCCCCCGGCAGTATCTCATGTCTTATGAACGCAAACCTGATTTGCCCCCGGGATTAGTTCATGTCTTATGAACGCAAACCTGATTTGCCCCCGGCAGTATCTCATGTCTTATGAACGCAAACCTGATTTGCCCCCGGGATTAGTTCATGTCTTATGAACGCAAACCTGATTTGCCCCCGGGAGTAGTTCATGTCTTATGAACGCAAACCTGATTTGCCACCGGGAGTAGTTGATGTCTTATGAACGCAAACCTGATTTGCCCCCGGGATTAGTTCATGTCTTATGAACGCAAACCTGATTTGCCACCGGGATTATTTTATGTCTTATGAACGCAAACCTGATTTGCCCCCGGGAGTAGTTCATGTCTTATGAACGCAAACCTGATTTGCCCCCGGCAGTATTTCATGTCTTATGAACGCAAACCTGATTTGCCCCCGGGATTAGTTCATGTCTTATGAACGCAAACCTGATTTGTCCCCGGGAGTAGTTCATGTCTTATGAACGCAAACCTGATTTGTCCCCGGCAGTATTAAATGTCATATGAATGCAAACCTAATTTGCCTCCGGTGGTATTGCATGTCATATGAACGCTAACATGGTTTGCCTCTGGGGGTATTGCATGTCATATGAAAGCGAACTTGGTTTGGCGCTGGTGGTATTTCATGTCATTTCATATGGAGGCAAACCTGATTTGGCCACAGGGATATGTCATTTCTTATGAACGCAAACTGATTTCCCCCCGGGGTATTTCATGTCTTATGAACGCAAATCTGATTTGCCTCAAGGGGTACTTCATGCCTTATGATCGCGAACTGATTTACCCCCGGTTTTTTGAACGCAAACCTGATTTTCCCCCGGGGTATTTCATGTCGTATGAACGCAAATCCGGTTTGCCTCCGGGGGTATTTCATGTCGTATGATTCAGAACGCAAATCCAGTTTGCCTCCGGGGATATTACAATTTCCATTGTTGAATACTAAATCAATAGCAGAACATTGTAATAAAAAACACAACATTATTCTTTATTCCAATCAATCTATTAGAAATTCCGCGGCAAATTTTTCCTAAAAAGTGACTGATATATTTGATATTTTTCGCTCTCTACTCAGTTTGAACATTGAACTTGAGGCAAAAACAATGGCTGTTTCCGGTTTTCCGACCTACCCTTTTTCTTCCCCGACCCTAGACCTTGATATTGCCCCGAGACTTTTGTATCATTTGTTTTATTATTGAAGTACGAAATGAAGCGATTTTGGCTTCTTAAGATACCAATGCTTTTCATAGAAAAACAACAAGCAAAATGCTTTTACCAGACGTGTAATTGTGAACTTAGCCGGCATGGTACCATATACAATGAATATGAATATAACAGTATTCATGAGACATACAGAGCCAGTTACAGTACCCTACAAAATGATATTCAGCTGTGACTCGAATCGCCCACGAAAAACCAGAGATAAAAACATAATGAAAATATTCGCTCTGGAAACGTGTACCCATTTGTCCCTTTCTGCCGGTGAAAGGTTACGAGTCACAATGTCGGGCCTCATCTACTGAATATCTTAACAAAACCAATGAAAAATAATTTCAACAAATAAACATGATCAATTTCACATAAGACAAATCAATAACATTTTATAAAATATTTCTTGGAAAATTCGATATGAACGGTATGCAATCGTCAGGTAGAATGACCAAATTATCCAATATAATACTGCACGAAAATCTCGTGCATAAACCAATCAATATAAACCAGTACCGCATTAGACAATTTTTACTTCGCTATTCTACGAAACGCTCGTAAATACACGTCTTAGCTTTACTTAATATATATATAACTTTTCATAGAAAAACAACAAGCAAAATGCTTTTACCAGACGTGTAATTGTAGAAAATAAAAAGAACGGGCTGAGTGCGTTTATGATATAAGATTTACAAGTCCAAAGATCGAGACACTTCCAGTCACTTCTCAACAGAATCGGCAATATATCCATCTTTACTAGACTCACATTTCCAGCGACCATGTCTCATCAGACAACGATCAGAGACTCCAGAATTTGCTGCCACTGTGGCACCACCTGAACGTAATGAATGCAAACCAAGCTCCAAGTTTCCTGCAACTTCTTTAAGCCTACTGACTAAACATTCTCGAGCTCTAGTGTAACTGAGCGGTTTGTCTTTGTATATCAATTTACAACTAGAATGAGATCGAAAACATGGTCGAAACAAATATTTATCTAAAGATGTATTTTGCTCGGATAAATTAAGATATTTCTGTAACAAAATGTATGGACAAGCAACAGAGCTTCCTTTTGATATCAAAACTTCTTTACCAAATCTATATTGGTCTGTTTTACTCTTTCTCAAACTCAAAGAAAAATATGAATCAAAAGCTTAACATCGTTACATCGCAAATTACTTAATTCATCATTACGTAAAAATCCAGCAAAAGACAAAACAATCATACACAAATCTCTAACAACAAGCAAATCATTGACGTTCAAATGGTTGATGCACAACTGTATCAACATTTCTGACGTAACTGGCTCTTTTTTAACTGTAGGTTTTGAACAGCAACGCTTAGCAGTCTCTAAAAGGTTTTTTTATAAACATATTATCCGTAGGATCTGAATAGTTGCACAAATTATGCGCCCACTTAATAGCGTATACTGTTGCGGAAATTACACTGGCGGAAAGTCTTCTGTCAATTAAATCAGTCACATATAAAGCTACATATATTGGAAATGCTGGTAAAGCCGAACCGCCCTTCGGCATGATAAATTGTTCCCGCTTTTTAAAATATGAATGGTATTTCACATTGGTATTGTCACTTTTACTCCCCGTAATCATGGTGGCCAACTTCTTCGGTAATTCCCCAAACTGGCTGCTGTCTACGTCACCACCGACAACTTCCGCCTCTATGGCCTGCTCGATGCGCAGCCCTGGAGATAGAACACATAGATCAGAATCTGCACTTTAATGCTACAAAACCGAACTTAAGCGGTCTGCCATCAAATATGCCGTTCTTGCCCCGACCTGGCTTCGTAAGTATTCCTGGCTGAAAAAATCTAATATCATTCACAAAGTGAACGCGATCCTGGTCACCTGCAAAAATCAATGGCCAAAAAGGCGCGCTACGCAATGTGGGCATAATTAATGTACATGTACATTTCTCTTTTTCAATCTTTCGAATACATTTACATATCAATGCGGGTGGCGGAACAAGCCAGCTATTTCCAATGGACCAATCCTGTACTAACGCATCAACACCGGACGTACCTGGGCACCAATATCTGGAATTAAAACATGCGCACTTTGCGTTATAATCTGTAGCGAACCTATCGCATGTGTGTGGACCCCAGGAAGCGTCCAATGACCTGAAAATCAAATCACAAACTGACCAATCGTCACAATCGCCATTTCTGCTCAATTCGTCTGCCTGAACATTATCAGAACGTGGTATCCACATGGACATAATATTGATATCATTTTCTCAACAAAAATCATTTAGTGACAAAGCAACTTATTGCAAGTAAGGCTTCGTACTACCGTTAGAAATGATCTGAACAACATTTTTATTGTCTGTGTTTACCATTACAGTGTTGCCTTCCAGCAAAGTGGATTCACTACGTACCACTCGGTGAATTGCCTCCAGCTCACTCCATGTAGAGCTCAAAAGAGCTTCCTCTACTGACCACGAACCCATTACCATACTATCATCACAACCCTCAAGGTAACCACCGTAACCGGTAGAACTAGCATCACAGTATACCTGAACACAGTCAGCTACTTTTGCTACTGCTAAACTAGAGCAATTTTCGGTTCTCAAATATTCCTTCCAGAATACAAGCTCATCTAGAGCTTTACTCGTCACTGTGACAGGAGCATACCAGCTCGCCCTAGACAATATACAGTCATACAAGGACCTTGTCCGCAGCCTAACCGCTGAGCCAACAGCGCTTTTCATCGACAATATCTGACCAACAATCTGTGCTAATCTACGGGCCGGAACTAAAACGCCTCCAGCGACAACCCTACTTATAATTTCGCTCAGGCTCTTTAGAGCTCGTTCGATTCTATCCTCAGTAACATAAATCTCACCTGATCTCATATTCCAGCTATAACCCAGCCAAACAAGCGACAAGCTTGGATCCCAGTGGGATTTTTCGTGAGCAATCAAAAACCCAAACTTTTCTAAATCTGATTTTACAAACTCACTAAGGGCTTTAGACCTAATGTAGTCTTGATCCCCTCCGAGCCCATCGTCTAGGAACATGATTACTCTGTAGCCTGCAGCTCTCCATTTGCATACAACTGCCCTCAGACATTTCGAAAATATATAACCTGCAGTGCTAAGCCCAAAAGCTAAAACATTGTAAACAAAGTAACGGACTTTCCCATTGAAGTACCATGAAAACCCCAAAAACGTTTTGTGGTCCTCAAAAATTTGAATATGATGGTATGCTGATTTTAAATCAAACGTAAAAATAAAATCTCCCTTTCGAAACATTGTTGTTGCAATTTCTTGGTTTTCAAAACAAAATTTGAATTTGTATAAATGCTTATTGATATGTCTGCAGTCCAATACAAGACGTGCCTTACCAGTTCTGCCAAACGCTACCGTCAGCGGGTTCACCACGTGCGGGACGTCAGTCACCTCACTAATGCACTGTTTAGCTAAAAGCTTACCTATCTCCTCATTGACAAAAGGCACGTTATCACGTGCGGGCCTATTATTATTCAGTACTACTGTTTCTGGCATTTCCTTAAAAGGTATCTTATAACCATTTTTGACGACGTCTAAAATGTGAGAATTTGCCCCAGCTTCAACCAAATGTGAATAACACGATATTAACCTACCAACTGGGCTTTCAGCACTTACTTGTACAATTTCCTTGTCGTCTCCTTTACTCAAATTCGAACTACCAAAACTGTTATTTGATCTATCGACATCGCCTACAGCGTTTAGAGAGCATAACGAATGGCGACTTATCTGTTTGTCGTTATCCGGTACCGCTGCCTGCGCCACCCCGGGACGGGCCGCCACGTGGTCGCATCGCCAATGGCCGGGTTTGCCGCACTGGAAACAAGAGCCTGGGCGTCTGGTCGGGAACGGGACTGGATACGCTGATGACGCAGTAGAAGATACCGTATACGGCGCGAACCGCCTAGACTTCGCGCGACGCTCATCTTTGAACTTCCGGTCGGCCTTCAGCTGAGCTTTGTATATCTTCTTCTCATCGTCAGAGTCTTCGGCGAGAGGATGCGCCTCGTACTCTTGTACAACCTTCCAATCGTGCTCAGAACTGTCTGCTAACTTTATCAACTTTTGTCTATGTTTAAGCAAGTCCATACCTTCCACAATTTTTCCCCGTGCCTTCGCGATAGCGTCATCCGGTTGAGCTGCGGTAACGTCCTGTAGACTGGAGCCCGCTTCCTGCAGCTTGTCGAGCACGTGCGCGTTGGCCTTGAACTGTGCTTCATTGCCTTTCCTCTTGAATACATAATTATTGTTCGCTGACAAAGTATTCTGAATTTGCGAACTCAAATCCCTTTGCGTTGAATTTAAACGTTGCTCAAATGAAGATAATTTATTGTCAATAAGTTTTTCAATGTTCGATAAAAGCACGTTTTCCGAATCCATGCCGGCAAAATGAACATGTACAAAATTCGATATGAACGGTATGCGATCGTCAGGTAGAATGACCAAATTATCCAATATAATACTGCACGAAAATCTCGTGCATAAACCAATCAATATAAACCAGTACCCATTAGACAATTTTTACTTCGCTATTCTACGAAACGCTCGTAAATACACTTCTTAAACATATAACTTGTAGTTTTGGGTAACAGCTCTCAAAAAACAATTTGCCTATAAATAAAAAATAAAAATATTTTCCAACCTACCAACGCTAGTTTTAGGGGCATAGAGCTTGAAACAAACATATTATTTTGTACGCCTCTGGAGACACAGAATTTTATATTATTTTTTTCTATTTTTCTACAGGATGTATAAAAGCGAAATACAATAGTATATAAATATTGACTGCCTTGAGGGTGACAGTGCATATTTTCAATCTGAGGAAAATACTGTCGACCGAGGCGAAGCCGAGGTTGACAATGTTTTCCGAAGGTTGACAATATGCACTGTCACCCTCAAGGCAGTCAATATCTATTGTATTATACCGAACAAAAACTGTAGTATTTTAAAGACTGAAAATACCATTTTCACTGACAGCTGTGAATCTTGCTGCCATTTTGGCAAGAATTGTCGGCTGGTAAACAAAGCGCTCAGGTGATACAGACTTTAAGTGAAATACTATCAGTAAATCCCGTATTCGTACCGTATTGCCAATTTCATATGTTCTGTAGAAGTAAGGTTTTTGTAATTAGTGCATTTTAAGGTTTGCAATGCCAGTTTTATATTAATCATAATTTTTCACATACAAATCCAACATGGCGGTGTATTTGTAGCGTATTTTCAATTTCATGACGTCAGAGGGTGACAGTGCGGCAGAGGGTGATAGTGCGGGGTGATAGTCGAAAATATTGCCCTGGCGTTTTTACTATATGTTCTATAGAAGTGAGGTATAATAATATAAAATATGATTATATCGCCACAAGTCACTTACAGTGGCTTTATCATGATTTATGTATCTTTCTAACGCAAACTATTGACTCCATCGAAATTATCCATTTTTAATTGCCATCATTTAATAGTATTACCCAAGGGGCAAATGTTTGTCATATAATGCACACGGTTTATGTTCAGCATCAATGGCAAACACCAAACCGAGACAGCATGGTTATGCTGACTGCAAACGGAGACTATCGGAAACTTTATGCCTAGTATTGTTTTTGTTCGGCACAATGTGCGCCATTCCTTGTCTAGCTATGACATCGACGGTGAGGTTGCCTTGCTTTTACATAGTTTTTAGTATAGTATTGCTGAAAACAATATCACGCAATGAATTAGGAATAAAGTCAGTAGTCAATGTTTGTTGAGAGAAACTTTAAGGACAATGTTGCCATGGGAATGATATAAATCTAAAACCGTTAATTAACAAACGAACACATTGTATACTAGGGGGATGGATTTTAGGGCATGCTCCTACGTAATTGTTTAATGCAGGATGCGCTTAGGTGCGATTTCCCTTATATTTTGGGAAAAAACAACAATAAACGTTAAACAGTTTTACATGCTTTTTGACCATTAAGGACACACACACCACACCCAGCATTTTAGACAATCAAGTGCATACCCGACCCTATAGTTCCAACGTGGAGCTACGCCAGCACCGTCCTTGAATTGAATTTAGACGCGTTATCCAAGTAAGACACTTCTTCGCTCTTATGGCTTCCGTCCAGTCTTAGACTTCTGGAGGCATTCGATAAAGATCGTAGTCACTTTCTGTCGCAAATCGTAAATTAAGATTATCGTTGTGTCATAGTTTTATTATTCTGCTACAGATTTTATTGAATTGAACTTTAACCAGTATTAAAAATGAACACAATGTTGAGAAAATAAAAACAAAAACAAAAATAACACTGTGTTGCCATTTGTGAAGACTGGACATTATTGGAGTTGCGACTAAAATCGTTTATTAAACAAGGACTAACGGGAAACTTTCTAAGTCCCTCATACCAGGATCAAGCTTAGGCGTTCTATGCAAGTAACATACTTACATACTTACAATCTTTACTAACTTTACCCTAATTGTGTTTTTCACCACAGGGCTTGACCCTGCAGTTTTCATTTTGTTCTTAAAAAGAAGTTTGTTTACTAACCAGTATCAAAACGGTTTTATAATCCGGGTTATGACACACCATTGAAAACTGAAGTTTTAACAGTAATCTGTCAAGAAGATATCAGACTAAAGACACTCCAAATGAATTTGCAGTTTGCATAATATTGTTCTCAAAGTTTTCTAAGTTAGCAGGGGCGGGTTCAGGGTTTTACCTATGATTTAGGGATAAAAGCTTTTGACTTGCAGAAGCGAAATTTATTTGGTTTAAAGTGTTGGCAATGTGGTTCGGGGTTATTGAGAGCGCGGCCCCTTGAACTATTTAATAATTTTTAGTCAAATTTGGTGCTTTGTTGGCTAAGTGTTTATTTATTTTATCCTACATTGAAATAAAAAGTAAACTGGGGGGGGGGGGGGGGGATTATAAGCTTTGCTAATGACCCTAAATTAAAATGTTTTACAAAGTCCATGTTTTAACTAGTTTTAAGGTACACTATTCTGCGATAGTAAAATATACATACTATGCGACATGTTTTGGTGTTAAAAGATATTATACGAAGTGTCGTTTGTTTGCATTTTGCCAGAACATCTTAAACAATTGTAGGGCAAATTAATTAACACATGTAAATGAATCAAAGCATGGTTATACCATCTCAGACCATCGGCTACGTTCCATAATTATAGGGTTTTAAGCTTAATGGTTTGTGAGTTCATAAACAGGCTATACATGATCTACTTTCTTTTGATTTGATTTTCACCGCATTGTTTGTTCATCTACACATGATTTAGTCTTTTTATCGAATACACAGTGTTACGTTCAACTTCTTTAGTTTTCTTATAAGAAACATGACTTTTTCTAACGTTTCTCAATATTATTAGTATACGTGTGGTACTTTCTCCCCATAAAAGGTAGTGAAGTACTAGAAATCGGTGTTATTTCGCGTGCAAGTTGGTCACTCGTCTATGGAACATATAGGGAAATAATTTAGTAGTTTGTGACCTGAAATTGGATATGTTTTGTGTCTTAGTATTCCATAAAATCCAATTAACGATTGTCCGTGGCTTCTTGGTGATAAAATTATAAATAAACCTAAGATATTGACAAACTTTTAGAAAGTGTGACCGAATATCACCTTTTACAGTCGAACTCCGTTGGCTCGAACTCCAAGGGACCGGCGAAAATACCCCGAGCCTCGGAAATGTCGAGTCAAGCGGAAATGCTTAGCTTTAGTTTAAGAAAAGCTGTCCTTAACATCTAGTTCGAGCCAACGAGGAATTCGAGTAGTCACAAGCCAAAATGGGAAGTATCAAACATGTGGGTGTAATCATATGAACTCTTGTTAAACTTTTGCGAAAAAAATCCAATTTTCTGATAAAAAATTATATGGTTTAATTCGCTTGGCTTTCAAAACAACAGATTGTGTATAATTAAAACATTTCAATTTGTAATGCTTTCTAAATTAATTAAAACGACACAAGATCTAGGAAACACACATTTGCTCTTTGGAAATTCCTAATCGACGGATTGATGCATTGATATAATGAAAATGCATTGGTAAATTATAATAAACAAGCATTATGTTTCAAATAGAAAAACGGCGATCAATTTGTGAACAAGGTTACAACATTCGCCGAAATAAAATCAAAATGCATTCATGAACAGTCGAACCCCGTTGGCTCGAACTCCCATGGACCGGTGAAAATCCCTCGAGCCTCGGTAAATTAGAGCCAAGCTGGATTGTTTACCTTCGGTATAGAAATGTCATTGTCGTCTAGTTCGAACCAACGAGTTATTCGAGCCAAGCGAGTTCGAGTAATCGGGATTCGACTGTACTATTACATGCATTTATATAACAAACATTGTTGTCAAACCCTTTCCACACTCATATGAATTCAGTGAAATGTAAACTTTTATAGTTGTGAGGCGATCATTTGTATTCCATCGTGATGTATTGTCTTCATGCACACACCCTGGTCATCTCCTTGGCACCGATCACATCTGCACAATGGAAATTAGTCGCTTCTTCGTGACCCGTCAGTCGCTCATGCCTCCGAGTATGGAAATGTGTGACCGACAGGCGAACAAGGACGAGGATGAAAGCAAAGATGCTTTAAATGACTCTAAATACAGATTGAGATAGGGCAGCTGCTGCAACGCTATCTAGTCAGTAAAGGTATGAGAGACGGATGTTCCAATGACACTAATTAATACACGCATTGTGACGAAACAGTTCTAAGGATACTAATTCAATTAAACTGATAGGGGGTTATTGCGCTAAACACTAAAAGCATAGACAGTATGATAAAATAAATGAAAGTAGCTAAAACATGCATTTATAGAGAATATCTGACATAGTGCGGTCTATCACGAATGAGGACTTTCCAAATAAGTTCATGTTGGTCATTAATATATATGTATTTTGTAGAGAATACTTTATATAGTCATACCTGATTTATTCGATATAAAAACATGCTGTGCTGCATGTTCTAGTACAACATTAATAACATCAAAGGAGTTGCATGCATGTTCTTCTTTTGTTCAGTTAACAATGGTATTTAGTGAAAATCATTAGTTGACAGTCAGCTTACTGTGGTGGTGTTATAAATATTTCTGAATCAGAATTATTCCGATGGACTTTTACTGTTGCTATATACTGACAGTCATTTAGTCATAACATACAAGGGACAACTGGGGGTTCTAAAGAACAAATAAAATGTTCTCGGAATGTCAAATAATTACTTTTATAGTAAACGTGCTTTTAACAAGTAAGAATTCAGAATCCGTAAAGTAAATGTTCTAGCTTTTGAAGCCTCGTGTGAATATATTAACTCATATTGGGCAGTGGATTAAGCCCGAAGAGTGAAGGGTTTTATCTTTTGTCGAACACGTAATGACAGAAGGTTCGAGGACGCGAAACTATGACAACTAACAGGAGGGTGAGTAGGATTTAAATGTTTATTCTACAAAGTTATACTTTTATGGATGCCCATTTCCTATCGCTATTTGTAAATAGCAATTCCTAAAACTAAAATAAAAAATAAATTAACATTTGGCAATACTTGTGTGTACTACCTAGTTGGCAAATATCACTTGACAACCAGCAATGTGATTCGCAAAAGTACAATCGGCGAATCACATTAAGCATTCAGTATTGCAGATCGGACTTAAAGTTGTTAATAGCATCTTGGGTGAGAGAACACTTTTTTCTGCGGGTCATTTAGATTAGGTTGATTTGAAAGACTAAATCTCTTTTATTCTAGGAAACATCGAAGTAATGCAACATCGGCTTCTACTTAAATTGTTTAAACAATGGATAAGTATTTAAAGAACAGAACAGAACATAATGCTTATTTAATTTAAGCATATATAGATCATCGCTGTTTACACAAAAATATAAATATTGTATGCATGAAAGTACTAAATGAACTATGTACATTCCAAGGATTATTTTCTGCATATATTTTCTCAGCAGAGCAACATTTCCCGATTTCTATTATAACGTTTTGCGCCGAATTACAAATTAGGTATGAGCTATTCTCAGATAATGTTGGTGACCAATTCAAGGTTATGTCTCATTCCACTACATTAAATAAAGTTTAAGAATATAGAGGAATGCATGAACACAGCTGGTAAGAGTGAAACCTCATTTGGAACACTTCGGCCATTTTCCAACGAAAACAAACTCTGGTGTATGCTTATAGATCAGTTGAAGTAGTTCGTAAAATTTCAAAGAATAGTAATAATCAATTGTAGTGTTTTAATGTGTAATGTGTATTACTAATTTTAAATCGCTTGCCAGTGAAGTGTTATATTGCATAAAAAATATACTAAAGAGTAAAGTCATAACGTTTTACTGCTAAATTGAAATAACTATGTCACCTACTTGCAGCGTAGTTAAATGCAAAGAATTCTGACATTGTAAACCGTCCATATACATCGATGTTGAATTCGATGGAAAATGGCCGAGGTGTTCCGAATGAGTGAAATATACTCAACATTAAACGATTTTTATGCAAACTGACCTTAAAGTACTAAGAGTTCATCGTTTCCAGGAAATGAATTATTCAAATATAAAGTTCAAGTTAATTAACTGATATTAAGAAGATAAAACGATTGACAGAAATTTAGAAAGGTCTCGACGGAGGTTTTGCATCAATAGTTTTTATTAAACATAAATCGACCTTGCAAATGATGGGCGACACTTAGTTCTATATTGTCATTAGTGTGGCATTTGTCCCATGGGCCTCGTAACGTTAAATGCAAATGCATGATAGCTAAGTCAGAAGTTCATAATATACTGTCTGCAAGGATTAAATCCACAAGATACGGATCTATCGATTGTGCTAGTATATATCTGAGTCAATACCATGTTTGCTTTCTGAAAGGTCATGCTACCATGGAGATATAAATTTATTAATGTATCATTTTAAAACAAGAATTGCTGACTATTGTAGGAAAACCTGGCTTGATGTTAATTAATTCATCACGTTGTGATACTTGTAAATGCTTTAAGTCTTTATTCAATGTTGAAGGATTCCTTAATATTAGTTTACCGTTTCCTTTACGAAAATCACTGGACTAGATTGAGAACCTCGGCTACTGAAATTGAACGAATTTTTAGTATTGATAGTGATAATCGCTTTTAAATTTATTCTTTATTGGTTTATTGGACAAAGACATACTTGTTTTTGAAGATGAATATCATGTATTTTAAGTGTTCAATATTTAATAACATCCTCAAAAATTGGGAAATAGTGACATTGTTCATTTCTATAATCTCTTGGCATCGGAAAGGTTGCCCATATTAAATCAGCTGTTTTTTTATGGTTAGCTATCGATAATACTTAGCTTTGTTAACCAAGAGACACAACTCTTGTCATTTCTAGCGTGTGTATTGTTACGGTTCACATTCCGATAAGGTTTCAAGCGTGTTTATTACTACGGCACTTATTTCGATATGTTTTAGCATGTGTATTGTTACGGTACACATTTTAATATATGATTTTTACCACGTTTAATGTTTCGGTACATATTTCGATATGGTTTCTAGCGTGTGTACCTGAGATGATTTCTAGCGTGTGTACCTGAGCTGATTTCTAGCGTGTTTGTTTTTACGGTACACATCTCAGTGTTATTTTTGCAAAGTTTACTGATAAGGTATATATCTCGATAAAACTTCTTCCATGTGTGTTGAAACGGTACACATTTCGATATGGTTTCTTCCATGTTTTTTTGTTACGGTTCACCTCTCAGTATGATTCATAGCGTGTTTATATTACGGTACACAATACAATATGATTCATAGCGTGTTTATATTACGGTACACAATACAATATGATTTATAGCGTGTTTATATTACGGTACACAATACAATATGATTCATAGCGTGTTTATATTAAGGTACACAATACAATATGATTTATAGCGTGTTAATTATTACGGTACACATTTCTTTATTATTTCAAGCGTGTTCACAAATTTACTGAAAAGTTCCCGAGATGCAAGCGACATATTCCTACCACACTAACAATGTCCTGCAACGTGAGCACTCCGCTGTCCTTTTGTAGATTCACCGATGTGAACAGACAACGTTTCAAGCTGCTTGAGTTCTGTTAATATCACAACCATAGAAAGGTACAATGTATTCCATGTCGTCATGGAACGATGCATCCCCTGTCACGCTCTTCAGCAGCATGTCTTCTAGGTGTCTGTATGCCTTGTAGCCTGATTGGTCGATGCAGTTTCTGGTGGTTGCCATGGCTTGATCGAATGCCTCGTTGTAGATCTGTCGGTTGTTTCCCTTGTAGTAGTAATAACCAGTGGTAAATAGTGTAAACTCTGCTGGGGCGGTTCCTTATTCGAATCTCCACAGCACTTTCTTCATCTGGGCAGTCTTGTCGACATCTACGCCCTTCAGCATCCCGTTGACGATCTCCCAGAACACATCATACGACAACTATACCCGAAGTCTCTCCAATGTAGCGGTGGTTATATAGACTGGCATTGCGAGGTCCCTCTTCTGCTAACATCGTTTTATGTTGAAGTTATGTGCTCAGGTTCTCTGTTTGCCGCAGAATTGCGTAACCAAGGGATTCACCAAACATGAGGTCAAAGCACCTCATTTGAGTCTGAACTCCGAGGAAACGGGCTCTGGTTTCGGAATCTCCACCAAAGTCATAACAGCTCTCCAATAATGATTGCAGCTCGGTGTAGTTGGTGAGACCGTTGTCCATACTTGCAGCTCGTACTGTCCATCTGGTAGGGCAAAGTACACGAAACCCCGGTATATCGGGACTTATCTCCATCTTCACCTCTTCCAGCTTACTGTCACCTCTAGGCGAATATTCGATTAGTTTGGACATCTCATGTACTGTGTCAAGCGCATCCCGGAGCATCTTTGACCTCCTGACAGTGTCTCCAACAGCGGGGGTTAGTGCGGCTCTGTAACTGTGAGTGTACACTGCTCGTGGTTCCTTCTTGATGATGCTGGTGATTTATAATTATGTCGGGAATATCTTGAACACATGATATGAAAATATATTTTATTTTAGCCGAAAAAAAGGCTGCATAATTATCACACACATATGATACAGAACAATAGCAGCCAAATCACCCTTAAATCGGGGAAATATGAATAAAACACATGTAATGACAAATAAATGATATAAATTACAATTTTAATACAGTAGATGAAGGGCGGGAGGGAGGGTAAAATATAAGACGACCGTTCCCGCGACTTAAATTCAACAATGAATGTGAGCGCCAAATAAAAGAAATCAAGCGTGGAATTACCGAAAAGGAATTGAAGGTACTAGAGGAACTAGAGTTAACTCCCTTACAATTAAGAGTTTTGAAACAAAAATTGCACCTTTACTAGCTCCCGACATGTTACCTGCCCTGTCGTAGCACTGACCCCGGCACTGGCTTAGGGGCATGTTCATACGAAGAAGCCTTTCCGGTTACATATATTTCAATTTCCGTTACAACAATTGATCCAATGAACTCCACGTGCACTTTCAAAAACAAAACAGAACAGAACAGATGTTTTTCTCGACTTATACAACAAAGCATCTCGTCAAGCATATATACAAGTAAACACAATACAAAAGGCATGCATGTGAAAATCGTACCAAGGTCGCCAATATAATTAACAATTCAAGGTTAGCCTATAGCGTGACCCCCCCCCCCCGCTCTGTAATTGTTAATATGTTTTTTCGCTATGTTTATTGTAACGGTACACATTCTTATATGATTGATAGCGTGTTTAGTTAACACTACACATTTCTATATAATATAAGCATGCCTTCTGCCTATTGTTTCCAGAGTTCACATTACACAATTATTGTTTAACAGTTTTATTTTAAAGGGACACATTTCAATTTGAGTGAACAATGTCAAATGTAGACTTTTCAATATAACTGCTACCATTCATAATTAAGGGTTCTCATTTCTGCTGTAGTCTATAGATCGATTTCCAATTAAACAATGCCCACCGCAGGTGTAGCTAATCTTTAACGTTGTATCGTCCCGAAGTAAAGAAATGAAGACAATTTTAAACCAGGTGTAATAACTTTGATGGTAAGTCTTGCAGTATTCTTGAGTACTTGAAGTTAATTGTTTGAGTTGTTTTTTGTTTTATTCTACATTACCGTCAAGATGATGATGGCGCGGATTAGGCTTCTTATATATTTGAACTATGGTTCATTAGGGATTGATAGCATTTTTCTTGCGTTTATGCTGTATGTACGCAGTACGGCACGCGAGCAAATTCCATGAAGCACGCAAGCGCTTCTTTGTCATTTGCTCGCTTGCCCTACTAGGCCCATACAGCATAAACGCAAGAAAAAATGCGATCAATACTTATATTTACATTTTTTGTGAATAAACATTAGCAGTATCCTCTGCAATTGAGAATTTGTTTTTAATCTAAAGAGTGTAACAGACAATATACATTTGTAAAAAGAGCAGCTGATTTTGTAATGTCGTACTTATCCAATTGGAGCGCTGTAACGCCGCATAGCAGCATCGCCGCAAAAACGTGTTTTTCTCCGTTTATGCGGTGATTTTCAACGCATAAACAGGGCGACCACGTTTATGCGGCGTCGCTCAACGCATGAAGCAGAACTTGTTTATATGGGGCGCAACTCTGCCTTTTTGCCACATAAAGAGATTTATTTATATAAGGATAAAAATTAGAATTATAATATTTTAACAAAAACGATGGTGATGACGGTGATGATGATGATGATTATGGTGGTTGTGATTGTGGTGATGATGATATTGTTGATTATGATAATAATTAAGATTAGGGCGTAGCATATTACTGTCATTTTGAAAAAAAAAATACGGGAAAAGTAGGCAGGCAAATTGGTCAAATTTAAGGTAATATTTTAAAGTTAAGCCAAAATTGAAAGTTGAATATAAATTATTTCTCCCCTTGGGGTGTTCACACCTATTTGTTCTTGATTGCAAATGACTAGTGCATAAATACACAATCAATGGAAGAAAGACGTCCTTGATGACCCTATATCAGTCATCTGAGACTTGTTCAAGTGCCCTAAACTAATGTTGTGCTGAACATTTTGGAAACAATATAACTTTCAAAAGTTTGCTTTTCGTTGCCCTGGTAATCAGAGATATACGCTGATGGCCTAGACGTGAATAATTTTCACAATCGCACAGTTACCAGTGGTTCTTGACAAGGAAATAATTCTTAGCTCATCTGAGCACAAAGAGCACATAAGGAGGTGTGAGGATTGTTGGATTTCTGTTGTTTGTCCGTCGTTCACAATTGACTTTTCTAGAAACGTTTGAAATGACGTTAAAAGTGCGCATTGTCAAGGGTACATGCCCGTCAGTCTGACAAAAGGGCGAGAATATATGTTACGTCATACGACGATTCAATTTTCTGATTGTCCCAAATGACGGTGTTGTGCGTTGTCGTAACATATATTCCCGCCTTTAGTCGGGCCAAACGTCATTTCAAACGTTTTCGCAGAAAGATCAATTGGTTTGGTTTACATTTAAACCAATCTTACACCGAATCTTTGTCAGAATTCACGTCTCTAAAAAGTATAGTTCAAAGCTTGGTTAATTGAACACAAAAAACTAAGTCCGATCGTGATGAAACTTTGTCAACCACTATTGTACTAGTATGTGTTTGAATTGTTTTTATAAGGCGAAAGTGTGCCTTTTTGCCACATAAGAAAGTCCTGTTTATGCGTTGAAAATCACCGCATAAATGTGGTCGATTTCGTTAATGCGACGAAGCTGTTATGCGTCGTAACAGAGCGCAATATTGAGATAAATAATGACGTTATAATACCGTGTATGTTATACAATATAAACGTCAAGTTTTATCTACCCAAAGGACTAGGAGAATGTAAATATTTGAATTTGAACTTGGTGATAAATGTTGTGGCGGCGTGAAGTACGGAGCCCGTAAACCCGCTTTTATCCCAACTGAGATCTTTCTCTGTTTTCATTGACCGTGCAAAGGCAGTTACCCCAACAATTACTTAAGAGTATTTTAATAGCTGGGTAATGTTTGTTGTCTTGTAGCGTTGGGTACCGTGTTGTTTTTGAGGGTCCTTGGTCCTTAAAGCCTTTACCAGGGTACTGCTTAAATTGATGACCTCTGGACCAATGCCTATAAATCACAATGCTTGTCCCTGTAGTTTGCAGTCACATAATTTGAAGTTTATTCTAAACTTTACAAATACTGAGAAAATCAGGGCAACATACTTTGGCTATAATATGGGACATAGGGCAATGCATAAAGAACAGAACATACTCGAAATGTACGTGGAAATACCTTTACACTGTTTTTTACATTTTTGTTTTGTATTCAGTTTCAAGTAGCCTTTTATCATGTTTTATTATCCCATGTGCGACGGTTTCCAAGGTTTGTGCTGTTTAATAAATCAAAAGTATACTACGTTTATAAATGAATGCAAGAATGGTCATTAACTTACAATGTGTCTTTGGTAATACATTTTAAATCGATTAATCACGGCTTTATAATAAATTTCAATGAGATTTAACATTATCCTTAAATGACATGGTGTTAACGAGTTCCATCTATAAGATTTATGTGCAGCAAAAAGAAAGAACTCCCTGTAATTATTTAACAGCGGTTCAGTGCTTGTGGCTTACAGGGACTCGCTCATGGTTTTTAAAATAAACAGTTCTCACACCGAATTAGTCTTTCAGCAGATCAATTTACTTCCTACATATATCTTCGGGTAATTCTTGCCCTTTAAGATGATGGTTTTGTTTAGATTGTATGACTTTTTCAATTTCGGTCTATTTTAGGGTTATGTTGGTCACTCAAAGTTGCACTGAATTTTGAAGGAGCTTAAAATTGTTTTGCAATTCAAAGTTATTAATTGACATCCGATCGCTAAGCTGCCAGCGGAATACTATGCAGATTTGTTTTCTCTTTCAAATGCACTTTTCGAAAAAAATATTTTGGACCTTATTGAACATTTATGTAGAATAAGTGGAAAATCGAGGCCCTGAAATTTTGAATCCAACTACTCGATAATGGTTTGATTGCCCCTCTTGCGGCATTATCACAGCAGGGTGGCAAGGTTATGACACTTCGGGTATGGCATGTGCAACGAAGTTTGTCATTTATCCTTTATAGTTATACAATTATTTTATAACAAATTTCTTTCCTTTGTTCAATTTGAAAATAATTTGTGATTTATGTTTGACTGCAATTTTTTTCTTATTATACTATGATTTGATTGAAATAATGATATTTAAGTGTGGGACTTTTAAAAACGGTTGATGTAAGTTTAATTTGCAATATTGGAAACACATATGGGCTATGAAAAATAATAAATAAGGGTAATGCAAGGTTACAATTTGGATATCTACATCGAGTCAACATGTTCATTAGAAATGCTTACGTTCTTATTCCGAAATGCATACGTTTTGGTCTACCTTTTTGCACTCAACCCAACCTGTTTATAGATATACCGTAAATTAGTTATGATTTTGCAAACAAAGTGTTACACGAAATTTTGTCAGTATGTTTGGTAACGAGAACACTAGGTGTTCGTAACGTGTCAAAATGTCATTAAGTCAATGTGCTATAGAATAAACAGGGTATATCTTATTGACTATACACAACATAGAAGTCCGTGATGCCATAGGTGTTGCACCATGGACACATGCGTGTTCGAACATTTTCATTTAATTATTGATTCCACAGAACACAACTTCATGAATTCGTTTTGAAATATAAAAGTGGAAGTCATTGATTTAAATGTTGAATATGGAATATACTTTCAATCAAACATTCGTTTGCAGTGAATGTTTTTATACGTTGTCTCAACATAAATGACATTTTAATACCTCCTTACCGTAAAAGACCGGTACTAAATGATAACAACAGCAAGCTGTGTGAAGTTAGCTAAACATACGACATTGGACATTGGACATTGGACATTCAAAATCGAATGTTGTGCTGGCACGACATTGGACATTGGACATTCAAAAGTGAAAGTCGTGCTAGCACGACATTGGACATTGGACATTCAAAATCGAATGTTGTGCTGGCACGACATTGGACATTGGACATTCAAAAGTGAAAGTCGTGCTAGCACGACATTGGACATTGGACATTCAAAATCGAATGTTGTGCTGGCACGACATTGGACATTGGACATTCAAACGTGAAAGTCGTGCTAGCACGACATTGGACATTGGACATTCAAAATCGAATATTGTGCTGGCACGACATTGGACATTGGACATTCAAAATCGAATGTTGTGCTGGCACGACATTGGACATTGGACATTCAAAATCGAATGTCGTGCTGGCACGACATTGGACATTGGACATTCAAAATCGAATGTCGTGCTGGCACGACATTGGACATTGGACATTCAAAATCGAATGTCGTGCTAGCACGACATTGGACATTCAAAATCGAATGTCGTGCTGGCACGACATTGGACATTGGACATTCAAAATCGAATGTTGTGCTGGCACGACATTGGACATTGGACATTCAAAAGGGAAAATCGTGCTAGCACGACATTGGACATTGGACATTCAAAATCGAATGTTGTGCTGGCACGACATTGGACATTGGACATTCAAAAGTGAAAATCGTGCTAGCACGACATTGGACATTGGACATTCAAAATCGAATGTTGTGCTGGCACGACATTGGACATTGGACATTCAAACGTGAAAGTCGTGCTAGCATGACATTGGACATTGGACATTCAAAATCGAATGTTGTGTAAGAATGTATTTCCTGAATGCCTGTATATATGACCAACAAGTGTAAGAATGTGTTTCCTGAATGCCTGTATATGACCAACAAGTGTAAGAATGTGTTTCCTGAATGCCTGTATATGACCAACAAGTGTAATAATGTGTTTCCTCAATGCCTGTATATGACCAACAAGTGTAAGAATGTGTTCCCCGAAGGCCTGTGTATATGACCTACAAGTGTAAGCATGTGTTTCCTGAATGCCTGTATATATATGACCAGCAAGTGTAAGCATGTGTTCCCCGAATGCCTGTATATGAACAACAAGTGTAAGCATACATTGGGGAACAGATTCGGGTACTCTCTCACACGCACTTTGATATTGGGGAACGGATTCTCGTACTCTCTTATGCACTTTGACATTGGGGAACAGATGCTGGTACTCTACCACGCACGTTGACATTGGGAACATACTCTGGTACTCTCACATGCACTTTGACACTGGGAAACATACTCTAGTACTCTCATTGGAGAAAAGATTCTGGTATTCTCAAACACACTTTGACATTTGGGAACAGATTCTGGTACTCTCACACGCACTTTGACGTAAGGGAACATACTCTGATACTCCCACACGCACCTTTACACTGTGGAACAGATTCTGGTTCTCTACCACGCACTTTGATACTGGGGAACATACTCTAGTACACTCATTAAGGAACAGATTCTGGTACTCTCAAACACACTTTGACCTTTGGGAACAGATTATGGAACTCTCACACGCACCTTTACACTGTGGAACCGATTCTGGTACTCTCTCACGCAATTTGACATTTGGGAACAGATTCTAGTACTCTCTCACGCACTTTCATATTCGGGCACAGATCCCGGTCCTTTCCCAAGCACATTAACATTGGGTAACATATTCTGGTACTTTCCCAAGCACATTGACATTTGGGAACATACTCCTGTACACTACCACGCACTTTGACATTGGGGATCATACTCTGGTACTCTGACACGCACTTTGACATTGGGAAATCTACTCTGGTACTCTGACAGGCACTTTGATATTTGGGAACATATTCTAGTACTCTGACAGGCACTTTGACAATTGGGAACATACTCTGGTACTCTCACACGCACATTGACATTGCGGAACATACTCTGGTACTCTCACACGCACTTTGACATTGGGGAACATACTCTGGTACTCTCTCATGCACTTTGACACTGGGGAATATACTCTAGTACTCTCTCACGCTCTTTGACATTAGGAACAGATTCAGGTACTCTCACACACTCTGGTACTCTCTCACGCACTTTGACATTGGGAACAGATTCAGGTACTCTCTCACGCACTTTGACATCAGGGAACATACTCTGATACTCTCACACGCACCTTTACACTGTGGAACATATTCTGATACTCTCACACACTCTGGTACTCTCTCACACACTTCGACATTGTGGAACATACTCCTGTACACTACCACGCACTTTGACATTTGGGAACAGATTCTGGTTCTCTCCCACGCACTTTGACATTGCGTAACATGCTCTGGTACTCTCACACGCACTTTGACCTTTCGGAACGTACTCTGGTACTCTGACACGTACTTTGACATTTGGGAATAGCTCTGGTACTATCAAACGCACTTTGACAATCGGGAACATACTCTGGTACTCTACCACGCACTTTGACATTGAGGAACATACTCTGGTACTTTACCACGGACTATGACATTGAGAAACATACTCTGGTACCCTACCACGCACTTTGAAATTTAGGAACATACTCTGGTACTCTACCACGCAAGTTGACATTGGGGAACTCACTCTGGTACTCTACCACGCATGTTGACATTGGAGAACATACTCTGGTACTCTATCACGCACTTTGACATTGGGGAACATACTCTGGTACTCTACCACTGACTTTGACATTGGGGAACATACTCTGTTACTCTACCACTGACTTTGACATTGGGGAACATACTCTGGTGCTCTACCACTGACTTTGACATTGTGGAACATACTCTGGTACTTTACCACGCACTTTGACATTGAGGAACATACTCTGGTACTCTACCAGGCACTTTGACATTGAGGATTATACTCTGGTATTCTCTCGCTGACTTTGACATTGAGGAACACACTCTGGTACTCTACCACACACTTTGACATTAAGGAACATACTCTGGTACTCTACCACGCAAGTTGACATTGGGGAACATACGCTGGTACTCTACCACGCACTTTGACATTGGGGAACATACTCTGGTACTCTCTCACTGACTTTGACATTGAGGAACATACTCTGGTACTCTCTCACGCACTTTGACATTGAGGAACATACTCTGGTACTCTCTTAGGCACTTTGACAATGAGGAACATTCTCTGGTACTCTACCACACACTTTGACATTGAGGAAATTACTCTAGTACTCTCTCACGCACTTTGACATTGGGGAACATACTCTGGTACTCTCTCACGCACTTTGACATTGGGTAACATACTCTGGTTCTCTACCACACACTTTGACATTGAGGAACATACTCTGGTACTCTCCCACGCACTTTGACATTGGGAAACATACTCTGGTACTCTACCACGCCCTTTGACATTGAGGAACATACTCTGGTACTCTACCACACACTTTGACATTGAGAAACATACTCTGGTACTCTCTCACGCACTTTGACATTGGGGAACATACTCTGGTACTCTGACACGCACTTTAAAATTGGGGAACATACTCTGATATTCTCTCACGCACTTTGACAAACAATGGGGAACATACTCTGATATTCTCTCACGCCCTTTGGCAATGGGGAACATATTTTGATTCTCCCTCACGCCTTTTGACAATGGGGAACATACTATGATACTCTCACACGCACTTTGACAATGGGGAACATACTCTGATATTCTCTCACGCCCTTTGACAATGAGGAACATATTTTGATACTCTCTCACGCCCTTTGACAATGGGGAACATATTTTGATACTCTCTGACGCACTTTGACATTTGGGAACAGATTTTGATATTCTCTCACGCCCTTTGACAATGGGGAACATACTCTGATACTCACACGCACTTTGACATTGGGGAACATATTTTGATATTCTCACACGCACTTTGACATTGGAACCATTCTCTGGTATTTTCTCACGCACTTAGGATTCTCTCTCATGCATTTTGACATTGACTAACACATTCCTGCCATGCCTATTTTCACGAGTAAGTCACATTCTTAGGATAAGTAGTATTGACTATAACATATAAATTCTATCATATAATAGCACAGTTCATGTTTATATTTCCGGTACAGACGGGGTCGTCCCGCCCAGCAAGGAGACGGCAGGGCTCAAGTCGGTTGTCGCTTAGCTCTATACACAGCCAGGACTCGAGAGTGGTATGGATACCTTTGTTTGTTTACTCATTTACATACATTTCAGAATGGCAAAAAGTGTTTACTCTTCTGTAACATAATATTGAATGTTCACCTTTTATTCACCTTACAAAAGTAATCATTCTATAATTGGTTTCGAGGCTTTTTATAACAAGCAAGGAAACAACATAATTTCTTTGCCTGGTTGTCTGAATTATTATTTTAGAGAACTATCGGGTTTCAGAATATAGCAATTTGAGCACATTATGACCAATTAGCTCGTCAGACTGTGTAATTTAAGGATAAAACAACTTTGTTTTTCCATAGCATTGGTGCGCTGGAAAAAGCGGCCGCGTGCGCACATGATCGACACTGGTACGAGAAGAGATAGTACATGTGTACTACTAGTATGCAGCAATGATATTAAACCTGACCTGTAACTAAAGGATGAGTTCAGTTATGACTCTTGGCTTATACAAGTTACATATATGCCGACCTAGTTAGAAGTACCATTATGCGCGTAATTTCTTTTTGATCCAAAGATGAAGATTTATTTTCTATTACTCTATTTTTTCATTAATAAAGCACGTAATTAAAACCGAATACTTTTCTAATAAGAATAAACATGTTTCATAACTGTTCACATTTTGTCTACAGAGTTTGTCACTGTAGTTTCAGTGTACCAGTGTTGTCAGGGTAGAGCTGTTATACGACGAATGGTCGATACTTTGTCTCCTCAGATCCTTACCTGTCAGTCGTTAATGTATTTTGCCATGATTACTGTCACCGATTATCCGTTTCGATAGTAACAGTGGAATTGCAATCGGGAAATATTTAGGAATATGTTAAAGATTGTTACTTCGAATCGTTTGCGAGCTAGTATCTTATTTGGCCGATTTGTGGCTCTTGTAATGAAACCAACGTGTTGGCGGTTTATAACCGTTTGCGCCAAAGTACCACAGACTTCACTTCACAATTGACGTTTTTTTCATGTCAGATAATTACGATTATCAAATAAGTTAGAGTTAATTTTGGCGCGTTCTACAAACAATCGCTTCTCCCACTCCATTTTCCGTAGATCGCCAATATGAACTCTTAGTAGTAGTTTGATGACACGAGTTAAAATCTTATTGACAAAGGAATGGGCAAAGTTAGGTAGCTAACATGCCCTTCTTATTTTTGTTTTATTTTTCTTTAGGTCTTCTTACTGATTTAGAATGCATCTTTATTGGCTGACATACTGTGAACGCAAAATCTGACACAAGGAGTTTGTATCGGATGTGTGACAGTTAAGGCGGACTCTTAACGATCAAGTGCATTACATGCATATCTGCCCTTTCATTGGCTGGAAGCAGGTTTTATTCTAACACTTACGTAGTGTAACCGGAAAGTAACAGTAACTGATAAAAACACAGTTAAGAAATTCGAAGCGGTAATGGACATTGAAATTGGTAATGTCCCCCGTGTATTGTAAATATGAATCAATAAACATTTGATTACATTTTGTTTTAAGCAAAGAATATATCGTGCGACAGAAGTAAAACATATTAATCCTTATTGAGAATACTTATTGTCTCCTTTTATATTACATGCACTGAAACGTCTTCTCTTGCGTAACTTTTTTTCTGATCTAATCGATTTTGCTTTGTAACATTATTACGAGAGCAATTTTGCCTAGCATTGAAACGCTGACTAGTAATAATAATGAGTGATGTCAATAGTAGTATATCAAAATGTCGTATGACCCGAGGAATACCTTACGTTACATACTCTCTGTTCTCCATGATAATCAGGGGTAGAGTCATTGTTGGTCCTTGTCAGTAGCGCGATTGAAATTATTGGCTGTCATAGCGCTCGCTAATCAACGGTGACAGTCAATCGCTATTCAATGGCGACCACCGGCGTCACCAATTATATATAGCCGCTCCATCGTCTGCGAGTTTGCTTTAGTCGTGGTTTTACTTTTATCGATGATAGAACAGATAACAGCCCATGCGTAATTAATGAACGTTGATGACTTTTCCATAGTGGTTACAATTTTAACAAACGTGTTTATTGCGATCGAATAATAGTAACATGTCTGCAGATTTCGTATTTGCTGGACAGCCACTTTTCGGAGATTAGAATTATGACGATGAGTTTTTGGATTATTTGTTACGTAAAATAACGCATGCACTTAACTAAGAACGGTACAATGTCCGGCCGGGTTAACGCCAAAAAGAAAACAGCGTTTCGGAACATGCAAAACAAGCGAAACTCGAGATCAAAATTTCAAAGAAACGCTGACGCGATAGGGAAGACGTTCACCTTGTATAAAGCTACACGTTCTATCTCACAGCTTGCGGACGCCGAAGAAGAGTTTCTGCACGCGGCGGAATTTGGGGATATTCCGACAGTGCGCAGCCTTCTGGTTGATAACCCCGAGCTGAACGTGGACTGTATTGACGTTTTGGGACGAACCGCTCTCCGTCTCGCCGTTAAGAATGAACACCTGGAGGTAGGTTTGATATTCCGTTCGTTCTCAATATAGTTGTGTGCATGATGGGACGTACACGATTTGTTTATATAGATATTTTATATCATAAATAACGTCACAACATAATTGTAGATACACACCTAGTTTAATTACTGTTTAAAAAGAAAACAAGGACAATTATTCTGTTCGACGTTTTTGACAAAAAAGAGATAATCAAACACTTGAGCTATTAAGGCCTCAACAAATCACTAACAATTTTGAAGGTCATTGTCATTTAAACCTTGTTTAAAACCCCAAAACGTTGTAATATATGTTTTTTAGTCTTAGGGGCGTTTTATTCCCGCTGTACAAACAAATTATCTAAATTTATGGGATTCCCAGGCGTTGTATCTTCGGGATGCAAGTCGGACAGGTTTTAATATATATACACAGTAAAGTAGCAATGGTCGAGGATCATGTTACTGTACATATTCGGGATGGTCCTGGCTCGTGACGGTCATTAAACCTCCCAATACCGACTTGTCGGTATTTATCAGAAATGCAACTTATATAAACATCACCATTAGCAACTGTATGAAAATACTACATTTCATCATTATGATAATACTACAGTAAATGATATTAAATAACAACTGTACAATAATTGCCGATAATGTGCGGTAATTACAAAGGAGAAGTGTCCATAGTGAGAAGATTGGTTGACGGGTGTATTGTATTTCTTCTGTGATAACTGTAGTTGCATTCGGATCTCCTCGGCCATTATCGAAAACAACCTCGGATGTATATAGACGGTTTACAAACTCAGAAATCGGGTCTTTCAAGTCCGCTGCAAGTAGATCGCGTAGTAATTTAATTTAGCAGCTAAATTAAATGACTTAACGCTGGGGAAACTTAATTCTGTTTGAAACAGAACACTTCACTGGCAATCAATTTAAACTTAGGTCATCACATACACGCTAAAACACTACATTTGATTAATGATATAATTCAAAATATTACGAACTACTTTTACTGATGTACCGGCAATACATCCGAGGTTGACTTTCGATGGAAATGACAGAGGAGTTCCGAATGCTGTAGTTGATCGTGTTGTTTTCCATTTAAAGCTAACCAGACAAGGTTTTAGGTCACGTGTCCGTTCTTCTGATATATTATATACAAATATTGTGCGAACATCGAAACCCCTAATACAGATGAAAAAACGGACAATGAACAGTAAAATGTATGAGTAATTGAAAAATATCAAACACATTGAAAAATATAAAACACAAATAAACAAATGTAAAAAATAATGTTTTTTTAAGTATATTATCAAATATAAATCAAGTAAAACTTTATATAATATGCATTTTGAAGGTCCTTTCCTGGTGGAAAATGCGATCAATCCGTAGCTCGACATTTCATAGATAGAAATATATAAACTACATTAAGTCAATCAAATAATAATATAAATATATATACAAATTGCAAAAATGTTGTATCACAGTACTAAACCAAAATCATGTGCAGTCTTATAATAAAATGCATGATATTGTTGGTCCTTTCAGGTCCGCCAGTATCATTCCTTTCGGCGGAAAGGATCTCTCCTCTTACTAGTCATACCGTGAATCTACTGTACACCTTCTTTGATTGGTTTTAAAATTATCAATACTAAACCTAATTTAACAAAATTGAGATAATACACTCTTAATGGTGCATATTCTAATATCCATACAGTATAAATTAATATTTAGTAAATATAAAGAAGTAAATCATATTTTTTATTTGAAATTTCCACATTTCCCTAACTGCCCCCACTCGAATGGATTCCTGTGTCGACTCGAAAACGTTGCGGCATTACACCATTCTGTGTGGTTGTGTTCTATGAGAATATGGATGCTCATTAACGTAGTTGAGTTGAGCCGTTCAATATCTGTTATAACGAAAAAGACAATACGCATAATATCTAACATTTCTTTAAGGTAGCACCAGTGATGCGACTTGTCCAAGAGTTGCATATCACAGGCATTTTATTTCGAGTGTTGGTTTTTATGCCACTATTCAATAGTTTTACAAAAAGTAAATCATTTTATTCAACACAACCTAAATAACACATGCATTCAATTAAAAGCGGGAAATTATGTGACCTCTCAGTTTCTTAGAAACGCGGTCGTGATATGAAATACGTTAACCTTGTAGACAGCTACACGTTTTATCGACGCAGTTTTATACATTCGTTTGTAACGGTAAAATGTAACAATCTACCATCAATAATATCTATGATTTAAAACAAAATATTAGTAGAAATATAGGACCAATCAACATAAGTTTTACAGAGGCAGTTTGACACAGAGCAACGGGATTAAGATTAAAAAAAGTTTTCATTGATTAGATAAGACAAACGACGCCCTCTGTGAGAACGATGGCGGAAATATATGAGTGACTCCAAAACAATGCCGACTCGTAGCTCGCAATATGATTTTTTTTTATACATTCAAGTAATTAATTTTAAGTTGGTAATATTAGGAATTGAGTTCTAAATGTATCTATATTTATGTTATTGTTGAATTGAGGATCTTTGTACATCCGGCTGCCGAACGCAAGCGAGCGTGAATGGGAAAATGTCGTCCTACAGCAGGTTTATATAAATGATGGGGATCTATGGTTGTACATAACAGATCTGAGTAGTGGGCCCTAATTTCTCTTAAAACAGGATCACACTGAGCTCACAGGATCACACTGAGCTCACAGGATCACACTGAGCTCGCAGGATCACACTGAGCTCACAGGATCACACTGAGCTCGCAGGATCACACTGAGCTCGCAGGATCACACTGAGCTCACAGGATCACACTGAGCTCACAGGATCACACTGAGCTCGCAGGATCACACTGAGCTCACAGGATCACACTGAGCTCACAGGATCACACTGAGCTCACAGGATCACACTGAGCTCACTTTTTTGTTTTGTTAAAACCGAGTATTTTTCTCTTTTTTAACAGTTTTGATAATTTTATTTTAAGCAAGCTTTTTAAACACAATCATGATTAACTATGTTCCATTGATGAACTCGCGTTAACGTAATATTCAACTTAACTTAATAAAGTGTTTCGAAGTACATGTACTGATATTAAAGTTACTGATACACCTTTAACTACGTACAAAATAATGTATTTATGGACAATACTAATTAATGATAACACGATTGTAACATTGTATTTAATAGCAGAATGCGCAAAAATATTAAATGATTGGTGAATTTTAAAATATTTACTGTGGTGAACTATAGTCTCATAAGTTAGAAATACCGGGTTGTATGCTCATTTCTTTCAATTTAACTAGATATCTTTCATAAGAACCATTGTTTTCGACATTTATTCATCCTTTTTGGAATATTAACACAAAATAAGTAATTGTAGTAAATCTTATCTGGGAATAAGAGTGCATCTTTATCTATTGATATATCTGATCCAACCAGATTTGAACGCTACAGGCGGTTAAATTGACAGCGATAAAGGGCCGAATTCAGAACATCCACTCTCACTCACACTCCAACCACATTCCCGTAAGGGACACTCAAGTGATCACTTGAGTGAAATAAGGAGAGTGACACTCAAGTGATCTGTTCGTATTCACACGCCTCGCTAATACTCCACTTCATCAAGTGACCAATACAGTACATATACATGTATGTTTTCATGATCATATCGGATTATCTGTTTGACTATGGTGATGTGTACAGTAAACATATGTTTATTTGCGATTTGAGTACCTTATTGGTAGATATGGCGACAAACAAATGACACTGATTGTTATTCTGAAACCTAACATTTTAAAACATTTGGTTAATAAAAATAAACGTTTTGGATGGTAAATAACTGTTGCAAAATGCGTTGAAATGCATGTTTTTTGTTGATGCTGTTTTAAATATGTAGCCGTTTTCTATTGTATCACATGATTTAAATATGTATTGGTATATAATCTTGCTTTTGTAGTTAGCATAAAGCGGTCTTTGACGTTTGAAAAACATATGAAAGTTGAAAACACTTAAAAATAGCACATTGATAAAATTAGCGAACGAATCTACCTCTTATGGGGAAATTACACATCTGAGTGAAAAACAACTTATGAAATGTAGGAGAAATTGGATGAAGATGACGATAATAATAATAATAATAATAATAATAATAATAATAATAATAATAATAATAATAATAATAATAATAATATTACATGTAATAATAATAATAACAACAACAATAATAATAATAATAATAATAATAATAATAATAATAATAATAATAATAATAATAATAATTATAATAACAATAATTATGTTGTTGTTGTTGTTGATGCTGGTATTGTTGTTGTTGTTAGTAGTGGTGATGAAGATGATGATGATGATGATGATGATGATGATGATGATGATGATGATGATGATGATGATGAGTCAACTGAATAAAGGCTGGAAAATACATATCATTTATCTGACCACGCTCTGAAATGAAAATAAACATTGCGTAAAACTGTGTACATAAAGTGTAGCGGCCTATCGGCGTATAGTTAGCGACCTGGCGGCCTAGCTGCCTCATGTGCCTAGCGGCCTAAAGTTGTTGCCTTTCTCACAGCATATTAAACAAAACAATGATAAATTAAATGTTATATTCATAAATTCACATCCCGCTTTAGGGAATATCAGTATTTCCCCCTTTTGGGAGGCTGCTGGATTGAGTTTTTGGGAATTTTAGGCCACTGGGCCGCGAACTACACGCCACTACGCCGCTGGAATGCTTGATTTACTTTTTGGAAAAAATGCTCCAGCGTGACGAATTTTGTATAGAAAGAAACATTATTTAAGCATTGTTTTAGAGGAAACTCATATAAACATGCTTCGATGTGGAAAACAAATTAAGACCGCTATGATTATGTACGAATAAAACATTGATTTATTATGTTTTCCAATTAAACGCATGACCAATAGCTTTGAAATAGTAAGAGAACAAATTTAGACCGCAAGTCCGCCATGTTCACGCCGCTAGGCTGCTAATTTCGCGTACAATTATCTGCATGTTCATGCAGCCATCGATGAAACGCAACCATCAAGTTTGCTTGGCGTTCAAGATCATTACGAAACAAAACAATTTGTCAAATATATATGAATGGCGCATCCTTTTGAAAATTTGATTTTTATAGAAGGCAACGTTTTTTAAGCATACGTACTTTAAATGATTATCCCGGTCTCTTAAATATGTTCTGGGAACGAGGATGTCCCTTATTTGTTCCACAATATGATATATTTCACCTTTTCTACTTGTCATGTACATTTATCCCACACACTCATTCATTTCGTATTCACACCCAATCCTTGACGGTGGATCAAGTGGCCTAGCCGAGCACTCACAAATGTCCCACTCACGCAAAACACTTGAGTCTCACTCACACCTGTGAATACGGATAGACCTTTCACTCGAAAATATCTCGACCGTTATGTGATTACAAAGGATTAACTCATTGAGTGTGAGTGAGAGTGGTTGTTCTGAATTCGGCCCAAAGTCATAATATTTACACATCAACTTCCATTCCTTAAATGAACGTCATTTCGGCAATTGCGTTCATCAATCGATGAACGCAACATCTTCGGATATGTTCGGATCGCAATTCATTGCATAACAATATACATGACAAATATTTATCTTGTTATTGTTTGTATTGTGTCAGAAGGTCCCATAAAATATATATCAACATTTTAGAAAGTGTTAGTTTTTTAAATTTTAAATGTGTAGTTGCCATAACTGTTTGAATTTTACGATTAAAAGTGATTTCAAGTGGTTGATCTTTACCCGCGATATTGTGACGTCATTTTAAAAAAACGCTTCCGGTTATAGTCGGGTCGTTCTATTTACAGAATGGGTAGGAATTGGTTACTGAAAAGTTTTTTTTAAATGAAATCAAGTTTTTAAAAATTCTTGAATGAAATAATGAACTATTGGTGTAAATATAAGTAATGAATTGCGGGCTTGATGTCATTATCGGGGATATGAACGCAATTGGGCTGGTCAAAGTACTCGTGGAGACCTTCGGACTCCACACACTTTGACCAGCCCAATTGTGTTCATACCCCGATAATGACATCAAGCCCGCAATTTATTCCTTAAATTAAGCAACAGTAGGAAGTAAATGACGTCAGCCTATCGGATTCCAGAAGATTCATAAACCGCTTTAGAGCAATAATTAAACTACCAACGGTCTCAAAATAATTCTTCAAACCTTGTTAATTTCTAAATTGCATATCATTTGTAGGCTTAATTTTGTGAACATGTCATCGATGGTTAAATAAATAAGTTAATTGTTTGGTGCTAAACTCAACTGCATCTAAATTGCATCAGTCGAGGGATGAATGAGGTTCTATGTGACATTAAATAAAGAAGAAGATAGAACCTTTTCGCTTTCACCCCTAAATCTGCAACACATACCTACATAATATAAGCCGAATACCATGTTGCTAACATTTAATCACACTCATTTACACAGGTTTAACATAAAAAAAATTATTGTTTTATTTCTTTTTTAAGAACTTCTTTATATAGATATACATGTATAAGGCTTCTTAGTGCTTGCATTTCTGTGTAGGTCAACTTTTAAATTTTCCTGTTCATTATTTCTACCTAAATCGTTTCTGACGAATGCACCAACAGATATTTCCATGGAGTATACTTAGGTCATTTTGTTATCCACCAAGGCTTCCTTGTAACACTAGTGTAGGTAGTAAAGCTAACCCTACACCCAAGTAATAGGTATGCTTAGTGTTTGCATTTCGTCGGGGCCAATAATAATGGAGGATTTTTCAAATTCTCGGTTCATTGATTTTACGTAGATCGAGAACGAATGCACCCCCTCCCTGCCCCCTGCCCCCCTCCTGCCCCCTGTCCCCCTCCTGCCCCCTGCCTCCTGCCCTCTACCCTCAACCCCTTGAATAAGTTTGATAACTTTGCGGCCCTTGTACGTCTGCTGTATTATTTGTATATCGCCAAAATTGAACTCTAACACAATTTTATCACATGCTTACCCTTGTTTTCCGTGTAATATACCCATTACGAATATTTTTATCTTACACATGTGTAAGATAACTTATCAGACATTTCTATTGGCTAGACTAATCACACGCGACCTAGATATCCCTCCGCATTGTTTGTAAACAAAATGGTTTAAACGCCAACAAATACTAACCTCAATAATGAAGCGGAAGGACTTTCGGGAGACAAATGGCTTACGAATCATAGTGCCAGAAAGCATCTTGTTCGAAAACTTTCTGATAACAATGTTCCGCCAACCAGATAATGCAGATTACTAGTCACAGAAATATCCAGTCAGTCAACAAATACAGCCACATTAGTGACAAACAACACGAGAACATTTCAAACATCTCCATCTTAACAGGCAATATGCGACCAATGCCATAAAATTTGCTTGCCAGTTTAATCAGCTGTCGGTTACCAAAACACAAATATGAATTCCGCAGCACAGGTTTCTCATCACACGTACGTCCCAAGACGGTAAGAACAGCTTGTTCTCTGGAAACATTCTTGATGGAACTTTTTCAACATCAACATCCATGCAGTGCAGAGCAAGGCTTCGTCGTAATCATCTGCATGTTGTTAAAATCCATGTCCACTAAGAAAACGCTTTAAAGTCATCATAGAAAGCGACAGCGAATAACTTTTAAATCCGTGCACACAGTAAAACTTGACAGACGATGTAGGTCACATAAACCGCGTAATTTAAGCATATACTCTCAGTGTGACGTCATCAAGTTGTGTACTTGTGTTTTAATGGTTAAAATTGTTCGTTATTCATGTTGTTCGATATTTTACTACACATGTTTATACTTGTGACTTGTTCAGCGCTTTATCAGAATAAAAACTTGATAACTGCTAGCTGTTTTTGTCATTTTCATTTGGAACTATTTATATGGCGCATCGTTGACATTCCACTCAGTGTACTTTGGCTGTCAAACAATGGGTTTAGAAAGTGGAATGTGGAACTAAATTGGTAATAAAAACACCGTTTTAAGCATGTGATAAAAAAGATCTGACACTCGTTGTCATTTTATACAAGATTTTTATTAAACTCGTCCATGAAAGTTGTTAGTAAGCTCGCCAGAGGCTCGCTTACTAACAAATTTCATGAACTCGTTTAATAAAATCTTGTATTAAATGACAACTCGTGTCAGATCCTATATATACATAATGGTTGATTTTGTTTGGACCAATGGCATTGTATAATTTTTCAAAATATCCATCACGATGTTTTAACATTTAATTTCCCTAAAGACCTCTAAATAATCTATACATATTCCTTGTTTACGAACGTTTCTGTATTGACGTAGACAAACATCATTAATATAACACAGGTATCCAACCGGGAATGTAATAGCTTTCTTTTTGTAGTTGTAAATTGTTGAGAAATTGGATGCATTCCGCGAACAATGTACACAGAACGAAGTCATATTAGAACACACACACTACCGTGACTTAACGTTTTATGCAGTTTTTGTCCATACTCGGAATTAGTTTTATACGGCTTATGTAGAAGTCGGCAATTTAATCATACTTCTGGGTCCGTATTTACTGAATTCTTGAGTCTGATATTGAGACTTATTTAACAAGTCAGTATGTTATCAACTACCAGTGTTGTGAATATGGACCATCTTTGGGTCAACAACTAGGTCACTAGGTCAAATATATAAGCAAATATGTTGAAGAAAAGTAGAAAACGGCAATTACATCATACCTCAGGGTCCGTATCCACTAACGTATTGCATCTGAGCTTGATACTTATGCTGGATTGATGGATTAGTATGGTAATAATTAACAATGGCTGTCACATATTTATGAAATGACAATCCGTGGGAACGTTATGGTCAGGTTGTGACTAGGTCAGTGTGTCAAGAGTGTGCAGTTTACCTTCATGTAGTTTGATAGTCTATTTAAGCATATTAACATTATATGATAACATAACAATACATTGGAGGGCCACTATTTCAACAAAGGAATGAAATTATGTTAACATGAAGTAATGTACTTATATCGTGAAAATATGTATACATAAACAAAATAAGATACTAGAAACAAATGGTATAAGATGAATTAAAACAGGAAATTGGAATGTATATATACAGGATATGAACTGCTTTACACTCATTTGTAGCTTAACGTTCTGATATAGTAAAACAGCGATCGTTCGAGAACTGGCGATTGGTCGAGGTCGAAGGCTTAGTTCCGAGGACTCGAGCACCATTGGTTAAAGTTAAAATGCATTATTGGTATAACTAAAACCTTATACGTTAGAAAAAACAACAATTTATAACAAAGTCAATGTTGTTTTATAGCCAGTGGCCAAACATGTGCAGCCATATTAGCTGTGTCACTTGAGAGTTATCGCCGTTTAATTATAGAAATTACACAAATTCGTCTTGTCCGATGATTTTTTTTAGAAGCCTTCGTCCAAGCAGGATGTGTTTGGGAATAAATTAATAGACAATTTCAATAACTAGCCGTATCGCTATTGTCACTCGATAGTTATCGCCTTTTAATGATAAAATAAACCAACTCGGTATTGTCCGCTCATTTAGTTTAGAAGTCCAATCATAAACCAATTTGGACAGAGCGTATATGGGCAGTTTATATCCAACTGGTTCGATAACAGCAATGTCCCCTCAGTCACTCCAGGTTTATGACCCTTGAGTTGGTGTGTAGGCTTATTTATACTCGCACTCGGGCATTGCCTATTAGGCGATTGCTACGTTAAAATGATTAGTCATTTTAGGTTTTTGGAGCATAGTGCACAGACAGAATGTAACCCTGGTTAGAGATACCCTGGTTCTTTAACGTGCACCAGTGTCACACGGGACCCCCAATTTTACGTCTCTACCGGGAGACGATCAGTATTTTTAGTGATGCGACGGGGAATCGAACCTGCGACGCCTTGATTGATAGTTGAGTGTGTAACCACTAGACCACGGATCCGCCACTATTACCCTTGAATTGGCAACCATAGTATTAACAGTGTCCGCCCTCTAAATTTGCCTAAACGTACTAACACTTAATCACCAAACTTGTTGTCCTAAAACTAAGACTGGCATTGTTTGTGACAGTTGGCGCTCTCTGAGTTCATATCTGACCCTATGAAACGTGAAGAACCCATTAATTTTAAATCAGTATTTCTAATTATGTATTTTAATATTTTTTTGTAATAACCATCGCTATCTTGTAATTTTGCAGGGATGCGTTGCCTTAGTAATTAACGAAATAAATACAATACTTACAGCCCTTTGAAATGAGCGCTGTCGTCGTTACTCCAATATTTCTTAAAAGGCTAAAACCTTTGATGCAGAAATGTCATGTTTGAATTTCTAAGAACGAAATTATTCCATATATAGGAAATTCTAATAATGTACGACACTGCGGTAAATATCTAGAATATATGAAACAAATAAGTAAAACAACAAAGGCTAGAAATAACATCAAACAAAACCAGAGAAACAAACAGTGGAAGAAAACAACTTTTTTATATAAACACCAGCCCCAATTTCTCGGTACTTCTAAAGCTTAGCAGGCTTAAGTAGCTTATTTAAATAAGCCAATATATATATATACTGAAATTGAATTTTAATAATTGAAAATGGTTTATTGTGATTATCATAAAGATAATTCCTATCTTAAGTATAAAAGCTCTTAAAGAAGTAAATATAACGCAAATTATTGCAAAACAAAAATAGTGAGCTTATCTTAATCCTGTTATAATGGACTTAAGATGTTTCGAGAAATTGGGGCCTGAAGTTTCTCAGGGATTTTTTTATTAATAAGAGAAGACAATTTAATTACATCAGCAAACATCTTAACGACTGGTATGCACTATTTCATTAGAGAACGGTTTATTTCACATATTATTGCGCTGATAACAACTTAACGACTGGTATGCACTATTTCATTAGAGAACGGTTTATTTCACATATTATTGCGCTGATAACAACTTAACGAATGGTATGCACTATTTCATTAGAGAACGGTTTATTTCACATATTATTGCGCTGATAACAACTTAACGAATGGTATGCACTATTTCATTAGAGAAGGGTTTATTTCACATATTATTGCGCTGATAACAACTTAACGACTGGTATGCACTATTTTATTAGAGAACGGTTTATTTCACATATTATTGCGCTGATAACAACTTAACGACTGGTATGCACTATTTCATTAGAGAACGGTTTATTTCACATATTATTGCGCTGATAACAACTTAACGAATGGTATGCACTATTTCATTAGAGAACGGTTTATTTCACATATTATTGCGCTGATAACAACTTAACGAATGGTATGCACTATTTCATTAGAGAACGGTTTATTTCACATATTATTGCGCTGATAACATCTTAACGACTGGTATGCACTATTTCATTAGAGAACGGTTTATTTCACATATTATTGCGCTGATAATATCTCTTCATTATAATCATCACAACACACTTTTCCCATAATTACGGTTTCAGATTTTTTCTGGTAACCAAGCGACAGAATTACCCTATCTGCTATTATTTTTTTCTTCGCTATTGATCATGCCGCTAAATATTGACATAGCCAATACGCTTTATGAACTCAATATTGATATGTTTAAAGGTTTCTGTAGATTGAAACATGATACAGTGCACACACAGCGACTCCTGTGTTTTCAAGAGGAATTGAAACTAAACACGCCAGCAGCTGCCACGCGGGGTGTATATAAAAGCAATGGTGTTATAATACTAGTATTCGTTATTTGGTCTGTTACTGATCCACTACGGAAATGGGGAGGGGGTTGGGGCGAGGCTTTAAACTGATTTAATTCATCGACCACCTCTCATTAGCAAAAAGTGGTTTTAAAGGAAGAATCGATGAATGGCGGCCATTTGTGTCGACTATTTACTTTACTGACCCACTATAGAAATATAGTGGGTCACCACGTGACTTCTCCTATCCAATGAAAAGGTCAGAAACTAACGCCTCGTCCCGTATGAATTTCAAAGACCCCCACTTTCCGTATATAATAATGCGCTATATGTTGTTCGTACACTTTATGAAAAGAAAACATCAACAATTATGTTGCTTTTTCGCCTTTACAACTAATTTTGAACTACTAGTTTACAATTACCTGATAACTAATCATCCGAACGACTATTAAATACGTATATGTAAGATAGATTGAAAATCATGATTGGAGTTTGTATTTTCGTTCTTTGTATCAAATGAAAAGGAGCGGTAAGAGTCCTACTTTGAAATAGTTCATGCCCCAGAAACGGGATACTTTGCAGAAATTATTTCTCTATTCATAAACAAACTCTTTAACATGATAACAAAACACTATGAGGTCACCATTGCGTCCAAAATACACATAGTTGTACAAGCGGTTACTGAAATATTCATTAATAGATGTTTCATTCAAATAAAAAGTTACAAACATATATATAGTCATTTACGTCTAAAACGCCTTTCTAGATGACTGAACCATAGATGAGCTAGTTAGGCAATATGAAAGAGCATTTAAGCAAAAAATTACATATTGCTTAATTATTGTAAATAATGATTTTTTACTTGTAAATCTTGCTTTCTTACTTGTAAATCTTGCTTTTTAATTCTACAGCTTGATTTCTTGCTTGAAACTCTTGCGCTTTTGCTGGTAAATCTCGCGTCCTTGCTTGTAAATCCCGCGTTCTTACATGTAAATCTAGCGTTCTTACTTGTAAATCTAGCGTTCTGACTAGTAGATTTTGCTTTCTTACTTGTATATCTAGCGTTCTGACTTGTCAACCTTGCTTTCTTACTTGTAAATCTAGCGTTCTTACCTGTAAATCTCGCGTTCTTACTTGTAAATCTAGCGTTTTTACTTGTAAATCTAGCGTTCTGACTAGTAGATTTTGCTTTCTTAATTGTAAATCTAGCGTTCTTACCTGTAAATCTAGCGTTCTGACTAGTAGATTTTGCTTTCTTTCTTGTAAATCTAGCTTTCTGACTTGTCAACCTTGTTTTCTTACTTGTAAATCTAGCGTTCTTACCTGTAAATCTCGCGTTTTTACATGTAAATCTAGCGTTTTTACCTGTAAATCTAGCGTTCTGACTTGTCAACCTTGCTTTCTTACTTGTAAATCTAGCGTTCTTACCTGAAAATCTCGCGTTCTTACATGTAAATCTAGCGTTCTTACTTGTCAACCTTGCTTTCTTACTTGTAAATCTAGCGTTCTTACTTGTAAATCTCGCGTTCTTACATGTAAATCTAGCGTTCTTACTTGTCAACCTTGCTTTCTTACTTGTAAATCTAGCGTTCTGACTTGTAAATCTAGCGTTCTTACTTGTAAATCTCGCGTTCTGACTTGTCAACCTTGCTTTCTTACTTGTAAATCTCGCGTTCTTACATGTAAATCTAGCGTTCTTACTTGTAAATCTAGCGTTCTTACTTGTCAACTTTGCTTTCTTACTTGTAAATCTAGCGTTCTTACCTGTAAATCTCGCGTTCTTACTTGTAAATCTCGCGTTCTGACGTGTCAACCTTGCTTTCTTACTTGTAAATCTCGCGTTCTGACTTGTCAAAACCTTGCTTTCTTACTTGTAAATCTAGCGTTCTTACTTGTAAATCTGGCGTTCTTACTTGTAAATCTCGCGTTCTGACTTGTCAACCTTGCTTTCTTAATTGTAAATCTAGCGTCCTTACCCGTAAATCTCGCGTTCTTACTTGTAAATCTCGCGTTCTTACTTGTCAACCTTGCTTTCTTACTTGTAAATCTCGCGTTCTTACTTGTAAATCTCGCGTTCTGACTTGTCAAACTTGCTTTCTTACTTGTAAATCTACCGTTCTGACTTGTAAATCTTGCTTTCTTACTTGTAAATCTACCGTTCTTACTTGTAAATCTAGCGTTCTGACTTGTAAATCTACCGTTCTTACTTGTAAATCTAGCGTTCTTACTTGAAAATCTAGCTTTCTTACTTGTAAATCTACCGTTCTGACTTGTAAATCTACCGTTCTTACTTGTAAATCTAGCGTTCTGACTTGTAAATCTTGCTTTCTTACTTGTAAATCTAGCGTTCTTACTTGTAAATCTAGCGTTCTGACTTGTAAATCTAGCGTTCTGACTTGTAAATCTACCGTTCTTACTTGTAAATCTAGCGTTCTTACTTGTAAATCTAGCGTTCTGACTTGTAAATCTTGCTTTCTTACTTGTAAATCTAGCGTTCTTACTTGTAAATCTAGCGTTCTTACATGTAAATCTAGCGTTCTTACCTGTAAATCTAGCGTTCTCACTTGTAAATCTAGCGTTTTTACTTGTAAATCTTGCTTTCTTACTTGTAAATCTAGCATTCTTACTTGTAAATCTAGCGTTCTGACTAGTAGATTTTGCTTTCTTACTTGTAAATCTAGCGTTCTGACTTGTCAACCTCGCTTTCTTACTTGTAAATCTAGCGTTCTTACTTGTAAATCTACCGTTCTTACTTGTAAATCTCGCGTTCTTACATCTAAATCTAGCGTTCTTACTTGTAAATCTAGCGTTCTGACTTGTCAACCTTGCTTTCTTACTTGTAAATCTAGCGTTCTTACCAGTAAATATCGCGTTCTTACATGTAAATCTAGCGTTCTTACTTGTCAACCTTGCTTTCTTACTTGTAAATCTAGCGTTCTGACTTGTAAATCTAGCGTTCTTACTTGTAAATCTACCGTTCTTACTTGTCAACCTTGCTTTCTTACTTGTAAATCTCGCGTTCTTACATGTACATCTAGCGTTCTTACTTGTAAATCTAGCGTTCTATCTTGTCAACCTTGCTTTTTTACTTGTAAATCTAGCGTTCTTACATGTAAATCTAGCGTTCTTACTTGTAAATCTAGCGTTCTATCTTGTCAACCTTGCTTTCTTACTTGTAAATCTAGCGTTCTTACATGTAAATCTAGCGTTCTTACTTGTAAATCTAGCGTTCTATCTTGTCAACCTTGCTTTCTTACTTGTAAATCTCGCGTTCTTACATGTAAATCTAGCGTTCTTACTTGTAAATCTAGCGTTCTATCTTGTCAACCTTGCTTTCTTACTTGTAAATCTAGCGTTCTTACTTGTAAATCTCGCGTTCTTACTTGTAAATCTCGCGTTCTGACTTGTCAACCTTGCTTTCTTACTTGTAAATCTAGCGTTCTTACTTGTCAACCTTGCTTTCTTACTTGTAAATCTCGCGTTCTGACTTGTCAAAACCTTGCTTTCTTACTTGTAAATCTAGCGTTCTTACTTGTAAATCTACCGTTCTTACTTGTAAATCTCGCGTTCTGACTTGTCAACCTTGCTTTCTTACTTGTAAATCTAGCGTTCTTACCTGTAAATCTCGCGTTCTTACTTGTAAATCTAGCGTTCTGACTTGTCAACCTTGCTTCCTTACTTGTAAATCTCGCGTTCTTACTTGTAAATCTCGCGTTCTGACTTGTCAACCTTGCTTTCTTGCTTGTAAATCTACCGTTCTGACTTGTCAACCTTGCTTTCTTACTTGTAAATCTAGCGTTCTTACCTGAAAATCTCGCGTTCTTACATGTAAATCTAGCGTTCTTACTTGTCAACCTTGCTTTCTTTCTTGTAAATTTAGCGTTCTTACCTGTAAATCTCGCGTTCTTACATGTAAATCTAGCGTTCTTACTTGTCAACCTTGCTTTCTTACTTGTAAATCTAGCGTTCTGACTTGTAAATCTAGCGTTCTTACTTGTAAATCTCGCGTTCTGACTTGTCAACCTTGCTTTCTTACTTGTAAATCTCGCGTTCTTACATGTAAATCTAGCGTTCTTACTTGTAAATCTAGCGTTCTTACTTGTCAACTTTGCTTTCTTACTTGTAAATCTAGCGTTCTTACCTGTAAATATCGCGTTCTTACATGTAAATCTAGCGTTCTTACTTGTCAACCTTGCTTTCTTACTTGTAAATCTAGCGTTCTGACTTGTAAATCTAGCGTTCTTACTTGTAAATCTACCGTTCTTACTTGTCAACCTTGCTTTCTTACTTGTAAATCTCGCGTTCTTACATGTAAATCTAGCGTTCTTACTTGTAAATCTAGCGTTCTATCTTGTCAACCTTGCTTTCTTACTTGTAAATCTAGCGTTCTTACATGTAAATCTAGCGTTCTTACTTGTAAATCTAGCGTTCTATCTTGTCAACCTTGCTTTCTTACTTGTAAATATAGCGTTCTTACATGTAAATCTAGCGTTCTTACTTGTAAATCTAGCGTTCTATCTTGTCAACCTTGCTTTCTTACTTGTAAATCTCGCGTTCTTACATGTAAATCTAGCGTTCTTACTTGTAAATCTAGCGTTCTATCTTGTCAACCTTGCTTTCTTACTTGTAAATCTAGCGTTCTTACCTGTAAATCTCGCGTTCTTACTTGTAAATCTCGCGTTCTGACTTGTCAACCTTGCTTTCTTACTTGTAAATCTAGCGTTCTTACTTGTCAACCTTGCTTTCTTACTTGTAAATCTCGCGTTCTGACTTGTCAAAACCTTGCTTTCTTACTTGTAAATCTAGCGTTCTTACTTGTAAATCTACCGTTCTTACTTGTAAATCTCGCGTTCTGACTTGTCAACCTTGCTTTCTTACTTGTAAATCTAGCGTTCTTACCTGTAAATCTCGCGTTCTTACTTGTAAATCTAGCGTTCTGACTTGTCAACGTTGCTTTCTTACTTGTAAATCTCACGTTCTTACTTGTAAATCTCGCGTTCTGACTTGTCAACCTTGCTTTCTTACTTGTAAATCTACCGTTCTGACTTGTAAATCTTGCTTTCTTACTTGTAAATCTAGCGTTAGTACTTGTAAATCTAGCGTTCTGACTTGTAAATCTACCGTTCTTACTTGTAAATCTTGCTTTCTTACTTGTAAATCTAGCGTTCTTACTTGTAAATCTAGCGTTCTGACTTGTAAATCTACCGTTCTGACTTGTAAATCTTGCTTTCTTACTTGCAAATCTAGCGTTCTTACTTGTAAATCTCGCGTTCTGACTTGTCAACCTTGCTTTCTTACCTGTAAATCTCGCGTTCTTACTTGTAAATCTAGCGTTCTTACTTGTAAATCTACCGTTCTTACTTGTAAATCTCGCGTTCTGACTTGTCAACCTTGCTTTCTTACCTGTAAATCTCGCGTTCTTACTTGTGAATCTACCGTTCTGACTTGTAAATCTTGCTTTCTTACTTGTAAATCTCGCGTTCTTACTTGTAAATCTTGCTTTCTTACTTGTAAATCTAGCGTTCTTTCTTGTAAATCTAGCGTTCTGACTTGTAAATTTAGATTTCTTATTTGTAAATCTTGCTTTCTTACTTGTAAATCTAGCGTTCTGACTTGTAAATCTAGCGTTCTTACTTGTAAATCTAGCGTTCTGACTTGTAAATCTAGCGTTCTGACTTGTAAATCTACCGTTCTTACTTGTAAATCTAGCGTTCTTACTTGTAAATCTAGCGTTCTGACTTGTAAATCTTGCTTTCTTACTTGTAAATCTAGCGTTCTTACTTGTAAATCTAGCGTTCTTACCTGTAAATCTAGCGTTCTTACCTGTAAATCTAGCGTTCTTACTTGTAAATCTAGCGTTTTTACTTGTAAATCTTGCTTTCTTACTTGTAAATCTAGCGTTCTTACTTGTAAATCTAGCGTTCTGACTAGTAGATTTTGCTTTCTTACTTGTAAATCTAGCGTTCTGACTTGTCAACCTTGCTTTCTTACTTGTAAATCTAGCGTTCTTACTTGTAAATCTACCGTTCTTTCTTGTAAATCTCGCGTTCTTACATGTAAATCTAGCGTTCTTACTTGTAAATCTAGCGTTCTGACTTGTCAACCTTGCTTTCTTACTTGTAAATCTAGCGTTCTTACCTGTAAATCTCGCGTTCTTACATGAAAATCTAGCGTTCTTACTTGTCAACCTTGCTTTCTTACTTGTAAATCTAGCGTTCTGACTTGTAAATCTACCGTTCTTACTTGTAAATCTACCGTTCTTACTTGTCAACCTTGCTTTCTTACTTGTAAATCTCGCGTTCTTACATGTAAATCTAGCGTTCTTACTTGTAAATCTAGCGTTCTATCTTGTCAACCTTGCTTCCTTACTTGTAAATCTAGCGTTCTTACATGTAAATCTAGCGTTCTTACTTGTAAATCTAGCGTTCTATCTTGTCAACCTTGCTTTCTTACTTGTAAATATAGCGTTCTTACATGTAAATCTAGCGTTCTTACTTGTAAATCTAGCGTTCTATCTTGTCAACCTTGCTTTCTTACTTATAAATCTCGCGTTCTTACATGTAAATCTAGCGTTCTTACTTGTAAATCTAGCGTTCTATCTTGTCAACCTTGCTTTCTTACTTGTAAATCTAGCGTTCTTACCTGAAAATCTCGCGTTCTTACTTGTAAATCTCGCGTTCTGACTTGTCAACCTTGCTTTCTTACTTGTAAATCTAGCGTTCTTACTTGTCAACCTTGCTTTCTTACTTGTAAATCTCGCGTTCTGACTTGTCAAAACCTTGCTTTCTTACTTGTAAATCTAGCGTTCTTACTTGTAAATCTACCGTTCTTACTTGTAAATCTCGCGTTCTGACTTGTCAACCTTGCTTTCTTTTTTGTAAATCTAGCGTTCTTACCTGTAAATCTCGCGTTCTTACTTGTAAATCTAGCGTTCTGACTTGTCAACCTTGCTTTCTTACTTGTAAATCTAGCGTTCTTACTTGTAAATCTCGCGTTCTGACTTGTCAACCTTGCTTTCTTACTTGTAAATCTACCGTTCTGACTTGTAAATCTTGCTTTCTTACTTGTAAATCTAGCGTTCTTACTTGTAAATCTAGCGTTCTGACTTGTAAATCTACCGTTCTTACTTGTAAATCTTGCTTTCTTACTTGTAAATCTCGCGTTCTGACTTGTCAACCTTGCTTTCTAACCTGTAAATCTCGCGTTCTTACTTGTAAATCTAGCGTTCTTACTTGTCAACCTTGCTTTCTTACTTGTAAATCTAGCGTTCTTACTTGTCAACCTTGCTTTCTTACTTGTAAATCTCGCGTTCTGACTTGTCAAAACCTTGCTTTCTTACTTGTAAATCTAGCGTTCTTACTTGTAAATCTACCGTTCTTACTTGTAAATCTCGCGTTCTGACTTGTCAACCTTGCTTTCTTTTTTGTAAATCTAGCGTTCTTACCTGTAAATCTCGCGTTCTTACTTGTAAATCTAGCGTTCTGACTTGTCAACCTTGCTTTCTTACTTGTAAATCTCGCGTTCTTACTTGTAAATCTCGCGTTCTGACTTGTCAACCTTGCTTTCTTACTTGTAAATCTACCGTTCTGACTTGTAAATCTTGCTTTCTTACTTGTAAATCTAGCGTTCTTACTTGTAAATCTAGCGTTCTGACTTGTAAATCTACCGTTCTTACTTGTTAATCTTGCTTTCTTACTTGTAAATCTCGCGTTCTGACTTGTCAACCTTGCTTTCTAACCTGTAAATCTCGCGTTCTTACTTGTAAATCTAGCGTTCTTACCTGTAAATCTCGCGTTCTTACATGAAAATCTAGCGTTCTTACTTGTCAACCTTGCTTTCTTACTTGTAAATCTAGCGTTCTGACTTATAAATCTAGCGTTCTTACTTGTAAATCTACCGTTCTTACTTGTCAACCTTGCTTTCTTACTTGTAAATCTCGCGTTCTTACATGTAAATCTAGCGTTCTTACTTGTAAATCTAGCGTTCTATCTTGTCAACCTTGCTTCCTTACTTGTAAATCTAGCGTTCTTACATGTAAATCTAGCGTTCTTACTTGTAAATCTAGCGTTCTATCTTGTCAACCTTGCTTTCTTACTTGTAAATATAGCGTTCTTACATGTAAATCTAGCGTTCTTACTTGTAAATCTAGCGTTCTATCTTGTCAACCTTGCTTTCTTACTTATAAATCTCGCGTTCTTACATGTAAATCTAGCGTTCTTACTTGTAAATCTAGCGTTCTATCTTGTCAACCTTGCTTTCTTACTTGTAAATCTAGCGTTCTTACCTGAAAATCTCGCGTTCTTACTTGTAAATCTCGCGTTCTGACTTGTCAACCTTGCTTTCTTACTTGTAAATCTAGCGTTCTTACTTGTCAACCTTGCTTTCTTACTTGTAAATCTCGCGTTCTGACTTGTCAAAACCTTGCTTTCTTACTTGTAAATCTAGCGTTCTTACTTGTAAATCTACCGTTCTTACTTGTAAATCTCGCGTTCTGACTTGTCAACCTTGCTTTCTTTTTTGTAAATCTAGCGTTCTTACCTGTAAATCTCGCGTTCTTACTTGTAAATCTAGCGTTCTGACTTGTCAACCTTGCTTTCTTACTTGTAAATCTCGCGTTCTTACTTGTAAATCTCGCGTTCTGACTTGTCAACCTTGCTTTCTTACTTGTAAATCTACCGTTCTGACTTGTAAATCTTGCTTTCTTACTTGTAAATCTAGCGTTCTTACTTGTAAATCTAGCGTTCTGACTTGTAAATCTATCGTTCTTACTTGTAAATCTTGCTTTCTTACTTGTAAATCTCGCGTTCTGACTTGTCAACCTTGCTTTCTAACCTGTAAATCTCGCGTTCTTACTTGTAAATCTAGCGTTCTTACTTGTCAACCTTGCTTTCTTACTTGTAAATCTAGCGTTCTTACTTGTCAACCTTGCTTTCTTACTTGTAAATCTCGCGTTCTGACTTGTCAAAACCTTGCTTTCTTACTTGTAAATCTAGCGTTCTTACTTGTAAATCTACCGTTCTTACTTGTAAATCTCGCGTTCTGACTTGTCAACCTTGCTTTCTTTTTTGTAAATCTAGCGTTCTTACCTGTAAATCTCGCGTTCTTACTTGTAAATCTAGCGTTCTGACTTGTCAACCTTGCTTTCTTACTTGTAAATCTCGCGTTCTTACTTGTAAATCTCGCGTTCTGACTTGTCAACCTTGCTTTCTTACTTGTAAATCTACCGTTCTGACTTGTAAATCTTGCTTTCTTACTTGTAAATCTAGCGTTCTTACTTGTAAATCTAGCGTTCTGACTTGTAAATCTACCGTTCTTACTTGTTAATCTTGCTTTCTTACTTGTAAATCTCGCGTTCTGACTTGTCAACCTTGCTTTCTAACCTGTAAATCTCGCGTTCTTACTTGTAAATCTAGCGTTCTTACTTGTAAATCTACCGTTCTTACTTGTAAATCTCGCGTTCTGACTTGTCAACCTTGCTTTCTTACCTGTAAATCTCGCGTTCTTACTTGTAAATCTACCGTTCTGACTTGTAAATCTTGCTTTCTTACTTGTAAATCTCGCGTTCTTACTTGTAAATCTTGCTTTCTTACTTGTAAATCTAGCGTTCTTTCTTGTAAATCTAGCGTTCTGACTTGTAAATCTAGCTTTCTTACTTGTAAATCTTGCTTTCTTACTTGTAAATCTAGCGTTCTGACTTGTAAATCTAGCGTTCTGACTTGTAAATCTAGCGTTCTGACTTGTAAATCTACCGTTCTTACTTGTAAATCTAGCGTTCTTACTTGTAAATCTAGCGTTCTGACTTGTAAATCTTGCTTTCTTACTTGTAAATCTAGCGTTCTTACTTGTAAATCTAGCGTTCTTACCTGTAAATCTAGCGTTCTTACTTGTAAATCTAGCGTTCTTACTTGTAAATCTAGCGTTTTTACTTGTAAATCTTGCTTTCTTACTTGTAAATCTAGCGTTCTTACTTGTAAATCTAGCGTTCTGACTAGTAGATTTTGCTTTCTTACTTGTAAATCTAGCGTTCTGACTTGTCAACCTTGCTTTCTTACTTGTAAATCTAGCGTTCTTACTTGTAAATCTACCGTTCTTACTTGTAAATCTCGCGTTCTTACATGTAAATCTAGCGTTCTTACTTGTAAATCTAACGTTCTGACTTGTCAACCTTGCTTTCTTACTTGTAAATCTAGCGTTCTTACCTGTAAATCTCGCGTTCTTACATGTAAATCTAGCGTTCTTACTTGTCAACCTTGCTTTCTTACTTGTAAATCTAGCGTTCTGACTTGTAAATCTAGCGTTCTTACTTGTAAATCTACCGTTTTTACTTGACAACCTTGCTTTCTTACTTGTAAATCTCGCGTTCTTACATGTAAATCTAGCGTTCTTACTTGTAAATCTAGCGTTCTATCTTGTCAACCTTGCTTTCTTACTTGTAAATCTAGCGTTCTTACATGTAAATCTAGCGTTCTTACTTGTAAATCTAGCATTCTATCTTGTCAACCTTGCTTTCTTACTTGTAAATATAGCGTTCTTACATGTAAATCTAGCGTTCTTACTTGTAAATCTAGCGTTCTATCTTGTCAACCTTGCTTTCTTACTTGTAAATCTCGCGTTCTTACATGTAAATCTAGCGTTCTTACTTGTAAATCTAGCGTTCTATCTTGTCAACCTTGCTTTCTTACTTGTAAATCTAGCGTTCTTACCTGTAAATCTCGCGTTCTTACTTGTAAATCTCGCGTTCTGACTTGTCAACCTTGCTTTCTTACTTGTAAATCTAGCGTTCTTACTTGTCAACCTTGCTTTCTTACTTTTAAATCTCGCGTTCTGACTTGTCAAAACCTTGCTTTCTTACTTGTAAATCTAGCGTTCTTACTTGTAAATCTACCGTTCTTACTTGTAAATCTCGCGTTCTGACTTGTCAACCTTGCTTTCTTACTTGTAAATCTAGCGTTCTTACCTGTAAATCTCGCGTTCTTACTTGTAAATCTAGCGTTCTGACTTGTCAACCTTGCTTTCTTACTTGTAAATCTCGCGTTCTTACTTGTAAATCTCGCGTTCTGACTTGTCAACCTTGCTTTCTTACTTGTAAATCTACCGTTCTGACTTGTAAATCTTGCTTTCTTACTTGTAAATCTAGCGTTCTTACTTGTAAATCTAGCGTTCTGACTTGTAAATCTACCGTTCTTACTTGTAAATCTTGCTTTCTTACTTGTAAATCTAGCGTTCTTACTTGTAAATCTAGCGTTCTGACTTGTAAATCTACCGTTCTGACTTGTAAATCTTGCTTTCTTACTTGCAAATCTAGCGTTCTTACTTGTAAATCTCGCGTTCTGACTTGTCAACCTTGCTTTCTTACCTGTAAATCTCGCGTTCTTACTTGTAAATCTAGCGTTCTTACTTGTAAATCTACCGTTCTTAATTGTAAATCTCGCGTTCTGACTTGTCAACCTTGCTTTCTTACCTGTAAATCTCGCGTTCTTACTTGTAAATCTACCGTTCTGACTTGTAAATCTTGCTTTCTTACTTGTAAATCTCGCGTTCTTACTTGTAAATCTTGCTTTCTTACTTGTAAATCTAGCGTTCTTTCTTGTAAATCTAGCGTTCTGACTTGTAAATCTAGCTTTCTTACTTGTAAATCTTGCTTTCTTACTTGTAAATCTAGCGTTCTGACTTGTAAATCTAGCGTTCTGACTTGTAAATCTAGCGTTCTGACTTGTAAATCTAGCGTTCTTACTTGTAAATCTCGCGTTCTTACTTGTAAATCTCGCGTTCTTACTTGTAAATCTAGCGTTCTGACCTGTAAATCTCGCGTTCTGACCTGTAATCTAGCGTTTTTACCTGTAAATCTCGCGTTCTGACCTGTAAATCTAGCGTTCTTACCTATAAATCTAGCGTTCTTACCTGCAAATCTAGCGTTCTTACCTGTAAATCTCGCGTTCTGACTTGTAAATCTCGCGTTCTTACTTGTAAATCTAGCGTTCTTACCTGTAAATCTTGCTTTCTTACTTGTAAATCTCGCGTTCTGACTTGTAAATCTCGCGTTCTGACTTGTAAATCTCGCGTTCTTACTTGTAAATCTAGCGTTCTGACTTGTAAATCTCGCGTTCTGACTTGTAAATCTCGCGTTCTTACTTGTAAATCTATCGTTCTTACCTGTAAATCTAGCGTTCTTACCTGTAAATCTCGCGTTCTGACTTGTAAATCTCGCGTTCTTACTTGTAAATCTAGCGTTCTTACCTGTAAATCTTGCTTTCTTACTTGTAAATCTCGCGTTCTGACTTGTAAATCTTGCTTTCTTACTTGTAAATCTCGCGTTCTTACTTGTAAATCTCGCGTTTTAACTTGTAAATCTTGCCTTCTTCTTGTACATGTACATGCTGCTATCTAACTTGTACATCTTGCATGTTTACTTATACGTTTTGGCCTCTGACTTTTACATTTTGCTTTCTGACTTGTCCATCTTGCTTTCCTATTTGTTTATCATGCTTTTACTTATACTTCTTACTTTCTTGCTTGAGCCTCCTGCTTTCTTGGTTGTTCATCCTGCTTTCTTAGTGTTCAGTGCTCTTCCATTGTATGAACCAACAAATGGTTAAAGCTGTTATATCACTGCTTCTTTAAAGAACATTAATTTGGATGGTTGTTATCAAATTTTGTTTGCACTCGCTAGTTTTAACTCGAAAATAATTATGTGTTTTTGTATGATTTTATTCACATTGCATACTTTAAATTGCAAATGAAATCTCGATATATAATTATGTAGATCGGTGACTTCCGTCCCATCCTAACGTTATGGCATGACATGACAAAAGTAATTGGCTCTAAACTATACGTTGTGGTATATATCACGCGCTTCTTATGTTATCTTTGTAACATTACACAGATGCCAATGGCAGTTACAGAGATTGCTAGCATGAAACCGAGATTTATGTTTGAAACTGGTGTAACTTGTCATTTGATAGAAATAAAAGGAAAACCTGCTTGTCCGAAACCTTTTTATAACATTCGAAGACATTAAAGGTCTATTTCACACGAATGTATCTGCAAATTCCTTGACTATATATCAGACCTGAATTCCCCGCGCCCGAGGTGATAGAATGTTCATAGGCGTGTCCAAGTCACACGTTTATTCGCTCTTTGTCGAATATAAGACAGGTAGACCATTTCTAAATTCGCTAGGTGGCAAGGGTTGTTTTTGAAAAGTTGAGCGCTTGTTAACGCAGCCGCATGGACCGTCGAACGTTTGATGAGAGAGCAATAATGCGTTTCCACTGGCGGATATGGGGAGGGGACGGCGAACCCGGCGCGCGCTCACGCATGAAATTGCCGAAATGTACCTTTAACGTAAATGTCGAAAAAAATCCATGTTTATATAATTAGTATACACTAGAATAAGCCATTTAAGACTTAAAGTAGAAAACATTTTCATTGACTGCTAATCGTCCGTAACCAAGTTGACAGAATATATGCATCACCTCTAGGGAAGGAGCGCGAGTTTGAAGTTGCGCCCAATATGTTGAGCCCCGTATATCGCCAAATCCTGAATGCGTCCTAGGGATCTTTAGGAGTCAGCTGGCACTATACGAATCGTACGGCAATATTAACATGCTTTTACACATCAGCAGCTATGCTTAGAGACTGCGATATCGCTAGACCCCGCTCATTTGCGAGGTGATCCTTTATAGAAATCACCGGCGTTTTTGTATCATTTCTTTGTTACATTCGTCAACAATGATTAAAACTGAACCAAAATTTAACATTCCTTACTTTAGATTGACCACATTTACGAGGGGGTTCTCGAGTATTATTCAGCTAACATCAGCTGTTTGATAACCACGACTATGATTGTACTTTTTACACTAGGAATATAACATCCATACCATTTATCACTTATTCTCCTGTTTTTAGGTTGTGGAGGTTTTGCTGGAGAAGTCCAGCGGCCGTCATATCTGCGAAGCGGTTTTGCAGGCCATCAGCGCCGGGCACGTGCAGATTGCAGAGAGCATCCTCAAACACAAACGATACCTCGAGATCTGGAAAGACAGGTATCGTTCATTGAACCATTATCATATTAATGCTGTAAACCCTTACACATTGTCGTAATTATAGTAAAGATAAACAAATAAATCAACAGAATAGAAGGATTTTTTTTTTTTCGATTTTATTTTCTCAGATATACATGTACATCATACATATATTCATAAAGTATACAAAAGGCGTGTTCCAAATTCAATCATAAAAAAAATATTTGGATTTTTCTGTTATTTGGGTGTTAGTTAAGAAAGTAAGAAATGTTAGATAGAACTTGCGGTATTCAATAATTAAGGATTTTTATTTAGTTTGTGTTTAAAATGTATTTTTTGTATTTTAAAATGTATTCTTTGTAATTTGAAATGTATTCTTTGTTTTGAAAATAGTAAGTTATATACATAAACGTTACTTTGATAAGGACGCTCCGCTTGCAAAGATCTCCTCTTAAGTACAACGGTACTACGATGGGAACTTCTGGGGCAAACCCCGTTGCCAACATTAAAATATAACCTTGTTAAGAGGTTCAAGATATCATACAGCCAAACCACATATACAGAGAGACAAACATTCAACGACAGTTAACGTATATATCAAAATATCTTTATTAAAACAAAATCTTCCTTCTAAGGTTTATATTTGCTGTTAACCTTTCCGGTAAGGTTATCCTTTCATTATAATTACAAACAGTGCCCACACATGTTTTTCTCCAGCTGTATTTGTCAATAGAAGTTCTCAGAAAACAAAGAATGATAAAGCTAAAATGAGGAATAAGTCCAATAATGCTATAAATAAAACCAACTTATCAGTTATATTTACATATAATAAGCCGCTGTATTTCACGGCCAGGTAATTACCAACACCTAATATAAATAAGGGAGGGTTTCAGTATGAATGAAATTCAAAACTGTCACTGGCCTTTTCGATCATGACCAGACATAGGAAAATATAGGCATTTTCGTAGCGAAATATTTTTAAATGGATACGATTTCCTCACTTCAAATATACCTTGTACATTTTAAAGGGACTTGACACCAGATGATTCAAAAATCGGCAAATACAGTATTTCCTCATAAGAAGCATATAATTGTCATTACGAGCTAGTATGAGGCCGATATTACCTCACTTTACATGATTAAAAGTATATTGTTTCGCTGTCTCAGCTGAGTTTTAACGTTTAAAAATAGCCCAAAATGGTTCCCAGTCTTTAGTGTGTATATTTAATATGTGAAAGTCACGTGATTACTACATATACATATACCGACGTTATTTTTAAATAACTGGGAATTACGTGGTAGACAGACCCACTAATTTTGGAAATACACGCAAATACTTCGAAATATCTATGTGTCGTTAGCGATGTGAAATATCAATAATTAAAGATGCACTCTTACTCCCAAATAAGATTTACCACAATCAATAATATTGTTTTATTATTCCAAAAAGAATGAATAAATGTCGAAAAGAATGTTTTTTATTAAGTATACCAAGTTTATCTTTTAGCATTCACCGATCATTTAATATTTTTGCTCTTTCTGCTATTAAAAACTTGTTATTAGTAATCTATATTTTCCATTATTTTACATTATATAGTAAGTAGTTAAAGGTTTATCAGTCAAAATTGATGTTTGTTACACATGTGTATGTATGATTTTGAATAAAAATGTCACTTTAAAAAACATGCATTGTACACAACGATATCGATTGTATGTTACTTTTTGACAATTCGACTTTTTCTTACAGTTGTATCATCTGGTGTAAAGTCCCTTTAAGCCCTAGTTGAAATGAACCGCAAAGGAGTCTGTGTCCTGGTAGCAACCAGTTTTGGTTTAGGACACTAAATATATGTGTCTATTAGAACATATTTTGTAGAAGACACAAATACTTGTGTTCATATACTTGTGCTCTTATCATGTTTGAGCTGAACGAAACAAACATCTCTGTTACAGAAAGAAGTTTGGAGATGACGATCACTTTTTCAAGACCCAGTTTGAGGACTCCCAGTTCTCTCCAGACATCACACCTCTAATCCTGGCCGCACAGAAGAACCAGTATGAGATTGTGCAGCTGCTTCTGCTTCGAGGGGAGAGAATTCAGAAACCACACAAGTTTGGCTGTCTATGCCAGGTAACGTATGCCTCATCATTGATTAATAATGTAAGTTTTTTTTAAAATTAGATTTGGGATTACTGTCTGATATAGGAAGTGTATCTGATGAGCTGCGGGAGGCGGAAATGGAGACACCCGCGAAAGTTTGAAAGCTTATTGATAAAGCCTAGTGCGTGCCTCCATTTCATTTGCTGATTATGTAGGTTGTTTTCCAAGAAGACTATGACCTTCATGAGGAATTTCCACATTGAGTTATAATGCACAGCTATGTGCATGCTGTTTGTAGACTTGGATGAGTATATTCCACACTGAGCGCTATTTCCCAGCTAATTTGGATGCTTTTTACTGACTTGGAGTAGTATATCCCACATTGAGTGCTATTTCCAGCTTTTTGGATGTTGTTTGTAGACTTGGATGAGTATATTTCACATTGAGCGTTATTTCCAGCTATTAGGATGTTGTCTGTAGACTTGGATGAGTACATTCCACATTGAGCGCTATCTCCAATCTATTTGGATGCTGTTTGTAGACTTGGATGAGTATATTGCACATTGGGCGCTATTTTCCAGCTATTTGAATTCTGCTTCTAGACTTGGAGTAGTATATTCCACATTGAGCGCCATTTCCAGCTTCTTGGATGTTGTCTGTAGACTTGGAATAGTATATCCCACATTGAGCGCTATTTCCAGCTTCTTGGATGTTGTTTGTAGACTTGGATGAGTATATCCAACATTTGCCCTATTACCCAGCTATTTGGATGTTATTGGTAGACTTGGATGAGTATATTTCACATTGAGGGCTATTTTCAGCTTCTTGGATGTTGTTTGTAGACTTGGATGAGTATATCCAACATTAGCGCTATTTCCCAGCTATTTGGATGTTATTGGTAGACTTGGATGAGTATATTTCACATTGAGCGCTATTTCCCAGCTATTTGGATGTTATTGGTAGACTTGGATGAGTATATCCAACATTGAGCGCTTTTCCCAGCTATTTGGATGTTATTGGTAGACTTGGAGGAGTATATCCAACATTGAGCGTTATTCTCAGCTACTTACATGCTGTTTGTTGTTACATGTTGTCTTGGAGGAGTATATTCCACAATGCTCACGATTTCCATGTTATGAATATGCTGTTTTTCGATTTACGTAAGAGTGCTTGATTGTGACAGAAGACATGCATTCTGAAAAAAAATAAACTGGTTTTAAACAAAGTTTAGAAAAAATGTAAAGGACAAACTGACACTTAAAGCTGCAAATTCACAGATATACCATTTTTACAACATTTTTTTATAGTTTTTTTACAGACAGAACTAACTTTATGGCGCGAAATACTTATTAATGACAGTGATTATTTACTATTCAAAAATCTCCCTAAACAAATTGAGCCATGTGTTTTGTGGCAGTTTGCAAATAATTGCTCGGACTTAAAACTTGCGCACTTTATTGCTAACTTGTGGCTAGACAAGCCCCCTTTACTGCACTCCGTGTGCTTAATTTGCAAACGCGTGTTCTTTAACAAAACCGAGCATATCGTGTTTGCTTGTCCGTATACAGCAGCTGTACGAGAAAGCTTTTATTGTCATTTAAACATGGTATTTGGTCAACATGTCGGATCCGACATATTTAAAAAAGATTCGACAATTTCATAGATTTTGTTTTAGGGAGCAAGTACATACAAAATGAAGACTGTAAGCAATTGCTGTTATGCAAGCTCAGTTTTCGTTGTGTACAAGATGCGTTCAATGTATACAATACCGTCGATAGTGTTTAAATAATACTGAAACAGTGGCATTTGTGCATATATTGCGTAAGATGATTATGTTTATATTGTATGATCATACAATTGCTGTTACATTGTCAATAATATTGGGTTTAACTTGAACCCATTGTATACATGTATGTATTACTGTCATGCTACTTCATGCTTGAAATAACTTTTACTGACATATTTAAACATTGTTATATATATAACATTGTGTTCTAATCTCCCTTGTGGAGGATATATTGAAATAAAATGAAATGAAATAAATGAAAAATGGTTTAAGAAAAATGCATAAAACATCAATTTTTGAACTTAAAAATCGGCGATCTAATTTTTTGTCAGCAGTCTTATATAACTGGTTTCCATGGATTTTCGCAAAAATTGGCTCGTTCCAAGAGAAAAAAAAAGTTGTCAAATCGTTTAGTCTGTGAGAGTGCAGCTTTAACGAGAGACACATACCGTCTGAAAGAATGACGACTATTAATGAGAGACACATACCGTCTGAAAGAATGACGACTATTAATGAATCAAAATACGTTTATTAATAAATGTTGGTGTAACTAGTTATGAACGGTTAGTAAAATGATGACAAACATACATATAGTCATTTAATTCCAGGAATGTGTAAACAAGAGTAAGTTTGACCAGCTGCGGTCGGCCAAGTATCGTTTGAGCGCATACAGGGGGCAGGCGAGCGAGGCGTATATATCCCTCTCCAGCAAGGACCCCATCCTTACAGCATTCCAACTCTCTAAAGACTTCCGAAGCCTTTCAAAGGAGGAAAAATATTTCAAGGTTTGTGTGATCTTTGTTATAAAATGGAATGAAAAGTGGCTGTAAAAAGAAACACACAAATGAAATAACAACCTGGACCAGTTAAAATCATGATTCTCACTCGAAAACGGAATTAATCTTAGTATCATATTTCCGTTATTTTGCCACATATAAGTGTCAATTGAACTTTAGCCAATATTAAAAATGAACATTAACTTGAAGAAATAAAATAAATAAACTTTTTGCCATTTTTTGCCGTTTAAAAGAATTACGATTATTGAAATTACGACTAAGGAATGTTGAAAAACAAATGTTAACGCAGAACAACTATTTTTCCACCGAAAATCGTGTAATTGGTCGTTTGAAGGGCAAAAACATTTATGTATTTTTATACAGTTTCGAGGTTTAATATTTAGCAAGCATAAGACATAGCTTCGTTGCACCATATGTATGTGAAATTAGAAGTTGTTGACAGTTTACAACGGAGTAATTTATGAGATTATCAATTTGCATTTTTTTTTCGGAAATGACTTTATACAAAATGAATATTTTTTGTGTTAAAGTATTTAACACGTCCCTATCAACAACGCCTTGTGGTTTTGTGCTGATTGCAGCGATGTAAGGAAGATATTCCCAGTTTTGTTACCATGAAATGAATTTAATTAACTGTCAGTAACTATCGTCTACAATATCTTTCTTCCTTGAAAATATATCATAAAGAAATCACAAGACATTGTTGATTGGGAAGTCTATGGCATTTGATACAGAAACATATTTATATTGTCGACAGACTTTTCCTAGAAGTGCATATGCGTTTTGATGCCATATCTGATAAAATCTTTCGTCGTACAATTTGGTCAACTCCTTATTACCACAAAACATGTAACAAAGGTTGTACGTTTTACTCCTGAAAATATTGTTCTTCAAAATCAAAAAAAGAAAGATTTTTTTTAAATTTTCAATTGCTGGCCTTCCCCACCCACTTTTGCACTATGGAAGGCCCTGAACGTGTAAAGTGGAATTGATATCGTGTGTGTACCGATGAATGCAGCACGTTTTTAAAGAAGGCTTCACAAGAAAATTCGAGCCATAAAACCATATTTATACACACGAAAAAAACATGCTATTCACGCAATAAGCCCCGCAGTTGACACAGGTGGAAACAGCGCGTTGTTTCCCAAGTGCCAAACAAAAAACAGCCAACTATGTTTCCATGCCTCTTGTAAGATCTATTCTGTCTTAAAGAAAATCGTTTGTTTCTGCAATTTACATTTGCTTAATGTTAGCTGCACTTAACGTAAATGATATTTTTCATGACTGAGAATGTAACGCATTATAGCAGTTATTTCTTTCAGCAAACATTGATCGATGGCACTATGGTAGTTCCTGGATGCACCAGCAGCAATGTGAATATTCAGTAGAAATAATAAATTGGATTCTCGCTAAAACACAGAGACACATTACCCCATTTAAATAAACCTCACACCTGAGGCTAAGTACTACTTGTATTTGCACATTTTACAAACATACAGGATCGTATGCTTTATGGTCAAACGGTTTATGTAAAACACAAGGTGAAAATACAGTTTTAGCAATGAACAGTCTCAATAAATTCGAGACTGCTGTAAACCGGACAGTAGGGGCGTTGATATTGTAACACAATTGCTGTCAGTGAACTGTCCAAAACAAAACGAGACTGCTGTAAGCCGGTGACCAGGGGCGTTGATATTGTAAGACTTACCATTGCTGTCAGTGGACTGTCCAAAACAAAACGAGACTGTTGTAAACCGGTCACTAGGGGCGTTGATATTGTAAGACTTACCATTGCTGTCAGTGGACTGTCCAAAACAAAACGAGACTGTTGTAAGCCGGTCACTAGGGTCGTTGATATTGTAAGACTTACCATTGCTGTCAGTGGACTGTCCCAAACAAACCGAGACTGCTTTTAACCGGTCACTAGGGGAAGTTGATATTGTAAGACTTACCATTGCTGCCAGTGGACTGTCCCAAACAAACCGAGACTGCTGTAAGCCGGTCACTAGGGGAAGTTGATATTGTAAGACTTACTAATGCTGTCAGTAAACAGTCTGAATAAAACCGAGACTGCTGTAAGCCGGGCTTTAAGGGGCGTTCATATTTTAACACGTACCGTTGCTGTCGGTGAACAGTCTTAATTAAACCAAGACTGCTGTAAGACGGCCACTAGGGGACGTTGATATTGCTTTATTAACCATTGCTGTCAGTGAACAGTCTCAATAAAAACGAGAATACTGTTTTCATATGTACACATAAACTACATTAAACTAGGCCAATTATGTTATTCAAGGCATACCATAACACAAACACAAGCAATACACTAATTATCAGCTCATGTTTCAAGTTTATTCCGTAGTGTCATACGTTCGAACCAATCATTATATTACTTATCATATTACTTTGTAAAAAAAACAACTCTATAAAGTATCAGAAACTAATCATTCTTATGGTTATACTACTACGGAACTAACTAAATAACTATGGAATACATTTGCAATTGAGCTCGCCGCGAATTGATTGCATAAACTAGGACTCGGTTATCTTTATTGCGGATATATTCTCGAACAATAGAAACTATATAGAAATAATGTAGAACAACAGTATGCAATATTCACATCAGACTTATCATTGAACAGTCACTGTCAAATTAATGCGTTTAACATTAGATAAATAAAATTGACCGACATGGCATGGCCGATTATAACCCATGGTTAATTATGATTTTTGATCGATCTTCATCCCGAATCTAACTACATTTCAGCAAGAGTACAGAGAGCTATCCAACCAGCTGAGCGAGTACGTGGTGAAACTGTTGGATCGGGTCAGGACACAAGACGAACTGGAGTTGGTTTTAAACAAAGCGGGGGAGCCCAGTGAGGAAAAGTACTCCTCTCTTGCCAGGCTTAAACTTGCCGTGCAGTATAAAGAGAAACGGGTAGGTACCGGTGTGAAAACTCGCCGTGCAGTATAAAGAGAAACGGGTAGGTACCGGTGTGGAAACTCGCCGTGCAGTATAAAGAGAAACGGGTAGGTACCGGTGTGGAAACTCGCCGTGCAGTATAAAGAGAAACGGGTAGGTACCGGTGTGAAAACTCGCCGTGCAGTATAAAGAGAAACGGGTAGGTACCGGTGTGGAAACTCGCCGTGCAGTATAAAGAGAAACGGGTAGGTACCGGTGTGAAAACTCGCCGTGCAGTATAAAGAGAAACGGGTAGGTACCGGTGTGGAAACTCGCCGTGCAGTTTAAAGAGAAACGGGTAGGTACCGGTGTGGAAACTCGCAGTGCAGTATAAAGAGAAACGGGTAGGTACCGGTGTGAAAACTTCACGAAAAGCTAGATTATCGCGGCAAAGCGAGGTTTTCTCTTCTCCTGCTGGGCACAACTTAGTCGTAAAGTGCAAGCCAACACGGGTTGGGAATAATTTACAGCAATTGTAGAGACAGTCAAACCTAATGTCAGGCTTAACATAACCTGGAACTTTAGGGAAACTGGTATATACGAACGAAGACGAGAGCAAATGGTAGGTGCCGAGTTGGCTCGTGTCAGGCGAGCTGTGAGTCAAGATGATGAAGAAGATTTTTTTCCAAGCTTTTAGCTTCCGATCAAATGCTTATGTGCTAAAGTTATGTTGTGAATTCTATTTCATGAAACAAATATGATCAAACTAAGTAATGATTATTCAAGTAAAGCACAGCTTATAACTGCGTCGTAGTTCAGAATAAAAGGTTTATGTTTAACGGGGTTAACTGGTCTATACGTTCATATGTAAGCCAAGTAAGTATGTGTAAGGATTGAAAACCATTTCAATGGCATTCATCGGATCCTGAATGCCCATGTCAAAATGGAAATTACCATGTATCGCTATAACGTGTTTACACATTAAGTAGTGGATTACCTTACACCGAGGCTAGCTGGCACCGAGTCTTCAATGCGAATACATGGCAACAATAAGAGCTAAACTTCTGACAAAACTAACAGAATAACTTAATAGAGGGAACCATCTTGTGCCATATTTAAGGACACACGCAACGGGTACCTGGCTCTAGTTTATCCAAACATCTTATATCCCTGACATCATGATTACGCTAAGATAATTATTTTTACATTGAAATATTTTCGCGATCAACTTTTTTTGAAGAAAAGAAAATCCAGAATAAGTAAAAAAATGGTCTAATGAAATAAGCTACTTTGTAGTTTGTAACGCTTAATAGCTTTCGAAAAATGGTGGCCAGATCTGTATGGCAGAAGTGTCCATAGAAATGGTGGCCATATCTGTATGGCAGAAGTGTCCATAGTAATGGTGGCCAGATCTGTATGGCTGAAGTGTGCATAGTAATGGTGGCCAGATCTGTATGGCAGAAGTGTGCATAGTAATGGTGGCCAGATCTGTATGGCAGAAGTGTCCATAGTAATGGTGGCCAGATCTGTATGGCAGAAGTGTCCATAGTAATGGTGGCCAGATCTGTATGGCAGAAGTGTCCATAGTAATGGTGACCAGATCTGTATGACAGAGCTGTCCATAGTAATGGTGGCCAGATCTGTATGATAGAAGTGTCCATAGAAATGGTGGCCAGATCTGTATGGCAGAAGTGTCCATAGTAATGGTGGCCAGATCTGTATGGCAGAGGTGTCCATAGTAATGGTGGCCAGATCTGTATGACAGAAGTGTCCATAGTAATGGTGGCCAGATATGTATGACAGAAGTGTCCATAATAATGGTGGCAGAAGTGTCCATAGTAATGGTGGCCAGATCTGTATGGCAGAAGTGTCCATAGTAATGGTGGCCAGATCTGTATGACAGAAGTGTCTATAGTAATGGTGGCAGAAGTGTCCATAGTAATGGTGGCCAGATCTGTATGGCAGAAGTGTCCATAGTAATGGTGGCCAGATCTGTATGGCAGAAGTGTCCATAGTAATGGTGGCCAGATCTGTATGGCAGAAGTGTCCATAGTAATGGTGGCCAGATCTGTATGGCAGAAGTGTCCATAGTAATGGTGACCAGATCTGTATGACAGAGGTGTCCATAGTAATGGTGGCCAGATCTGTATGACAGAAGTGTCCATAGTAATGGTGGCCAGATCTGTATGGCAGAAGTGTCCATAGTAATGGTGGCCAGATCTGTATGGCAGAGGTGTCCATAGTAATGGTGGCCAGATCTGTATGACAGAAGTGTCCATAGTAATGGTGGCCAGATCTGTATGACAGAAGTGTCCATAGTAATGGTGGCCAGATATGTATGGCAGAAGTGTCCATAGTAATGGTGGCCAGATCTGTATGACAGAAGTGTCCATAGTAATGGTGGCCAGATCTGTATGACAGAAGTGTCCATAGTAATGGTGGCCAGATCTGTATGGCAGAAGTGTCCATAGTAATGGTGGCCAGATCTGTATGACAGAAGTGTCCATAGTAATGGTGGCCAGATCTGTATGACAGAAGTGTCCATAGTAATGGTGGCAGAAGTGTTCATAGTAATGGTGGCCAGATCTTTATGGCAGAAGTGTCCATAGTAATGGTGGCCAGATATGTATGACAGAAGTGTCCATAGTAATGGTGGCCAGATCTGTATGACAGAAGTGTCCATCGTAATGGTGGCAGAAGTGTCCATAGTAATGGTGGCCAGATCTGTATGGCAGAAGTGTCGATAGTAATGGTGGCCATATCTGTAGTGCAGAAGTGTCCATAGTAATGGTGGCCATATTTGTATGACAGAAGTGTCCATAGTAATGGTGGCCAGGTCTGTATGGCAGAAGTGTCCAAAGTAATGGTGGCCAGATCTGTATGACAGAAGTGTCCAAAGTAATGGTGGCCAGATCTGTATGACAGAAGTGTCCATAGTAATGGTGGCCAGATCTGTATGGCAGAAGTGTCCATAGTAATGGTGACCAGATCTGTATGGCAGAAGTGTCCATAGTAATGGTGGCCATATCTGTATGGCAGAAGTGTCCATAGTAATGGTGGCCAGATCTGTATGGCAGAAGTGTCCATAGTAATGGTGGCCAGATCTGTATGGCAGAAGTGTCCATAGTAATGGTGGCCAGATCTGTATGGCAGAAGTGTCCATAGTAATGGTGGCCATATCTGTATGGGAGAAGTGTCCATAGTAATGGTGGCCAGATCTGTATGGCAGAAGTGTCCATAGTAACCAATACGTACGAAACAACGTACATGGCGTAGGCTGGGGATGTGGTGGGTGGTGTTTGAATAATCTAATATGGAATTTAGGGCAAACATTTAAGTATATTTTGCGAATCTTAAACTTGTTATTCATTAGTATAACATAGTCGTTCATAATACGGAGAACCGAACCAGGATTACTTCCTAGGTGCAGGCTAAGCAACGCAGTAATACAATATATGCTGCCATTGTGCTTCCGTGGGAATAATAAAACGCTAAGTCCGAAATCTGAATAGTCCCATAACATTTTGTTCATGTTTACTGGAAAGTGTTAAAGTGTCGAATAGAACTGCCATACCTTGAAACATTTTTTATCGGTCGATGAACGCAATTTATATAACAATAGTATTGCGTGCTGATCGCATTTCAAAGGAACGTGTCAGTAACCTAGTAGAAACATTGTTTATAAGTTGTTTGTATGACAGAAAGTTATCCATCAACTAACTGTACGTACGTGAATTACGCCTTTATGGTTATTTTAGTTTGACAATGACCTGAATATTCCATGTTTGCCAGTAATTATAAATTTAGGTCGGATGAAATATCATAAGATTAAATAAAGGCGGCTTTTGCGTCGTCTCTCATAGTGTCACTCATTTATCGCTTCCATGGTTGCAATATTCGTAATTTGATATTTGAATATTATGTCTGAGACTGTATATCTTTAAGTAGATTCTCACCGATATTTCCAAACCGATAAATTCGACTAACGGCCTCTAATATGTACTACGTTTAGTCATTAAGAATTTCATTTTTACATCTCAACACGTATGGTGTAATTTATTTTCGCGCCTGCTGATAATTGCTTATAGTTAAAATTAATTGGAACATATTTCGTAAAAGCTTAATTTCTTAAGAAGGGCTCGCTCGCTTCACTCACCTGCCCTCCTTTACAAGTATGACCTTACAAAACATAGTTTAACTATTTTAGTATGCATTATGCAGTAGCTGTGCATGTGTACGCGATTGCTGAGCAGCACTTGGGAATAACTTATACGAACATTCGTTACACAAGGTGAAGTTGGGTTACACCCTAAACATATTCTGTAGGAATAAAACTAGTCGTTATATTAAGGTATACTCCATTACACGTATGAAGTTGTCTATCTATTTTGATTGTTATTCATATTGACTAACCTGACATAGAATTTCTAGAGGATATTTTTTTATTATGAGTGTTATGTTTGTTTTCGTTATTCTAACCATTAGTACTATCATTTGGTTCCAAATGCATATGAACGTCTTATATAATGTATATCGAACTGAATACATGATTAAATGTTCACACCATAAATAACCACAATTATGTATGAAGATCCTGTAGTATTCCTCAGTGAAATGCCTTCGGTTATATTTTGCATACGAGCTTTGAGTCGCGATAGCAGTTGGTTCCGTATCAAGAAAGAGGTGTAAAAGCATTTACTTTATTCCAAAATAGTTTGTAGTATTGTTTTAAACGTTTTAGTTGGTATAAACAGCAAGTAAACAGCACACGTCTGTTCATAAAGACATGCAGCGGATGTAAGAAATAATAAATTGATCGAGCACCGGACTGCTTTCAGATAAATATCTATTACTGTACACGCTTCAGTTCGTTTCACACCCGAGCTGCCAACAGCGGTTGGACAAGAGTTGGTTCGAGGGGACAGACACGTTTATGAAGGCGGGTGTGATGAAGAGGGTGGCCATGGTTTTTCTCTTCCTCCTTGCCTACCCCGCCCTCACGTTCCTCTACATACTGGCACCCAAGACTAGCATCAAGGTAATTTACCATCTGGGTGCCTTAAATTGTTTAGACTTGTGGTTACACAGGTTTATCAACCAAATGGTATGGAGTCAAAATGTTACTCGTGTAAGAAATCGCGTAAAGCCCATCACTTCTGTTGATTCACATTGAAAGAAAAAAACTCGCTTTCATGTCTCACTTAAAGTACAAGTTGAAACTCGACTGGCTTACCTTATAACAATTAACTTAATGTGCCCGTTCAAATGAAAGAACATTTCGAGGATTTAAGCAAACATGTAATTAAGAGAGCAAATGTATATTTTTATGTTCTTTGGGGCAAAATGCTTCTTCGCCTTTGTTTAGTTTGACCACACTTGTACAAGTTACTCTTCGTGCAGGCTCTCCGGGTCCTCCAGTTTCCATGGGTGAAGTTCGCGATGCACTCGTCCTCCTTCATCGCCTTCCTCCTCATGATCGTCATCCACACCTCTCAGTCCACATATTTCAACAGGCAGAACTACACACTGGGTACTGTATATTACATAGCATACTCGAAACTGCTGTGTTCATAGCGCTAAGTACACTGAGCAAAGGTTAAGAGATTGTTTCCATTGCTTGCTGTCAGCAATTAACTGGACTCCAGGATTTATTACATAGCATACTCAAATTTGAAGTATAGCGTGCTCATCATGGCATCGCTTTAAGATATTTAAGTTGGCATTGCATGCTCACAGCTATTGACTGGGCTACTCACAAGGTAGTACTTGGTAAGACTGGTTTCAAGCGGCCACACAAATCAGTCTTATCAGCAGATATTTCCAGCTGCATCTCATGTTGAGTTAAAAAGTATAGGTGATTCATGTTAGAACCTGTGCTCTGCACAAACCATATACATGTATATTATATGAATGGGTTTGAATTTTTGAAGAAAATATTTCCTATTTATACACCAATTTTGGTAGAATAAGAACAATGATACTAGAAGAAAACAAATTTGAGTACAAATGCAACACCATATAAACGTATAAAAGTGCACATAATGGTAGCACATATAGTAATAACTCTACGAGTTAAACCAAGCTGTTTTTAAAATTGTAACCCGTTTACAGCTTCCCTGTATCCGTCTGTATTCCGGAAGTACGTCACGATGCGGAATATCTCTGAGGAATACGAGTACGGTGCCGATCTGCCCATCCGGCCCCTCATGCCCACACCAGTACAGCTTCTCATATCGATCTGGGTTATCGGTAAGTTAACAAAGCTTTTTGTCTGATCTTTATTGTTAAGAAGATATTTAACATACTTTGTTTACTATACGTCTTGTATAATATCATGCAGACAGTTTGTTGGTGTCAACTTATAACTTTGGCTTGAGAATATACCTGTAAAAGTTCTAAATATGTTATTATCCTAGGCTCATTTTTTCTCAAACCTGTTATCTCTATACTCCACGTCTCCCGTACCATGAGTTTGTTCAAATAGTCCAGTCATATCGTGACAAAATTACACCAAATTGTGCACTTTCGGTTAAAATTATGAAACTTTGCCAAATGATACAGATGTATGTTCAGGTTAAAAAAAGCTCAGGACCCATCTCAATTTCGTCCAAGATGGCTGCCAAAATCCAAGATGGCCGCCATGACCCTTAATATTGTAAAGAGGAATTTTATTAGTAAATAAATTGTGACATGGCCTAAGTAAATACATAATTTACGTAGTATTTACTTTTTCATTAAATCTTACGGAATAACTTTATAAAACAAAAACAAAAATGTTCATACAGAATTAGCTTTTTGTTGCCATGGCAACCATTTTCCCCTAAATGTCAAATTTGGCCGCCAGTGTAATCTACCCAAACCTGTAAACTTCTTGATGTTCTTTAATTTTTCTGTGAAAACAGTTTGTACATATATGCAAGTTAAATGTAAATGTTTTCAACACTCTTTTTAGTGTGTGTTGTTGAAAAGAATTCTTAAAATAATCCATAGCAACAAAAAGCTTTTTAATCTCATGCTTATAATAATCATTTAAAATGACTAGAAATGATAGTAGAGTGACAGTCGGGTCAATAATTTATTATTTTAAGTGCATGAGACAAACAATTGTATACACCAAAATGTTCGGTTGTAGTGTATGTATGCAAGTGATGGCAAAAATATTCAAAGCGTGGCGCGGGCTGAGAAATCCAAGATGGCATCCGAAATGGCCGCCATAAAATGTCAATTTTAGTAAAGATATTATGTATGAATATCTTAATTTTCTTTTATTAGACATAGTTAAATATTCACATGGCTACTACTTCTTTCGTTATGGACCCTTAATTTTTATACAGCATTGACTACTTTAAGGCCAACGTAATGATCGTTTCAAGGTCAGAATATGAAAAATACCCAAGCATTTAATTTTCCCATATAGATATCCTTTTCAAAGTCATATTTTGGCAATATTTTCATATGTTTTTGGATAGGCCAACATTTTAAGCATTAAAACATACCAAGGGTGATTGCAAACTTGCTATTTATGTAAGCGTCTTATGGATAATTGAGCTAGTATCAAAATAAAATGACCTAAATAACTGAGATATTTAATGTCCAGGTCAAGGTCACTACAAATAATCAGAAAAATATCATGGTTTTCTGTCTTTTTTGTCTCTTTTGGTTTATTAAGTTTTGTTTACTCACACAAGGGTCTGTCAAAATTGGCAATGTATAAAAGTATCTACTTTTGTCTATCACAATTTATCTTTCAATGAACGTTTTTTTCATATAGTACGCAAGCTCCAAGCAACAAGAACTTCTCCAAATAAATGCTATCGAAGGCAATCTCCATAAAAGTGTTCTTTCCGAGGTTATCATGTAACACTGTTTCGATGCAATATAATATATGAACAGATGGTAGATGTTTTATAATGTACTTCTCTTTGACATGCAAAAATAAGCATTTCAAAACTTTAAGGTCAAAATCTTTTGAATGTCAAACATTATAAAAACACACACCAAATAATCAAAATGAGTTGTGTTTACCTCTTTTCCCAACACACAAGTCACGTAGCCATGTGTCCCTAAATTAGCCCATGCACTGCTTAACAAGCTACATAAACAAATGTATTTGTTTCAAGTCTATCCAGTGCTTTTTCACCATAATGTGTTAATATTGTAGTACAAAAAAATAAGAATATTTATGCCCAGGTTTTATCAATATTTAGAAAGCAAAATGTGTTTCTATTAGTCCACTGAGTACCTCAAACCATATAAGAGCTCAAGATTTACTCCTTTACGTACACTGTGTGTCCAAAGAACCTGTTGAAAGTCCATATTGCAACTAATACAATACGATGGCTCTATGGCGCTCTATCGATTTTACAATATACAATTGTTTTGATACATTTTAGATCATTTTTTTACATTTTAGATCATTTTAGTGAAAAGAAATCGTATATTCAAACGCCTTAGTACCAAATGGACCACATTTAGGCAACAATGAAGCCTATTCAGAGCAAAACGTTTTGACTACCTTTTGACAACCATTCGGAGCGAATCAAACCCATGGGCAACTCTAATGAAGCGTAATCAGTGCAAAATAACTTCTTTTTGTCAACCATAATCCCATTTCAGAACCAGCAAACACATGTGCTTTTCTGTTAAAGCCTACTTGGTATCATGATAATCCGTGTTACAGCCCAAACAGAGATAAAATCCACACATAGGCAGCTCTAATCAAGTTTACTCAATGCCTTATAGACCTCTTTATTACCATAAACCCAATTAAAACCAAAACAAACAGCTCTATTAAAGCCTTATCAGTAGCAATCATATTACATATGGTAGCTATGAAGCCCATCTAGAGCCAAAAACATGTGCAGTTCTAATAAAGCTACGTAATGCCAACAAGACCACTTTTGGGAGCCATGGAGCCAATTTAGAGCCAAACTAACTGATGTGTAGCTCTAATGAAGCTTAATATGTGCCAACTAACCCAGTGCACATGTGAATTTCTAAATAAGACTACTCAGTACCCCAAAACCCATGTTTTGTTAACCATAAACTTCATTTAAATCCAAACACACTTGTGCACAGCTCTTAATAAACCTAATCAGTGTCAAATAAAACAGTTTGGTAACCATACAGCAAATTTAGAGTCCAACAAACCACTATTCAGCTATAATAAATTGTACTTAGTGCCGCAAGTAAACCATATAGTATTAGCAACCATACAGCACATTCAGAGTGAAACAAACCCATGTGCAATTCTAACAAACAGGCCAAACTTTGGCATCCATTAATCCCATTTAGAGCTAAACAAACGCACATGCAGCTCGACTTAAGCCTTATCAGCGCCAGCTTCACCACATTTTGACAACCATTGGCATCTCTTATTAAGCCTTCCAATTTCTAAATAGACGACATGTTGACAACCATAAACCCAATTCAGAGCCAAACAAACATATGTCATTTTGAAGGAAATCATGGTTGCCATGGCAACAAAAAAACTTTTATCCAGGAATATTTGTATGAATTTTAAAAGATTTACTTCCAACATCTTAAAAGTCATTAAAATCACTAAATAATGGCTTAATTGCGGTCGCAGTACATAGAACCATAGTACCGCAACAATATATTAACACAATTCAGGTAATGGCGGCCATCTTAGATTTGGGCGGCCATATTGGATGAATCCAAAGTGGGTCCTGAGCTTTTTTTTTAAATCATATTCACATTTTCTGCATGTATACCAAGTTTCAAGATTTTAACCCAATGTGCACAATTTTCTCACAATATAACTGGACACAATAGAGTGTTGTGCTTACACATCTATCACGAGGGTTTCAGTTTTTGCAGGTTATTCTTTATGTCTCATGCGCGGTATGATGTTATATGTTTTATATAGGTTTCCTGTACCACGAGTATGTCCAGGTGTGGTATTCATACAATATTTTAAGTAATTCCTGAACTTAAGTCATTTTCTAAAGATTTTTGTAGTCAAATTGATCAGTTTTTTACACATATTAAAGTATGTATTTTAAATCAAATCAATTAAAATAAAGTAATTCAGATATTATGAAGCGATTGTATTATTTGAAAAGTGAGATACTAAACTAAAAAGACTTAAGTTAGGAAATGATTTAAGATGTCTTATGAATAGCGGCCCTGTTCTTCCGCGAGAACCTTACCGTCAACGGCTCAAAGTTTGTGTTCTCTACTTCTATCTTATACGCTGTATAATGTTATCTGTGAAACTCAGGTTTCCTGTACCACAAGTGTTATCTGTGTAACTCAGGTTTCCTGTACCACGAGTGTGTCCAGATCTACCACGAGGGCCTCAACTCTTACTGCTCCTCCCTCTACAACCTCATGGACTTCGCCCTTCTCATGGTTTACACCTGCTCCTTCTCGCTCATGTACCTCACCATATTCAAGGTGCGTACCTATCACATTCAGCTCAAATACATCATGTTTCAATATCACAAAATAACTTAAGTCAATTATCAATCAGAAAAAAATACTTAAAGATGCACTGTATCTCCCAAATAAGATGCACCACAATTAATTCAATTGTTTTAATTCACCGAAAAAGAAGAACAAATGAATAATGCGGTTCTTATGAAGGATACCTTGTTAGATTTGAAAGAAAGGTGCAGAAAACACGGTATTTCTGCTTTATGAGACGATAGTTGATCACTGTTAATCTTTTAGCAGACTCACTAATCATTTAACATTTTTGCATTTTCATCAATAAAATACACGGTAACAATCTTGTTATCAGTAATGAATATCTTCCATAAATGCATTATTTAGTAAGAAATTAAAGGTTTATCACTCGAAATGTATGTTTGTTATATTAGAGTGTCACTTTTAGTCAGTTCTCAATCACAAAAGAACATAAAATCTGAATATTTACTCGTTTTTCACAGACCCACATAGCCTGATTCAACATTTTAAAGTCTTTACTCTTTTTAAAGCGCATTACCGGAACGATTATGTTGATTTAACTGTAAGGACAACATATTATATGGAAAAAACATCTAGAGCAAAAATTGTACTTGAGTCCAATTTATTATTTTCAGTTATTACTAAAGTAAAGTTTAAGCTCTAGAAATGATATCCTTAAGGATATTGAGAAATTATGTTTGTGAACAAAATACACGAGAGAATACGATTTTTAAAAATAGTAAAACATTGGTACTTGGAATAATGTGATGCTGTAATGTGAATCCAAATGAGTTTGAGATTGAGATGGTTTGTTTATTTGAGTTTATCAAGGTCTGCCCGCGCCCATTGGCTGCATTATGGCTTGACCCCGCCGTGATGCCATCACGACTTAAATTGTGTTTAAATGCCATAAGTGACATAAGATAGAAGTGACAGCAATTCGCAGTCAAATCCAGGCATTGGAAGACTTGAAGAAACAGAGTGAGATACAAGAAATCCGGGTGCGATACCATAGCTCTTGGTTCTTTAACGTGCTCGGTGTAAAGCATCGATACACGGGAAACAACTTTCCTGGGTTGAACCAGTACTGAGTACACCACATTCCCAAGCACTACCGTTTAAATGCCAAACGCCAGGCAAGGGAGCTACTTGTACCAGCTTTTAACGTCTTTCGGTATGACGCGGCCTGGGATCGAACCCACGACCTCCCGCTCCGTAAGCGGACGCTTAACTACAAGGCCGCGGAGACGGTTGCGATGGAAATTTAACCGGAGTATTTAAGTGATATTGGGGCCAGATGATGCTTTCTTGCAAATATGGTGGAGTTGACTGTTTCAATTTTATATTTTCTCGGTAAAGTCCCAAGGGGTCGTGTTGTATTCTTTTTGATTTATTGCTGTGTTTGCAAGCCAGCTTGACTAGTAGCTCTGAAAAAACGTTAGTTGAAAATACACTAAAGCTACCAATATTGTTTAGTTTATACTAATTTTATTTAGCTGGATTGTTAAGAGAGCAGAAAGCATCTATCACTCTCAAGTTCATTTCAATACTAGTGTCCTTTTCAGAAGCAATGAAAGAGAACCCTGGTGGGCTTTGAGCCCACGAACTCTTGGGTGACGCGCGGACACCTATACAACTAATCCCCTTTAACCATTTGTATTGTTTGGAATTTGTTAACGATTCTGGTTTGTTGTAAAGTATCGCTAGTGAGTTTTTACTTTCTTTGCACTGAACGCAAATTGTCTGTGTGAGGATTGGCATTTACCAGAAGCAGTATGGTCTCAATATTGACCTTCTAACCACGCTGTCTGATTTTGCAGGTCCATTTTGCCATCAACTACTTCATCAACACAGACGTGATGAGCATCATGGGGAACTCGGCAAAAACCCAGTACAGTCTGTATTGGATCGTATCAGGTAACACTGACGACTATGGTGCGAGTACACTGTTGTCCATTATTCTGTTGTATGATAAAGGAGGATTAAATGTACTTTTTGTGAGAGAAGTTCATTCTCTGATTGGAATTTATCGAACATTTATATCTGACATTTGCACTGTCGCACAATTAGATGGTAGATCGTCAAAACAACAGGACGATTTGAAAGGTTAATGATACAATATCAGAAGATTGTTCTAAATAAAGGCAGCTCTAGAATTTAAATTAATTGTTTTGCATGACAATTGGTAAAGAAATGAACGCCTGCAGCCATTTGTACAGAACTGGTTAGACCACTGTTTTTTTCATTCTACGTTTTACAAACTTTCGACGCCGCAACATCTATCTATCTATCTGTCTATCTATCTATCTATCTATCTATCTATCTATCTATCTATCTATCTATCTATCTATCTATCTATCTATCTATCTATCTATCTATCGATCTATCGATCTATCTATCTATCTATCTATCTATCTATCTATCTATCTATCTATCTATCTATCTATCTATCTATCTATCTGTGATACTTGTATTTGTTGATATGTTTTGTTGATTTTTTAACATACGTGAGAAATAATATGGAAGAGTCTTTGATTTTGAAATGGTCAAACTAATGTCAGAAGAGGCATCGGAATGTGTTATAGAAAGTTTAATTCAATAAGATGCCAGTGACCTCCGGCTCCCTGACCCCAGCAAAACTTTCAGTATTTTTCATTACTTTCACCCATGAAAATTCTGAGTGATTTTAAAGATAAAAATGTCCAACATTTCATTAAAATAGACCCTGACGTTACAGCAGGTGAGGATATATGTGAATATCTACCACCATCATATGGAATAAACCACATTATGTTTATCAAAATAAACTGTCAATGTTTTCTCAGATTTTACCCGTTTCGTTTTAAATATTTTAAACTGAACGCTGCTCCGACGAAAAAATGAAATGCTGATTCGATTTTTATTTTATTTTTTTCTCTCCTCACACGACAGTTTTGGATCCTGGTGGTTCTTAAAACGTAGAATAAAAATAAAGCCCTTATTGGTCAAAGTTTTGCCGAACAGTTTATTGAATGGTCAATAATCCAGTAATTCTTATTAACCATTCAAATTATTTAAATGTGCTTATTAACAATTAGATAACATGTGTACAAAGTAACCAAGCTTTATACAATTGACTACTGCTATTCCGCATTTTTGACTGATTTTGACCGTTCGTTAAAATTAAGATTTAATGTTTGCCGTACAAGCACATTTTATGACAAACAAAGCCTCGTCATATTTTAGACCGCTTTTTCTGGAAAACCTGGGACCCTATCAACCTGTCAGAGGGCCTTTTTGCTGTGGCGAACGTGCTCAGTTTCTCCCGGATCTCCTACTTCCTGCCCGTGAACGCCGCCCTCGGCCCTCTGCAGATCTCCGTAGGACGCATGATGAAGGTTTGTCAGATCAGAGATATTACGAGTTGAAACTATATACGATATTAGGCATAGCGAATGAAAATCAGATATGTTTTTATTTAAATTAACCTCTAAATGAGCGACCTCGAGAATTTATTCATTATTTGCTTAGGAATACAAACAACATGAGCATAAATTTAAACGTGTTCGATTTAGTTCTGGAACATCATTTCTGCATGATATCAGTTTTGGACGAACCATATTAGCGATCACGAACATTTATCAATGATCACATTGTGGTGCTTGAATCGATGTCAAAGTCATTTTATGAAAATGAATTTACAGGTGCACATTTTTAATATGTTTCCTGTGTAATTTTGAAGTGCTCATTGTCTTATCGCTTGTGGGTTTTGCGTGTTTAATTTTCGGACTTTATAAAGTTTTCTGGTAAATGCACTTTATTATAAGTTTAAAGTGGCACTCGTATTTAAAATCAATAATTACTGTTAACAAGATTCTAACCATGCATTTAATAGCTTTAACCGCATAAATATTAATTGACGTGGGTCTTAAAACATTTACAGAAATCAACTATATATTCTCTTAAAGTAGAAATATCGTGTTTTCTGCGTTCTTTCAAAGTTAACACGGTATCATTCATAAGAAGAAGTGTTTTCGATATTAATTCATCCCCTCGATAAATCGATAAATTAAAACAACAGTATTAATTGTGGTACATCTTATTTGAGGATAAGTGCATCTTTAAGTATATGTTATGTTTATCTCGTGACCATTATTTCCCTCTCTACAGGACATCCTGAAGTGTCTATGTCTGATCGGGATGGTGGGGATCGCATTCATGATCGGGCTACAGAACGTGTTCTGGTATTACAACGTCCGGGAGAATATTGAGATTGAAAAACGCGACTTCAAGGTCCCTGCGGAGGAAGCTTTTGGGGAGTAAGTGGTTCATAGGCTAGGCATACCACAGTCGGTTGCAAGTCAATATATAATAACATTAAGCCGGTCATATAGAGGATATTGGCAGTATGGCAGTTACCAGGGTTTTTCACTGTACAGTAGCCATCAAACGTTTTCATAATTTGCGTGATGAATGGTTACTCTTTCTGAATAAGTTTTCTCATGTTTTTCTTCGTTCGCTTCGATATTCAAATATGCATGGTTTACCTCATTTTAGGTAAATATAGATATAATTTATCAAAGTGTTATAGATGTACACGAATATCTCCTGTTTTAGTTCTTGTAATAGTGTGTCGTTGTGTGGCGGAACGAACCCGATCTTGTCACATTGATCCGGTAAACCATCCATTGCCGAGAGCTTTAACGCACACGGGAATCAGTGTTTCTGTACTGATTATTGTATTTCAGTACGACGAAGACGTTTCGTACAGTGTTTTGGTCAGTGTTTGGTCGAGGCGAGACGGACGTGGTCACCCTGTCATTATATAACAACCACTTGACGGAGAACTTCGGCTACGTCCTGTACGGCCTGTACAACTTCATCATGGTCACCGTCCTCATCAACATGCTCATCGCTATGATGGCGCGCTCCTTCCAGGCCATCGCCGTATGTCTCCTCGTTATAAATGATCTATTAATTATACATCCCCTGACTAGATGTCTTTTCTGTGTTTTGGTTGTTAGTGTTTTGGCTTTTGGTGTTCGATCTTATTTTACTATCATTTCGGCTCTTTTGCATTTGAGAAAGAGAATGTTGTTATTATTATAAATGTCTCGCCATATTTGGCAAGTTTTCAAAGAAATATCAGATCCTATATTGTATTACATAATGTGTTTTTCTTAATTTAAACGTGATTCAGAAAATACCGCTTTCATAAGGCAGCTGTTTGTAGGTTCAAGTCCAACAAGTGGCACTATGTACGTTTCAAGTGATACTATCTGCACGTTAGCGTGTTTAACTTTGTCAGTGAGGTTTTTGTTGTCGTCGGCCTCATCAACCCGTAATACTTAAGGTGTCATCAGTCGTGGTATACAGTGTTCGTAAAATACTCGCTCATGTTTTGGACCAAAAATAAGCTTCCTCTTACTTGCATCAAAAACACTTATTTTATCATTATTTTACTCTATAATTTTAAGTATAACATGATACTGTGGTGTATGTGGGGTGCGAACACATGTCAGTTAGTCAAGAATATTTTTGAAAAACGACGCCTTTACCACTAGACCACAAGGACGTAAACAACAGAAATGGATATCTTGACCATAGAACAATACATCAATAACAACTACGGAATCGCTAAAATTGTGGTCTTCAAAGACGATATTTGAGCACATATCAACATTTACTGAAGGGTTCCAGCTGTCAGTATCTTATAAGAACCTGAATCCACAGTGCAGAAGTCGTTTACAGAACCGAAACAAAATCAAAATGTTTAAAAAAGTATTTTTTTATTTAGTTTTGTGGTTCAATATCTAGCAACAATCATACATACCTCCTTTGACAATTACGAAGAAGCTATTATCAGATTTCCAATTAAACAGAATGTGCATTTTTTCCGGAAATATCTTTAAATATAAAGTATTAATATGCTTGTGTGTCAAATAGTCAGTACTCTCCAATCAACAATGGCTTCTGGTTTTGTGGTGATTGCAGCTACTTCTGTTAAATGTTATACCCATGAATTGAACTGAATCCACTCAATCTTTTTATTTCTTTAAATAAGAAATATATGCAATGATTTTGTAATTATTTTATTGAATGTATTATATTATTTCTTATTTGAAAAGATATCATCAAGAACTCTCAAGACATTGTTGATTAGGTTAATTGTTAATTAGGTATTTTGGACACTTTGGACAGGCAAGCATAGTTCTGTTGTCGACAGACTTTTCGGAGAAAATGCATATGCTTTTTATCCAAAAGCTGATAATATATTTCTTCTTAAACTCATTATTATCCCAAAACATGTTGCAACGGATTATAAGTATCTTCCATGGTCGAGAGTGTAAGATGGGTTCTTTCCGACCCGAGCGTAGGGTGTTTTGCGGACACGAGGTTTACCATATCCTCGGTATAATTAAAAATCAAGTATAAAGTACATATTCTGCAAAGCTATACAACGATTAGACTGATTTGCATCAGGTCAACCCAAGAAAATACTTTATATGTGATTGATTGCGAAGCTTGTCAACGGCTTATCTGATTATATGAATTTTGTTATAAGCTCCTACAAATTGGTTCTTTTCTGCAGGTCGAAGATGATAGTTTAGTACACGTATCTTACAGTGCGTTAATGTTGTCTTCATATTTGATGAAATGCAACCAATTTAAAAACAAAACTTACCCATTTTAAAGGCAATAAAAAGTCGTCTTCAATTTCTCACATAAAGGATCTTGCAATACATCAAATACCTTTTTCGATTTCCATAGAAAGAAGTCAACAATATATGAGACCCATTAAGGGAACAGGGGAATTCTCGTTTTCAAAGATCAAACAGTTGACAATTAATGAAATATGGACATTGAAGATATCATGACGATTAAATATTTTATAAACGTGGAGCAAGAGATACACGGGGATGACTATGTCGATATTAAAGGATATTAATTCTCAGATCTTGGAAGTAGCTCTGCTTTTGTTTGAACTAACATGCAATGTTTCATATATTTCTGCCGTATTTCATTTCTGTTTGAAGGACAAATGCCTTTGATTCTTATGGGTTTGCTATTAATCATGAGAGCTTGCTCCATTGATCTGGTGTCTACTTTTTGCATCATCTTGCAGGCTTGGTAATAACTAAATGAGCTGTTAATAATTAGTATACTACGTGTAAGATGAATTAAAAGTAAAAACACAAACACGTTCCTTGTTTAGAATACAAGCTTCTTTACATAAACAAGCATCTTAATATTTCTTATTCAGTTTCGTTAATTAAGTTCATCCTCGTGCTTCTTCGTTAGATGAAAACAACCTGAAATACATTGATTTTTTTGTGTCATACACACGTTAGCGGTTGCCATAAATTTCCACCAATGGCCGAATGTTTATGTTTTATTCTGCATACAATTTATATCCGCTTAAATACGGTGGGATCTTAGTTATTATTTATCACTGTTCAGTGGACATAAACCTAAAATATTTACAGCGTCTTCGAATAAATGCGACACTTATCTGGTCGAAAGCGGTGCCTTTTCATTTTTTGTTCCAAAGATATCTTAAAATTAACTCGCAAGTATACAAAGCCTATTTTGCATTGAATTGAAATCGATCTCCCCTTCTTCTTGTTACAGGAGGAAGCGGACGTGGAGTGGAAGTTTGCACGGAGCCTGCTCTACCTTGAGTACATGGGGGATGGAGAGGTAGGTTGGGGACGATGACATTTTTTACCTGTGTATCTTTTTTTGCAGTAGGCATACGTTGTCTTGTAGTGTATCACAAGTGCCTTGAATAAGTATCGATTTAGACCAGAAACTTGGCATAGACAATTGTATGCACTAGATGAAACATAAGAAATTTGTGTACATGTACATCAAAACATGTATCTGTTCGATTCATATTTCCTTTCAATAATTTATAAAAATGACTTGAACCATCCTTATCGGAAATTTAGCCGAACGTGAATACAGCATGACAGAGCTGTGCAATATTAAATGTGTGCGCATTTAGTAATACCTCAATTGTTTGTAGCTATTGGAAAGCTATCAACTATAATATACACAAGGGTGTACTCGACAGGTCCTTCCGGTTCCCTTGAACCTGTTACGTGCCCCGCGAGCGTTCATGGAGTGGCTGTGTGATTGTTGTGAGGTGTCCGAAGAGTCACTGGAGCCGCCGCCCGTCGAAAACGACCCCTACGGAAGTACCGAGGGACCCGTGGACACCAACGGAGTAAAGGTATAACAGCGTGCCGGTTATGTGCGTTGATTGATACACTCTTAGATCTCTTATTTCAGACCTCCTCGGGTAATTATATTAAAAAACTTTAATGGTGCTTATGACACCTCGTGGCTGTATGTTTTGTTACATGACGAACGTTCATATACACACTATGTTGTAAGTTACATTAACATAGAACTCGAGGACGATCTGAAACTATTTAAATGTTGTTGTTATGGTATTAGTTCGTACCATTTAGTATTTTACTATCATGTATAATTTTGACGCTACCACAAAAAATAACGTAGCTTACCAAACGGTGTTACCTTTAAACCAATGAGCAGAGTAACATAGGAACAGCGTTACCTGATGAAAAATCGAAATCTCCATTTTCATATGATAATTATCTATAACAAGTTTGCGTGTGCATGCTGTACCGGGTAAAAGTCAACTTATATGTTTTATTTGTTACAGGACTTGATGAACAATGTATTTTAACCTTTTAGCCAATGAACAGTGTAGCCCAGGTGGCCCGTCACCTGATGCACAAGTCCTCCTCCCAGAGTGTGGGGTCTCAGCTGTCCCACCTGTCCGCCGTAGACATATACGAGGCGAATATGACCTCCGTCGGGGACACGCCGCGGAAGGTCGGCCGTCATCGAGCGCAGCACCGGAACAGCCTACCAGGATTCCTTGACGGAAATAAAAGCTATCAGGTAGAGTGTTGTTGCATCTGTTCCTTTAGCGATATGCTCGCAAATTGCATGCAGGGGTTACCATTGGCTGTAAATACAATTAAAATCGTACGATTAAACGGATATAAAGGATTGTACAGGTGGAGTTGTATTTGCTGTTTGTACCAGCAGCGCAAATCATACACACATTTCTTATGTAGCAGATTATAGCTCGACTGATATTTGAAGGAAACAAAGCATTATTGGCTTAGAAATAAATTTGTTGTGTCGTCATTGTCATTGTTGCACAAAAATGTCACTATGGCTAGAGCTCCTAAAGAGTGCAATTTATTTACACGAAACATAGCACATACATGTATGTTGCAAGTGACAGTACGTGAATTGTAAGGTGTATCTTTAAATTCTGCGTTATCATGGTAATTGGTCGAAAAGCGTTTGCAATTTATTACGATGTTAGTTTCCTGTTAACTTTACTATCAATTTTTAACAAAAGTTTTGAATACTCCTAACTATTTTTCAAGATCTTACAAAAGTTTGCGATATACGTGAAGCGACGACGATTATTTTACGAACGCGTTGGTTAGTTCACGGGCCGAACGCAAAATGAATATCTCAAAGGCTCATAATACGTACATCTACTTGGAATACAATGTTTCATGACTGCCCTCCCTTGTTTAAATACCAATTTTACTTTCTTACAGAAAGTGATGCAGCGGATCATTCAGCGGTACATATTCGACATTCAGAGAGAGGCCGAGGTCACAGAGGGTTAGTAATTAAAACTATTGGAGGCACAACGACACACCTTGAAGGGGGGCAATGTAGTTTTACACTTGTTGGTTGCACAAAAGAAAACGTTATAATATTTAATATTATTCTGCGTTTTTATGTTTAACTTTAAAGAAACCCAAATCATATGCTTTCGGTGCATTGTTGGGAAATGAAGGACATTGAATAGCACCAAAGATGCCTTTGTGAGGTGTATGTGCTAGCAACCTTTCTAGATGCCTTACCAGAAGCGATTGCCTAGGGACTCCAATATTCTGCACCTTTAGAGGCAAACGCATTGCTTATGATGATAATAACACAGTCAGACATTACCGAATGTACTTTATTTCCCCGTACACTTGTTATCAAAAGTATAAGTCATGCAATGTTATATACATTTTGCAGACGACTTTGAGGAGATCAAGCAAGACATCTCGAGTTTCCGATACGAGATGTTGAACGTGATGAAGTCACGTGATCTTCGTCTACAGGAACTCAACCGTGCTCTCATTGACCTGAAAATGTCAGGTAAACGGAACACAAATACATTCAATAATGATAACAAATCGGCAACCAATAAAGTATCCTAGTGTAGGTGTTTTCCCCCAAATATTATACAATTTAGCTGGTGTAGACACTGTCTAGGATTATTTTGATTATTGAAATAATATTCTTTTCAATTGAAGATCGGCCACTAAATCTGCATCGTTGAATTTATATTTGATGACAAAACAGCTGTGCAAATGTTATGAAATATAAAATAAATCAGCATTTTTTAACCAGAGCAGTTTAATAAACACTGCCGTTAAAACAATTTTACTAATTAAATCATTTAAGATCCCGAAACCAGGCGACAGAATTGGCGTAGGACGGCAAGCTTGCGGAATTGGAACCGCCTAAACAGATCCGACGACCACATGACCGCCACACAGGAGGAGGCGCCAGAGGAACGGCAGACACACGATGTGCCGGACAACGGCTACTGCACAGGCGCACCCTCTGACGTCATTAGTGAGTCGGGCCTTTCCGACGACTTAGATGGACCGGAAGTGGCGCCCAGTGAGGATGATCCCGATGCGGCCAAGGACGCTTTGGATAATGAACAATTTCCGGAGGAAGAAGAATCAGAACACAGGGACATAAGCGGCAAAACGCCGAATGGACACCCACCCAAAATGTGCTATCACAATGGCGCGTACGAAGAAGATGAATAACAATTAATCGTACCAACTTTCAGACATGTTGTGATCGAATCAAGACAAAAGGCACTTTTATCGGAATATTGTTCTTTGGTCAATGTTTTACACCAGCTTCAGACCATTGAAATGGCATAAAATCCATGGCAGAGAAAGTTACCTCAAACTCGACGAGACTCCGATCTAGAGTAACATGCCTAGAGGCGCCCTTGATATGCTGGTGTTGTGTGTATCTATTATATTACTCTGTAAGACATGGAATCATTTGTCCCAATGTTACTTAATTTTTTGTTATCTTTTGAAATTATTTTACCCCGTTCATTTTGTTATTGTTATACTTGTGTTATGTCTCTTTGAATAAACTTTAAAACTTCTGAGATTTGTTAATATATAAATTATAGGAATTGAAAATCGGACAGAGCCCCTATTCGAATGAAATAGTCGGGGGTCACTAATTTCAGAATTGGTATCGAAAATATTTATATATATTAAGTAGTTGCCATCTTTATTATGATTAAAAGAATATGACGTTTGGCAAATCAGAAATATCCGCCTCGTTTTGAAAATAACACTTATCGGCAGTCAAATTCACGGCAACATCATAAGCATTTGGTTAGAAACTTCACTTGATAACAATCCAAATTAATTTATATTATGTTATTTTCATTAGAGGTTATTTTACTATAAAATTCGATATCGAATAAAAACATTTTTCCGTTACATGTTTATATTAATTATAACAAACACACACCTAAAATAAGTAGAACTAAATAGGATGAGAAGAATATTGACATTTTTATTTTGCTATAAGTAAAAAATAGTTATGTTTCTACTAACTTATAAATGAACACCTTATTTTAGTTGAACTAAGAAATAGTTAGATGACATGAAGTAACATTTTAACGCTCAAGAATGGGCGGATTGAGCGTCAAAATCTGACGCAGTGAATGTGTATCGGATGAGTGGCAATAGGCGGGACCTTTAAACACCCGCGAAAATTGGAATTCTTATTAATAATGATTATGCTCAGTACTTAATAATTGCCTATCTACAATGTTATAATTGCCTATCTACAATGTTATAATTGCCTATCTACAATGTTATAATTGCTTATCTACAATGTTATAATTGCTTATCTACAATGTTATAATTGCCTATCTACAATGTTAAAATATAGGTTGTATTTTAACTATGATTAAAAGACCATTTGAATTACCATTGAAAGAGTACCTACGTCATTTATTTCATTATATGCATTACCACTGATTCAAGGCAGTGTCTAAATTAAAAAAAAAACACAGTTGTGTAATCAAATCATGCTGTGCCAAGTACAGCTCTTGGTTCATGGTGAATGGTGGGAAACAAATGCATGTTATGGTCATCAAGGGAGAAACTATTATGCCATTATATAAAGTATATGTTTTAAGTTCATTAAATATATCCAAAAATATTGCAAAACCCGGTTTATAAGGCAAGAAATTAAGGCGATTTTTGTGCCATTTCAGACCCGTTAGGTGGCTTTCAATATGCATAGTTGAGCCCCCGATTTAATACCATATCATAACAACCACTACTGTTAGCGTTACTTAAGGAGCGGATAATAAGTCCACTAACAATTATCTATTTTTTTATAAATATATAGAAGATATTTCACAAGTCGTGAAAATATTGTTTCTCTGACACTCGTGAAATAAAATACGATCTTACACTGAAACACACATGTTTTTGTTTCTTTTATCCTTTTCATCTGAGTTTTAGTAGTATTCCAATTTATTTTCTTAATTATCCCTTTTTTGAAAAGAAAGTTATTTACGACGCAACCCGTGGGGCGCCCCTCACGAAAAATTATAGCTTATGACGTAGCTGTTATTTTCTGTTTCCAGTTTGTTGAGAAAAAAGTTCTTTGATATATAAGTTTATCATTCGCTTTTTTAATTGCAAACATTTTCTTATAATATAATATAAATAAAACTCCGAAAATAAGCATAAAACCACCCATAAAATTTGTTTCGTTCACTGTAAGATCGTATTTTATTTCACGAGTGGTGTCTGACAGTGAGATGACTGAATACCCATGTATAATGAAACACACTGTTACACTTAGAAAAATGTTAATATACATTAATTATCTGCTAAACGTAAGACCTTTCAAATGTTCATTCAATAAATGGCGGTGTAGTAATTTGGTATTCATGTATTTATGCCCTGTTTAATATAAAATGTGCTTTCGTTAATTTTTGGATCATAGATGCACGAATAAAACTTCATTGATTAATGTGTTTGATATGTGAGCAGGAGAGAATACATTAGAATAAATGCATAGTGTTTAGAACATAAAAAATATGGACTTGGTTAAAAACGGAGGGACAGACCCATCACCTTGGTTTCAGCTTGAAATATTGCACAGACTGTTCGACAAGGTTTCTCAAAGCGCCTTTGATGGAATGAAACTGATCAAATTTGTTTATTTGTTGAACTATATTGGCAAATGTGTGATAACTCATAAAATGCCACCTCCCCATTCCGAGAAACAATTCAACAATAATTGGAAATTCGCAGATATGGAGTGTCACTAAGAGAGATCATTGCAGGCTTTTTGACACAATGTGTAACAAATATGTACTGCTGTGGCACTAAACACTATTGATGATCTTGTATGAGCAACTCGGGAAATTAAATGCACGATTTATGAATAACATCTGAATTTGAACCTTCAACATAGAGCCGAAAATTATTAGCATCTCCAAACAACGCCAGTACGTTTTAAGGGGATATTTAAAAACATGTTCTGTTTCGGCATTTAGCGGCATGAGGTCCGAACTCGACACGATTCGCCGTTTTGAGCTGCAATCAATGTCGAATGTTCACCTTTCATTAGGCTGTGGTTTACATAACTACTCGAATCTCATACCTCAAATGAACTGCATTTGGTATACAACCTACGAACACAATGAAGTATTAAACCCACCTCGCATAATCTATTGTATATATACAATACAATTTAAGGGTTTTTCTGTAATTCCACCAGTCTTTCGAGGTTTAACATTACATACAAGCAATCAGTTTGGCCTGGCCAACCAAATTACTTATAACCAAACTCATTTCTGTTTTTGTCTTCTTCATTGGCCAATTTACAAAAGAAGGAACATTTGAAACTCATCGACTAGAAGACAACTCGTTTACAGCCGAGCTGCAGATTCGAATTTAGAGGTGTCAAACTCAGTCTCGAATATAACCAACCAACAATTTATATTAAAGCAGGAAAGCAGCCTGTAAACTAAGAAAAAAACATAATAACATTTTTGAAGACAGACAATACTCATATTTACCTTCGGCGTCTTCAAGGCAAAAAATTGACCATGTCCCAGTTAGAAGCTACCACACTCTAACTGTTCTCTGCTACCGGAACAATCTATAGGGAAATTGTATCCTGTCCATGCACGGGACGGAAACACACATACCGAAGCAGAACATAAATGGAAATAATACATTATCAATAATGTTTAAACAAACAATCATTAATATATCCCAACAAGGCACTTGCTGCTAGTTACTTAAAACGGACACATTCGGACAAATAATCATTTTCATAAGTGCTATTCATCTAACAAGGACAATTGATATCAGTATGGGGATGAATGGCATGAAACGTAAAAATGGTCTTATGTGACATCATAAATACAGGTGACGCTAATGTGTCAATTACCTAAGCTAAATATGCCGTCGTCGAAAGTGAAAGTAGACAAATTTGTAATAATTGATTACAATTTCATATTTTGTTTTGGCTCTCTTTATGAGGGCAAACAAGATACAGATACTCAAACATTCAGAAAGAAAACACATATTTAATTCACAATTTCATCAAAACAAAGCCCGCATACCTTTTCATAATCTTTCAAGCATGGACTCACATTACTGTGTATGGATCTGAGGCTGTACAAACACCTATTGTGTGTGTATTTTAGTGCCAAATACCGGGAAGCAAACATATATTACGGAATTTCCCCACTTTACAAAGAAAATCAAGTCTAAAGACCCTTCTACCTCTATTTAAGGCTGTACTATCTCTTGATGGCGTTTTAAAGTCTGACGTAAACGCTGAAAACAGAATAAAACTTTTTTTGGGAGTAACGTTTTAGCAAACGTTTTAATGCTAACAAAATGTGCCTATCATACTGAATGTGAAATCCATTTGTTTAAGATTATAACCTACTACAACAACGTAGTAAAACACTTTGTTCAATGTTGCGTGAGCTATGTATTCGACTGTATCGTTAACCACAGAGACTTGAAAGTATAATGCATATTCCAACACCTAACCCTTGCTTATTTTAAAAAAGTTGCATGTAGCCATAGCTGGATAAAATCAGTCTTGCCCCTGAAATAAAAAATACACATTGTGATGGGCTGCTTTATATCACATCATGGTAAGTAATACAACTGTGAATCATGATTTATCGACGATATTTCAACACATTTTCTAAAGCTAAAAATACACTAGGCTTATTTATTTGACATTCAAAAACACAATTCGTCATGACGCATACACGTACAAATCAGACATGAATTAACCAGCTAAAATACATATCCTAAGCAAATTACTGCGTTACAAGTTTTGGAAACTATTTCTAATAAATTTAATATGCAAAAAACCACAGAGAAGCATTATAGAGCCAAGAATGTGAATACCATCTAGGACAACTTTAATTTAAAGTAAATTTGTCCTCAATTAAACAAACTTTAAAGTTTTAAAGCGTCTACTTAGACAACACTGTATAAATAAATACTTGCGACGAAGTTTATGAGTTGATGCCAAACTAAAAAATTATATACCTCGTAAATATATTTATTAAATCATTTGTATTAAGAAGCGAGATTCTTTAGAGAAATTATATACTTGTTGTTTAAATTTATTCTCGTGTTTTTCTTGTTTTTAATAAGATATTTATTTAATTATGAAACCAGGGATGTGTTACTATGTAACATTTAACACAATTTGGCTATTTACCTTGTGGGTATAAGTAAAAAAATATGTTCTGTTCTTGAATGTTAATGTTAATCATATTGTTTTATTTGTTTCATGTATCTTTCGCTATTAAACTAGTATTTGGACTGCAGACTTTCATTGCCATAAACATGTAAAGGGTTCAGAACACGCACAGAACCTTGAAACATAATGTTTCACGACTTACGTCCCTTACACCATAAAGTTATACAACTCATTATTCAGCGGAACACATTCTCCTTAGTATCAGTCATGTATCCTCAAATATATGCATACGACAATGACATTATGCAGGACATCTCGACTTTCCGGAATGGAGTCACGTGATCTTTGGATGCCAGTAATTTGGCTGCTACGGAACATTAACTCATTTCATATGCATAAAACAAATCGGCAAAACACGAAAGTGTCCAATTTTAGATTTCCTATTGGCGGAAATTTATCAGTGAATCATTATTAAAGATGCACTCTTACTCCCAAATAAGATTTACCACAGTTAATACAATTGTCTAAATATATAAAAAAGGATAAATAAGTGTCGAAAATAATGGTTCTTATGAAGGTTACCGAGTTTAATTTGAAAGAAATGTGCAGAAAAACACGGTTTTTTTTCTACCTTATGAGATGAAAGAAGATCACAATAAATCTTTTAAAACTCACAGTAATTTAATATTTTTGCGTTTTAAGCTATCAAATACACGGTTACAATCTTATTATGAGTAATTAATATTTTCCATAAATGCATTTAATAGTTAGTAGTTAAAGGTTTATCATTCAAAATTAATGTTTGTTATAAATGTGTAATTTTAATAAGAGTGTCACTTTAATTAATGAAGAATACTGCATATTCATTGAGATGCAAGCCTGTTTGTAACTATCTATTATATAAAAGTAAGGAGTTCATTTGAATATGAAATAAATTTACACTTAATCTGTTTCATTGAATGATATTTTTTACCAATAAAATCATTGTAGAAGAAAACTGGGATACTTTCTGTTATGCGGCTTTTCAGTCTAAAATATTTAGCTTCATCATAAAGAAATGTGTTTGATATTTCATCACTATTACAACGAAAATCACATACAATACAATGTTTATGTTAATTTCAAGTCAAGCCTAGTGTATGCCTGTAATTAATTCCATGTATATCGTGACACGATTATGTGTCAATACTGTTTAAGTGCGCGTTGGCGAAGAGAAGTATACGTTCCATGGCATTTCGTGTAGCTAAAGTGCCTTTAAACAAGAAAACAGAATTACAAACTCAAAAAGACTCATTGCGGCACGCCTGTTATTTGAAGAAAAAACCACAATACAAAATGTTTGGTTATACTAAGTTGCCCTTTATTTGAATAGATGTCAATTATTGGATCTTATATAGCTAAAATGGATTTATTTTGCTGTTTGTATAAATTTGCACAAACCGCGCCTTACCTAAATACCATATTGAACTATTTCAATCGTGATATTGACGAAGTATCAGGTGAAACGTTGGCAAATTTAAGAAAATGACATACAAATAACTAGCGAGATTGGCCATGCTAGGCCAAACTCTGACACGAACCGCAGAATAATTTCGTGATTAAGATGATGTTCGGTTATTGATCTTCTTTTTATTCACCAAAAATACATTGTTTTTGGTAGCGCTATTGGACATCTCGTTCTTTATGACGATGGTGGAATATAAGTTGGTATTAAGAAAACAATTACACCTAAGATGCCTATCACTTAAATTTATTGAGAAATATCTCCCGCCACATGTCTTATGCAAGGCCGATGAAATAACTAGGGATGAAACGATACGGTCATTATGCTAAACGATACGTATCGAAACAACTACATGACGATACGATATTTCCTAATGAGAAACAGATACCTGATAAACCAGGATAGTTATAATGTTTATAGCCAGTTCGATTTCAAAACGTGTCGATTGAACTATATTCTGACTTTATTATGAAATTGTATAAAAATGTGTTTGAAAAAGGAAAATCGTACATTAATTGATCTTCAGTTCTATAATCTAAATCATATAGTATGCTTAATTGTGTTTGTAATATAGTTGTAACTAGATTACATTTTAAATAAACAATGATGTTTATTTTGTTATAATATTACACATTATGTTACTTTCATTACAGTTTAGATATGGTGACTTATAGACCCAACGGGTCGGGTGAAAATATATGTTTATATGTTATTATTACTCTGTTTGAATTGGGCATATCCCAATTATAAACAAATCATTTACTTACTTACTGACACCCCCATCGCTGTTGATTACACTATTAGCATCGTTGAGTAACCCTTGCCAATGGAAAAGCATTCTTTTTACCAAAACACGCTTTAACTGATAAAAATGCTTGTGTACTTAAATGTTTTAAGGGAGTCTTTTGCAACATAAGTGAGTCTTAAAATCTTTGAAGCGTTTTTATACGCTGGAAGTGAGTTTTTCAGTTAAAGATGTAGCTCTTTTGAATAAGGTGATTAAAAAACGTGAGTCTTTTCAGTTACAGATGTAGCTCTTTTGAATTAGGTGATTAAAAAACGTGAGTCTTTTCAGTATTTCATTATAAGTTTGTTTTTTTACAGAGGAATGACATTATAAAATATCACTTTAATCTCACGTTTTAAAAAAGTTGGTCTTTTGTAAAGCTGGCTTTTAGAGAATTCAAACAATCTGAGAATATTATACTGTTTAAGCATTCCTAAACATTCTGAAAGGCGGATTTGTTTCCTTTTTATTTTAAACGAAACACGTTCAGTGTAACATCATTAACCCATAATTTATTATGAAACGTTCTTATGTATTGTTATCAAATAAAATTGGTTTCATCAGTAAAAACAAATAAACCCTGTCTAAGTTAAAAAATGCAAAACAATACATTTCTTATTTTACTGACAGCATTCATATATGAACTTCATAAGATATTATTATACTCAAAAAGGAAATAATAGATCATTACTGGAAAAAAAATATTAAAAGAAATTTGTATGTATGTACATAACAACTGAATACAGTCATGATAAACAAAACAAGACCACAACTGCAAGGTGAGTTGTTTTATGATTGATTATAGGACGAATATCAAGACTATAGTTTCCATCAAAGACAACCATTGAAAAATTAAACTTGCTGAATCTTATCTGGTGTCCAGTAAATTTATGCGTTTGCAAATAATAATAAACACAATAAATTAACAAAAAATGTTCTAACACCACAAGTAAGGCAATACGCTGAATATGAAACATTCAATTGGAACAGGGTTCCTACGCGGGTAAAAAATGGTTTGCTCGCTGCATGTTGATAAGCCAATGACCAGCACGTGGTGCATGCATTCATGAAGCAGTGCAACAACTGGATTGAAAGAAGACAGACACATTTTAAAGTTCTTCGCCTCTTCTTTGTTTTCAAGTATGGAGTTAACTGTCCATTGTGCTGCGCCGTTTCTATGATTCGTGTTTTAGCCTGTTAATCACATGTACAACAGATCGTCCATGTTTGCCTTGATGTTCTGTTAAAAATAATCATATAATTCCGCATCAATTAACGAGGGGTTATACGTATGTTTAGAAACAGCATTACCGCCCTGTTGTTGTGAGGCTGTTGGATGCGCTGGGTATTTATTCTTTTCAGAACCGAAACTGTTTCATCGCCATCACACAGTTCGAAAAGTCCCTACTATTGTCAGCTCAACTCTCGAATAATGAAAAAAATAATTGTAAATGGATTTGCTTTGTCAAAAGTGCAATTCAGATAAATTTTACCCCACCCGGTAATTGTAAGCATTTAGTGAACTTTCTCGGTTGTTTGCGAAGTGTGTGTGTGTGTGCGTGTGTTTGTGTATTTTCGTGTGTGTGTGTGTTTGTGTGTGTGTGTGTTTGTGTGTGTATTTTCGTCGTAAGGACAAGGATAACAAAAAAAACCAACCCTTTATAATATATTTCTCTATATGCAACCCTCAATTTCATATGCAACCTTAGTCGAATGAACCAAAACGTTCTTTCTTGTGGCGGTCACATGACTGCCATTCAATTTGTTGTCACTGCCATCATTTTGGTTGGCACCTTCGCAAAAGCATTTTGCCAACCTACAGTTGCTGTTCCAGTATAAAAGCGCCACGATTTTCGTTGGCAGTCAGTCTGAGTCAAGCCTTTGTTCAGAGAAGAACCACGTTACGTTCGATAATGTAATTAAGCTGAGTTTAAACTGAAATAATCACGCTAGTAACATTATAGAACTGCTTGATATAATAATTACTCAGCAAGCATATAACTTATCTGGCCTTGTATAAATTAAATTTGTATATATATTTTTACTTACGTTCAATTTTGATCAAATTGTAGATATAAAGCACAGACAACTGTATTGAGCAAGTAGGGTGACTTTTGTGTGTTATCTCGCTTCGATTGCCATTACCAGAACAGTATTAAAATCGCGTTGTACTGAAGAAATACACCGCTGGATTCATGGTTAATACATATTATATATATTATATATAGAAAAAATCGGTTTTTACAGAACGTGCGTTCCAGCGAAAAATGGTGACTTTTAATAAGTAGTTTGATATAAATACATAATATGACTGTATGAACAATTGTACTCAGTTCGAGTGATGGTTTACTTTTATTATTGCAATAAAACTGTTAAAACTAACAAACTGTTTTCATACGTGGTTGCAATTGGTACGGACTATAGAATGTCTGCTTAATATCAGAGTTGATTCGTACGCCCGAGAGCCAAGCTGAGCTTGTTAGCACGGCCCACGAGAAGTTGAAACGGAGTTGTGTTATACATTTACAAACATTGTGTCAAGTACATTCACTAGCGTGAAACTTCAAGAGTGGCTCGGGGTGAGGACTCACAATTTTGACTGGCACGTCCATGAATGTTCTGAAAAAAAAACATTGAAAAAGTAAAAGCTGCCATACAACAAAGGCCGATGTCCATTTTCCATGGTTGGTCAAGATACACGATACTAGAATCTTTATTTAAAGTCAGGTATATGATAACAAAAAAAATGGCCAAAGAGGAGCCTGGCCGATAAGTTTCGGGAATGCCTCATTTTTAAACCCGCACTGTAAATACTTGCGCGCCTCACATTACACCTGTACATGCATACCGTACGATAATACTCCAAGACGACAACAGAAGAAAATGAATGGCCTAATTTCCGATATAAATAGACAAAGGAACATACAAAGTCTTGACATTTCTTAAAGCCATGCTTTGTTACCAAAACATTTTTCTGTGCTTTTACTGGTTCACATCAGACCTATAATATCTGATGGTAGAGTGAATATACATTATTATTACATTGTTACACGGAATCATTTGTCCACGTGAAGCAAATACATATATTTTGATTGTTAACTTATATATTTTATTATTTCATCGTGTTACTGTTATGAATGTACTCTGTTTCTTAAAGCTCGGAGAGGAAATTTAAAAATACCTCTATAAAAGACAAAATTACAGTCTGAGCACGGAAAACCAGACGGAAGGACGAACGGCTCGAGTTTTATATGCCTTCTTTCGGTAGCATTAAAAGGAAACACGCAACACTATGATAAACATAATTAGTAAGAAACAATAACTATTGGTCATAAAAAGGAACACAGTATCAATTCTCATTCATCATGATCACATTTACTTATGCAAATGAAAGAGTAATTAGGGGGAATCAAGATTGCTGATCCTGTATTATTTTCGAACATATATTTATTTTATAGCCATTTGAAAGTTTGTTTACAGTGTATTGACCTACTTTGAATACAGAAGTTAAAATATACGACACGACACGTGAACAAACAATAAACATGAAACCATATCAAACACCCTCATTTGTTTGTAAATAGTCAAAAGCTCGTTTTCGAATTTACATATGTTTGAAATGCTTCTGCGCGTAGTTTTGTCTGAGATAATGGGATGCAACTAATGCAACTAATGGCTCCGGCAAAAAACTTTACCCCATCATATCGGTTAAGAGAAATCTGAAGCATAAAGTATAGTCAAGTATTATTAAAACCAAAACGGACTACTTTTCGTGACGTACCTGTATATATTTATGTACATGGGTATTACTTTAATGAATTATGAAATTCTAATGATAGAGACGCGTCTAAAGCGTGCATTACTAATTTTCTAAATCGATTGATCATTGAAAGCTTCAAAATTAAACCGAAATTTTGCTTGATCACTCACCTATGTCTGCTTTGTATCTTCCGGAAAAAAACTATTAATTGATGCATGCTTTTCCATTTAGAGTGTTTAATTGAAAAAGAAAACATTTATAATAATAAAAAAACACAGATTAAAATTGAAAAGCAGAGTTTCAAAAATGTTAAAATCATAAAATAACAAGCTGAAAATAGACAATGGTCCACACGTTAACCTAGAAGTGTCGAAGAAACTATGAAAACAGTGGCAAAAAGTACACGCCATGGCGTGACAGACCAAAAAAAGTATAACTACCGAATCTGAAAACATGGTGAGGCCGTTTAAAGTTAAACATAGTTTTTAGTTTGACATTATTTAAATGGTATCGTTATGGGCCCGTTCTCATTGACGAACTGAGCACATTGATTAAACGCAATTTTGATCTCCCTAGGTTTACAGGGTGTCCCGTCCGGTTTGTAGCGGTCTTCCTTGGCAGGAAGCGGTCGTGGTTTCAACGTGATTAGTTTTGACATGTCATTTGCCGGGATTCCCTCGAAGCTACAACTTCCTTCTGCTACAGGTCGCTATGCAAAGGGAAAAAGTAGCCCAGCTGCTGCCTACCTTGATGATAAGGCCACCGATGACAGTAGCTCGCAACCGCGCCGCACAAATAAGAGAGACATTAAATGCATGTGTGTTACCAATAAAGGGTTGTGTGGGAGCAACACAACGTAATGTGTTGAAAACATCCGAAATTAAGCTACAAAACTAAAGTCGAGCAATGAAACCATCTTGACAGGTAATAGGTAAGCAAGTATTAGTTTAGCAAGCTGTTAGTAAAGTGAATGTAACGTTCACAGACAGAACACCCATACTGACACATGTTTACTTCACTGCTCCCGGCATTTCAAAAACACACATTTACTATTGTCCGTTAATTTTTGCATTTTTGCTTGATGTATTTTGTGTCGTACTATGTTTTTTTGTATTGAATGTGTAACACATGTTTCATACAAAAGTTAAAATACACGAACAGTCAAGTATATATAGATAACTGTTAGATCACCACTAGCCAGAATATTTCGGTTTCTATAATTCCAATACCCCTCAAAGAATTGCGGTAATGTATCGATCAACGTCGTAACTTCACATAAAAAGCTGCTAAATTTTGGAAAATCAATTAACTATTAATTGCCATATGCCATCAAGAGGGATATAGAAAGCATGCTGAAAATCTTGTTATCAGTAGACGTTTATTTAAACAAACTATGATTACTTAATTGCATGACATTGTACACTTTGTTGTGTTGGTAATCTGGTATGTGTCTTGATTTATGTGGGCGATAACAACGAGTTTGAGAAGATTGGTAAAAAAGGTTAGATTACTATACGGCGTTATTGTATAATTAAGGTTCAAATAAACACCCCCTTCGGTAGCTTTACGAAATATTGTTCAATATAGTATAATGGGAATACCAGGAAGGTGCCTGGTGGTCGACCTTTTTAACTAAGAACATGCTTCGTTGGAAACGAATCAAAGGGAAGAAAGAATCAAATCGAGACATTCAACGACTGGAGGCAATAAACCACACATTACATAAGTATTGTAAACATGTTTGAAATGTCGGCTTGGAACTGTCAGTTAAACACCAAGCCCCGATTTCTCGAAAGCTCTTAAGTCCCTTATAACAGGATTAAGCTAAGCTCACTATTTTTGGTGTTCAATAAAATTAACTTCTTAAAGAGTTTGTATACGTTAGATAGGAGTTATAATTATGATAATCACAATAAACCATTTTTCATTTATCAAAAATCACTTAAAGTGTGTATTTTGGCTTATTGAAATAAGCTACTTAAGTCTGTTAATCTTAAGAAGTTTCGAGAAATTGGGGCCAGTTTACTTATAATTACCACCTTGGAACTTTCAATTAAATATTTTTTTACCTCGAGTGACCACTTTGGAACTGTCACTTTGACATAAGTTTTCATGGAATTCCCATCTTGAAATTGTCATTTTAACATGAGTCCAATAAGAGTAAGCGCTTTGGAACTTCAGTTAAACATGAGTTCATTTGAGGTTCAAACCGATATTCGAACGTTCAACTCACACTCACTCAATATTGATCAATAGATCTCGTTGTTAAATGTGAGTATTTACCTGTGTGGCATCACACACTTTGAACGAATGAACAATGAACAACGGCGTTTTCATTACTTCAATGATATAAATCATTATAATCTAGTTAATGATTGGGTTATTAAATATTGGAAGATGATTAAGCAACGAATTAAAGTTAAAATTGATCCCTGGTCAATGGAAGCAAAAATAAGTCTCGGAATTAATAAATGTATTATTTGAAAGTAAGATACCAAAACCAATTTGGAAAATCCAGCAAATGATTTTTTTAAAACATGTAGTTGCAATTGAAACCTGTTTTGTCAATATAAGACTGCACTCACGATAGAAATCCCATATTAATACATATCATGTGTAGAATTTACTTGATAAAACCCAATTTCTATTAAATACAGTTTATCATATATTATTTGACATTTAGCGGAATATGTAGTAGTCTGGGTATACAAAATCACTTTGTATGTTATGTAATATTTGTTAGTTTGTCGATCTCAGTATGGAAAGATAAACACTGATTTATCATTTAAACATCCTTATTGTATTGAATATCAGATATCGTTGTTAAAACATAATTGGCGGGATCACTTATTCGGATGTTGTTCAAGCAACTCAACACATTCAGGTAAATTAAGGCGATGCTAAGAATTTTAAGAAGTTCGGGCGACGGAGAGTCTAATACTCTTGTTCTATGAATTGTTTGGTTATCGTATGTGTCTTCATTGTATCAGTATTTGTTATATAACTCTGAATCTAGGTAATTAAAATACAGAACTTCGACCGCCCTCTTAGAACTCCATCTATCATGTTGTGCTTTCAATATATTCTGATTTCAGTATCGAATTCAGCATGACTGCTTTGGAATAAAGGCAAATGATTGGCAGAGGCCAATTGCACGTTATGGAGTCAACTTCGATGGTTGGAAGGAAACATTCTTAAATTCAAATTACACAGGTACTACATGTGTTGAGTTATTTAATCATAGGAAGCAGTTTATATATGATGGTTGTGGACAAACACTTTTTGTAAGCAAATCAGTTAAAATAACGTTACGGTTTTAATAAAAACAAAACAACACATTATAGTTCGAATACGTTATTCGTTCAATTCATTGCAGGAAATATTGAAATCAGTCAACAAAACTGGAATTCTTCTGCAAGAATAGTAGACGCCGTTATGCATCTCTTCCTCAAAGGACTAAGATGCCATGCTTCGGAGTATAACGGACTTGTGATAGAGCAATATATCACACAGGGCAGCGCTAGAGATGGGTTGAAGGTCATAGCCGCGGACGAGTTTGATACAATGATTTTCTTTAGAATATCAGAACTATGGAAGTATATCGATCCTATTCCAGACAAAAAAGATCCAAGTTTCTGTCGAATGAAAGAAGATGGCCTCAAAGGTTCTCAAATTCAGCAAAGGTTTCCGCGCTTATGTAAAGAAGGAGTGTTTATCATAACCCACAGTGGTGGGTCGCAAAGGCGATGCATGAACAGGTCTTCAAGTCAATTATTGACAAAACAATTGCGATAATAAACAGTCTGGAAACTGCCTGGATCAATGAATTCCAACTGACACGCAAAATGAATCCACCTGCAATAAATATCATAGTACGAAACCAATCAGCTACCCCGAACATTGCCATCGACTTTGTTCCTGCCGTATGCATAGCTATAGAATCAGCTAATTTCCGCGGATCCGTACGTAAGTTTCCTGCTTTTGCTGTATGTAAATGGCAAGGAAAACGTGATTCGTATTGCCACACGTGGAGTGTCAAGTCCAATTCATATGAAAATGCTTTGATAGATGCTGCCCGCAAGGATGAGAGGGGTCTTTTCGTGTTGAATGCATTGAGGTTGGTCAAGACATTCTTCCAGAATGCTAAAACGATGACCCCTCCTCCTCAGATTAGTCATGTATTGAAAACATATCATCTGAAGCAAATCATGCTTTATTTGCTAGGGTTTCTTTGCTACAAATACACAAGTATCCCGATTGACGGCACAGAGGCTGCATCGATATACTTTGTACGCGTCATGGATATGGTCCTCAGGTACAAGTGCTTGCCTCATCTGTTCTTTTCAAAAGTCAGTATTTTGCAAAACATGCTCCCTGGATGTCATTTGCATCGCAGGCGTGATGTCAATCTTTTGGCTAATGTTTCTAGCGAATCAGCATTCCAAGCAATAATAGACTTGAAATTAAAGCTGATGCCAGCTATAGGAATAAGTTGGGTGAATAAATGCAGTTCAGAACAAGGTGACTTTTGTGAGGATTTCATCAGAAATGTCCTGAAAGAAATTCCACAAGTTCCAGGTCCACACGTCATCAAATCGGCAGTATCTACGTCACATATGTATCTGCAAGAAAAACAAAAACAACAACAACAAAAATGGCAACTGTTGCTCGCACGTCAGTTAAGTCGCAGTAGGGCATTTGGCATACCACATGTACCCCTTGCAGAGCAATGGCCACGATCCGAGTTACTTGCCACATTCTCTTCGCGTTCTTCATATATCAGTGGAAGTCGAAATTTATTTGAAAGATGTATTGGGACCACAAGAACCTCTAGGTATCATCCCTACACGTTGATTTAGTTTGCTCTGAGTTCAGCTATTGAATTGTCAACTTTCCTCTAAACATACAATGACAATAACTGTTATATAACAGTATTGTTGACTTGTATTTAGTTACGTTGTCCAGTACAATACGCTATTATTCCATAACTGTCCTATTTTAGAGACAAAGTCTGTCAGATCCCTGAAAAACGATATTAAAAATAAATTTCGCACGTGACAGGCTCAAAGCTATCGTTCTATATTAAAATGTGACAAAGAACACTCGAACGAAACTATATCCTGCTGTTTCTATTTAAAAGTAGTATGTGTATATAAACCTAGCAAATTACGGGGGTAGACACAGAACAATACCTGAACATCTCGTTTATATGCCTGCTTGCATTATTTTATGCAAATATATATTGCCGTTAAATACATATATTATTCTCACTTAACATATTGTATTTTCAACTTACATTAAGAGGTTAAGTGTTTTATGTATCTTAAGTTCAATACTTGATTATTAGATAAATTAGTTTCATTTGAATCGTAATGTATATTCATTCAAAGAAACTTTATTTCACCTATTACTTTTCTCATATATTTTTATGATTTGTTTGAATATTTTCATAATGTTCTATCTTTTGATGTGCAACAATTTAAGAATAACCAAAATGTTTGCTGTGTGTGCTAGAACGCTCGCATTTCGCTTATTAAGGCACACTTCTCTGGTCTTTTTCTTTGGTAAAATATCATTCTCTTTTGAAAGTAAGCAAATCCTTATAAACGTTTTTCCAGTGCAAGAAAAAAAGATTTTAAATTTGATTGTATTTTTTATGAGAGGATTATATGTCAACATTTTGTTAACATTATTCTAAGTTATTCTGTTAAGTGTTGTTTGACTTGAGTGCTCTGGTAGAGATCAATAAGTGGATGTGGTTTTGTGGACAATCAAGAATATCAGAATCAGTGATGACATTTGGTGAACTTTTGGACATTATTCTTTATTCTCACTATTTAAAAAACATATATTTTCATCTGAATTTACTATGTTAAATTGTTGTCAATAAACGTTTTTTTTTTGGCAGCTTATTGCTGGTTTCTCTTTCTCCGTTGCGTTTGATGATCTCAACACAAATAATACATAACGAAAAGCAATAATCATATGAAAAACTTCAGAAACAAGCTCAGTAGCCAAATGTTTGAACATAAACCACGTTCAATGACAAAAGGTAAACGCCGAAGACATATAAAACAGAAACAAACAGTCATTTTTTTAAAAACATCGGCTGCTACAGAGAAGCATTTTAGAACTAAAATTGTAAATACGATCTATGACAACTTTAATTTTGAGTAAATTTTGCCACTGTTAAACGAACTTTAAGGTTGTCTACTTAGACAACACTGTATTCATACAACATTTGTATTGCGACGAAGTTTATGAGTTGATGCCAAACTAGAAAATTATATACCTCGTAAATGTATTTATCAAATCATTTGTATTAAGAAGTGAAATTCTTAAAGAAATTTTATACTCTTGTTGTTTAAATTTTTCTTATTTTTAGTAAGATATTTTTTAATTATCAAACCAGGTATGTGTCACTATGTAACATATTTTTGACTATGTACCTTGTGGATTTACGTAAAAATATGTTCTGTTCCGTTCTTGTATGTTAATTTTAATCATATTGTTTTATTTATTGATATATCACTTGCTATTAAACTTTTATTTGGACTGCAGAATTTCATTGCTTAAAACCTGTAAAGGGTTCAGAACACGTACAGAACCTTGAAACATAATGTTTCATGACTTACGTCCCTTACACCAATAACACAAAAAGTTATACAACTTATTATTCAGCGGAACACATTCTCCTTAGTATCAGTCATGTTTCCTCAAACATGTGCATACGACATTATGCAGGACATCTCGACTTTCCGGAATGGAGTCACGTGATCGTTGTATGCCGGTAATTTGGCTGCTACGGAACATTAACTCGTTTCATATGCATAAAACAAATCGGCAACACACGAAAGTGTGCACTATTAGATTTCCTATTTGAGGATCTTTATCAGTGAATCATTCTTAAAGATGCACTCTTACTCCCAAATGAGATTTACCACAGTTAATACACTTGTTTTAATATAGCTAAAAGGATAAATAAGTGTCGAAAACAATGGTTCTTATTAAGGTTACCGAGTTTAATTTGAAAAAAAGGTGAGATGAAAGTAAATCACAATACATCTTTCAGAACTCACAATAATTTTTTATTAATTATAATTATTGCGTTTTAAGCAAATAAATACACGGTTACAATCTTATTATCAGTAATTAACATTTTCCATAAATGCAGTTTTTAGTTAGTAGTTAAAGGTCTATCATTCAAAATTTAAGTTTTTTATACATGTGTATTTTTAAAAGTGTCACTTAAATTAATGAAGAATACTACATATTCATTGAGATGCAAGCCTGTTTGTAACTATATATTATCTAAAAGTAAGGAGTTCATTTGAATATGAAATAAATCTACACTTAATCTGTTTCATTGAATGATATTTTTACCAGTAAAATCATTGTAGAAGAAAACTGGGATACTTTCTGTTATGGCTTTTCAGTCTAAAATATTTAGCTTCTTTATAAAGAAATGTTTTTGATATTTCATCACTATTACAACGAAACTTGCACACAATAAAATGTGTATGTAAATTTCAAGTCAAGCCTAGTGTATGCCTGTAATTAATTCCATGTATATCGTGACACGGTTATGTGTCAATACTGTTTAAGTGCGCGTTGGCGTAGAGAAGTATACGTGTCATGTCATTTCGTGGAGCTAAAGTACCTTTAAACAAGAAAACAGAATTACAAACTCAATAAAATTCATTGAGGCACTCCTGATATTTGAACAAAGAAACACTATTCAAAATGTTTGGTTATACTAAGCAAAATTCTGACACGAACCACAGAATTATTCCGTGATTAAGATGATGTTCGGTTATTGACCTTCTTTTAATTCACCAAAAATGTATTTTGGTAGCGCTATTGAACATCTCGTTCTTAATGACGATGGTGGAATATAAGTTGGCATTATGAAAACAATAACACCAAAGATGCCTATCACTTAAAATTATTGAGAAATATATCCCGCCACATGTCTTACGCAAGGCCAATGAAATAAGTAGGGATGAAACAATACGGTCATCATACTAAACGATACGTATCGGAACAACTACATGACGATACGATATTTCCTGATGAGATACAGGTACCTGATAAACCAGTTATAGACATTTTAAAACGAATCACTATTGAACTATTTTTCTGGCTTAAATGTGGACTTGTACAAAAAAGTGAATCACCAAGAAATAAGTTTCTATCACGACATTAAAGAGAACTTTGAAAGCATAAAATGGCGGAAACGTGGTGCACCATCACCTTACCGCTCTGATGATCCTTTTAGTCTGAATTTGATTGAAAAATATAGTCACTTCTATGTTATGTCTTTTATGGCATTTTAAAACACAAACAAAGTCGTGATGGTGTCACGCGAAGACAATCCACAATGCAGCCAATAGGCAAAGGCAGACCTTGAAACTTTACACTCATTATATGAGATGTGAGCGGGAGAAAATGATTCAGAATAAATGCATAGTATTGAGAACGTAAACATATATTATGGACTCGGTTGAAAACGGAGGGACAGACGCATCACCATAATTCAGCTTGAAAGGTTAATCAGAGCGCCTTTGTTGTAATGCAATTGAATAAAAAAATGTTGAACTTTATTGGCAAATGTGTGATAACTCATAAAATGTCACCTCGCCATTCCGAGAAACAATTCAACGATAATTGGAAAATCGAAGATATAGAGTGTCACCAAGAGGGATATAAAACCATTGAAGGATTTTTGACACAATGTGGAACAAATATGTACTCAATATATGTGGCAATATAAACACTTTTGGAGCAGAGTAATATTACCATTTCCATACAACGGCAGCTAGTTTGAAATGGATTTACAAAATAATTTTCTGTTTCGGCAAATGGTGGCGTGTGGACCGAACTCGATACCATTCGCTGCGTTTAGTTGCAACCAACTGGAAATAGGAATGTCACATTTTCAATTTTCAATCAGGCTGTGGTTTTACATAAATACTTTACATAAGTAAATTGTATGCAAGTCGTGGCTGCGATGAAGCAAAGAAATATATTTTCAGTACGTCAACATTAAATACGAACAATCAGTTTGCTTTATATGGCCAACCTAGTTACTTGTGATTGGTATCACCAAAATCAATCCTGCTGTTCTTTTCTTCAGTGTCCATTGGAAACTTACAAACAAAAGGGTGCCCACTGGATTGGTTAGGGTTGCTTTGCTATCCGTCGCAAAATTAGTTAAATTTCTCATTTTAAAAACATTGGGCTGGAAGAGAGCATGTTTTCAGATTCATTCAAGTTATTATATACTTGTTATTTAAACTCATTCTTATGTTTTCCTGTTTAATAAGATATTTATTAATGATAAAAGCAGGGAACTATGTACCATTTAACACCATTTATTATCAATCGTATTATTTGATTTGTTTAATGTATCATGTCTTTATTAAATTTGTATTTGGGCTGGAGACTTTCATTGCAATAAACCTATAAAGGGTCCAGAATACGCACATATACTGGAAACATAATGTTTCATGGCTTACGTCCCTTGCACCAATACCACAGAAAGTCATACAGCTTAGAATTCATCGGTACATATTAGACATATTTTCAGTCATGTATCTTTAGAAATTGCAGATAGGTAATAATTAAACTTTCACGGGTGTTTATAGGTCCATAGAAGGACCTATAAACACCCGCGAAAGTTGAAATTAAGCCTAGTACCTAAGACTTAATTCATCCGATACAAACTCCCTTTGTTAGCTTTTGCATTGATAATGTGTCAGGCAATAAAGCTAGTATTCTAAGACAGTTAGATGACATGAATTAATATTTAAATGATTAAGAAGGTCTCGTTCGCTGCCATCATTCAGCACATTCTTTATCATTAAAATGTTGCTTCATATTATTTTACGATTACTTAAATTTTGCCGGCGACATTATGATTAAGCGGGACATCTCGAGTCACGTGATCGTTGCATGTGGTCATTTGCCGGTTACGGAACATACACGCAATTTAAAAGTAAAAAACAAATCGGCAAAACACGCATGTATCCAATTTAAGGTTTGCTGTTGGAGGCTTTTTATCAGTGAAATAGTTTTAATTTATGAAGAATACTGCATAAGCCGTGCGATGCAAGCCTGATTGTAAACTATTTACTATCTAAAAGTAAGTCACTTAATCTGCTTTATTGATTTTCATTTTGTACCGATAAGATGAACAAGCAGTTTGCCACAACAGCAGTTTGATTAACCACAAAGTAGTAAAGAAAAACTATTTACTCTCCTTCTTCATTGCCTTGCCGTAGTTTGTTACGAACACGAGAATATGACGCATCCTTATTCAGGGTACTAATGCATTTAAGCAACAGGCATAGACACTAACTACAAGGGAACGGGGATACTTGCTGTCATGCTGTATATATTATAGTATGTACTTACTTCTATTATAAAGACTGTGGTGGCTTATCAGTCTGAAATATTTAGCTTCACTATGCTAAAATTTTTCTGATATTTCATCAATATTACAAAGGAAATTCGATACAATAAAATGTTTATGTATATTTCAAGTGCAGCCTATGCCTGTATTCATTGCGGCCCGCCTGTTATTTGAAGAAAAAACCACAATACAAAATGCTTGGTGGGACTAAGTTGCCCTTTATTTGTATAGATGTAAATTATTGGATCTTAAATAGCTCAAATTGATTTCTTTTGCCGTTTTTATTTGCACTAACCGCGCCTTAACTAAATACCATATTAAACTAATTTAATCGTAATATTGACGAAGTGTCAATTAACAAAAAATAAAACGATGACAATTTTGTGAACATGACATTCAATTCATCAGCAGAATTAGCTATGATAGGTTAAAATCTGACACGAACCGCAGAACAATTTCGTCAATAAGATGATATGTACGGTTATTGACCTTTTTTTAATTCTCCGAAATAAATTCGTTTTTTACGGCTATAGTACATCTCGTTCAAAATGAAAGCGGTAGTTGAATTCTTTAAATGCAATATAAATTGGTATTAAAAAAAGAAAAGCACCTACGATGCCTATCACTTAAATTTATTGAGAAAGATCTCTCACCACATGTCTTATGCAAGTCCGATGAAAAAATAGGAGTGCCCGGTTACGGTCTTCACGCGATACGATTCGTATCGAAAAAACTATATGACGATACAATATTTCCTGATAAGAAACTGATAGATAATTGTTAAACCAGTATATAAATAATGTTAATAGTCATTTCGATATTTAAAACATATTTTTATTGAACTATTTACTGCTTTATTGTAAAATTGACAAAACAAATGTATTTGGAAATGGAAAATCGTACAGTAATTGATCTTCAATTCTATAATTATATCTAAATTCATGATACATGCTTAAATTTCTCTAAATTTGTTACTAGTATACATTTAAAAAAAGAAAATGATGACTATCATTTTTTTTATCTGTTTAATGGCATTGTTTACCTCCCATCGCTGTTTATTACACCAATCATCTAATGAGGCAGATGAGTGCACATGCTGATCCCCATCAACTTGCACCCTCATATAACTCATTTACCCTGCATTAAGTTAAAAGAAGAATATAAAACTAGAAGAAGGCAGAATTAATACTATTTTAGCCTGATAATGATTTAAATGAGGCGAAAATTTCAGAAATTTAGCTGGCGGACTATTGTACACTGTAGCCAACTCAGGTTAATTGGAATATATCGAGCAAAGAACCAAAACTATTTTCTTCTAAACTATATACAGGGTATTTTTACGGCGTATATTTTTTTCTTTTCCATTGTTTGTTTACCTCTTGAAGTGTCGTCCGGCATTTTGTATATGTCACGTGATAATATCACATGACAAAAATCGCGACCGGTATTTCGTGTATGTCATGTCACATGAACCCCCCCCCCCCAATTTTATGTCATTTTTAAAAAAAAAATCTGTGTTTCTTGCTTGTACGTTGGACAACAATCCGTGAGGTTTTCTTTGTATTGTTGTCAGATATCAATATATTATATACTGTCACTTGTGATAAAATTACATACGTGTAACTCTTTTTTCTTTGTTTCGGACTTCTCTTGCCATGTTTTTTGTTGCATCTCTGCATTTACCAGCATTTGCGTTTGTAGAAACAATATTTTGATCCAGAATGATGCGGGTTAAAGAAGATCTGTATTATAAGGTACTTGGGTTTGAATTTGCACCATGGTATGTGTACCTCTGTAAGTTGAGAGTGTTTTATATTACATCAGAGTTCGCCAGGTCAAGAGTTATATACACTGTTTTTGTATTTTTGTAAAGTTATACACAATTTGCGGAAAACACATTTGCTTTCATGGCATTGCTGGGACATTGTTGGTACCTTCCCGTTTGGATCGGTTTTTAGTAATTTTCCATTTTTCAAACCAGTTTTCTAATTCAAATAAACTTCACTATTTTTATTTTCCTTTACTTTATGCAAATAATGCAGAAATGTATGTATGGGGCACAATGTTTTGATACAGCATTGGCCTTAGAACTGTATGAGTGGTTTCCCCTGTCCTATTAAATGTTATTTGGTATCTTCTGCATATTACTGTTTTTGTTACAACGATTCTTTTACACATATGTATTGATGAAACATCTATTAAAAATACCTCTCACAATTTTAGTATCAACATAGCATTTGGAATCAATATCTTTGTAAGAATGCACTGCTTGTATTCCACTTAATATAAAAACTATTGATATACCGAGCACATCCAGGGGTTTACTAAAGAGTTATTGTATAAAGATAGTGTTCAAATTTCGACAGTTAATACATCAATAAACTAAAGAACAATTTGTTCTAGAATAAGGTGTGAACTGACGAAAATCATTTAGAATGAAAAGAATGGTTGTATAACAACATTAACTATTATATAGAGTATACCATGGCATAAGAAGATATAATAGAGACAGTTGTAACAGCCTTAGGTATAATTAAGGGACTGGCTAAAGCTTGCATGTTTGCAACAAGTCTTATCAAGGCTAACTCAGATATATTAAGTTGAAATGCGATTGATCCAATCCATTATTGTTGTTTTTGTTTTATTGTCAAAAGTGAGATATGTCATAAAATGTTGCCCTCCCTCCCTCATTCGGGAGAAGCAATAAATAATAAGAATGAATGGAAGGTATGAATGCCATTAAGAGAGGCATTAAATGAATGTTTATTACCAAAAAAGGGTTCTCGTGTGGACAACACAATGGATTCGTTGAAGGCACCTCAAATACAGCATCAAAAACAATATCAAGAAGTAAATAGTTAAGCAAGATTTAGTCAAGCAAGCTGTTAGTAAGGTGAATATACTTTTGTCCGATGGTGCAGTCCCTATTTAACTGAGTACATTGTAAAACATGAAATCATTTCTCATAATCTTTTGATTTTACGAATTTTCTTTAAAACATCACCATAAAAATCGGGATGAGCAATACTATTAGCAATCAGTGATATAAGACTACTATTTTACTTTGATATGAGATGATAATGACCATTAACAAATTTTGAGAAAGTTTTCCTTAATTTATAATATCTGAAACCTTGTTTTAGAAGTTTTTCCGTCGTAAGTTTACTGCGAGAGCTGATTTTTTTTACATATGTACATATTCTAGCAAATCTTATCAACTGTGCAATAAAACACCTTATGATGGTGAACTGGGAACATCTCCATCTAAAGAAGGTAATTAATTATTTTAATAATTAAAGTAATCAAGTTTATCATAAAGATCGATACTCAATATATCTTACTTTACTTCGAGATGCAGATCTTAATAGGATGCTTTTAAAACGAATGTATTAGATTTATTAAGTAGCAATTGGGAAGGGTATATCGATTGAATATTATCTGTAATCACAGGATTATCTAAACTTAGAATATCATCAATATATCTGAAAGTTTTATTGAATTTATCAACAAGAGCGAGTTCTCCAGACTTAGATAATTTCAGCATATATTCACTTTCATAGCAACAAATAATCACTGTTGGTAAGGCGCTTATAGTTCTGTCCGATGGTGCAGTCACTATTTAACTTAATACATTGTAAAACAGGAAATCATTTCTCAAAACTAAGTATTTTGTTTGCAAGATTTAAAATTCTTTTTTCTTTTTATGTATTTTGTTTCGTACTTTGTATTTTTGTATGGAATGTGAAATGTGTTCTGATTCGCTAGAAAAATACACATTGTTCAAGAAAAGGAAATATAAAGAGGATATATGTGAAAATAACACATTATCGAATAATAACTCAGTTTATTACATAACATAACATAACATAATTTTATTATGAATTAAGCATATACAGCTTATCATCATTTACATGTTAATAGATCACAAATGTATAAATACACAAAGAATGGCATACAACACCATTACCAAAATCAAAGTGCTGAAAGCACTGATGGACTAGGGCTTCATTTAGGGGAATGTTGATAACCATGTTCTAAGCATTAAACAAATCGTTTCACATCACAAGGGGTCACTGTTTAATGGGCTAGCTTAAACTTTAGACTAAAACTGCTTGCAAGCTGCAAAGGAAATTTTAAAAGTGTGGGTAGAGGGAGGAGAGGGGGGGCTAAAGTGTTTGATCAGATAAAGTCATAGTTCTTTTGAAAATCTCAATGTCGTTAAATCAGGCCTAAACAAATTCATTTACGTGGTTGGCGTATGTTAACCAAAGTACACATACTTCTTTAATTTGATTAAGTCATTTGAATCAAAGGTCTGTTATTTGCAGTTTCAGAGAAGATTTTCAATGATGTAATTATATCCTATATAGAAAACCTGTCACCTCTTTTTCAGGGGAGCTTTAAACCACAGGGCCATACTTTGGATAATATTTGTAAAAGACATCAATAAATGCAACAGTTGGCCATTCGTGTATTGTCCTCTGTCTCTGTCCTGATAGCTCACTATCTTAGTAGTTGCAAATGGTTGTAGGTTCATGATTCTCCTGGTCATTGGTCATACAGAAAGATGTTGAATGTAGAATCAAGAAGCTTTTAAGGTTGCTAAATCAGAGTTTGAATAATTCTAATATCTATATTTGCCTTTAATTGCAGCAATTTAATGTCCAACTCATGATGTCAATTGGGCTGGTTAAGCAATACTACATTTCCTTGGTGTGGGGATTGCTTTATTTACTTGAATAAACAAACAGTTCTTGCGTTGGAAAGTACAATGTATTAACAATGTTACATGCAATTTTCTTGACCTGACTCCATCCAAGCCTTAAATCTTAGATCAACATGTACTTGGGGCTATGTGTTTTATAAATGAGAACTATAAATTATGTTCAATTTAGTGCCACTTATGATATATCATTTCGAATACAAAAACATTAGCATTTTCTTTAAAACCACTAGCATTAATATCCTATGTTATGATAAAACCATTGCCAATGTGGTAATTTGAAAACACTAGAAATTGTATCTGGTAAGGGTTTGACATAGTCTTTCTAGACAGCTGGACTTGTTTTGCAGTTACTTTGAAAATCTTCAAAAGCTAAACTGATCAAGACTGTAGCAAAAAACTCACAATACCAAAATGGATTTTAAAGACTTAAGAAATCATTCTCATATCACCTATACTATTAGTTTTTATCTACAAACTTAAGTCAACATAAAAATGTTTTACATTAATATTGCAATGAATAAAACATCTTGCAATAACATACCAATCAAGCTTAAGCATGAGATTTCAACATTTTCCAGATAAACAATAAATAATTTTACTTAATTATTTTCTCGATACTTACACAAGCTGGAAAATGGTCTCTTTTCGAATACTTTACATATTTCATGGCTTTCATCATTCAAACTAACATTTCGCTTGTTACTTCAATATTCAATGATTTTGTAAACATTCATAAATGATGGTTAAAATTAAAATTCATACTAATCATACCTACCAAAAACACCTGACTGACCAATTAAAATCCAATTTCGGCAGGGCTTATTGGTGGTTCAGTGAAATCAACTATGACCTCCCACAATCTGCACTGATCAACAGTAGTAAATGCATTGTTTCCATTGTTCTTATTTTCATAAAGTTAGAAAACAACTGCAGTGAATAAAATTTATTCCTTCTCACTGAAAGAGAGTTTAGAATGAACGAAGCCGACGGTTACATTTAGTGGGATATCAAATCCTACAAATGTATTCATCATTTTATGTAACCGTATTTAGTATAAATGTTAAAGTTTTGAAAGTCTAAAAAGTTTCATTTTTTGTATATTTTGTGCTTCATTTAATTTCATTCTTTGAAATTTGTTTTTCTTAGTGTTCAATCCCAAGCATACTTGTTCACATTCAAGTGCAAGAAAAGTCTCTAAATTATTATCTGAATATTTTTTTATATTAATGTTAGGTCACATAAAAGATAAACAATGTATTGTGCTTTTTTAAAAATAACAGTTTTTCATCTGTTAATAAATTATTTCAAATGCTGTGCATTGAAATTTGATTTTGAGTTTAAACTATGACAGGAATAATTCAAGGGAATGTTTTTTTTTGTGATTTCTAGCATTTAAACTGTCTGAATCGCATGGAAATTTATAAATTACGTAAGGTACCGGGTATTTTCAAATTGGTCAAACTTTTTGAACTATGTACTGTCTTCCTTTTGTTTGTCTCAAACATTAGCTTCACTTGTTGTTTATTAAAGGGACTGTACACGCAATCTTATGCATCAGTCAATTGTAACCATGCAACCCCCCCCCCCGGTCCAGGGAATAGCGGGGACTTATACTTTCGGTTCAGCCAACCCAAGCTAAAATCCCCGCCCTGCAGGGATGATCAGATGGCAAAGTCCCCACCAAATCCCCCCAGCACCCAAGGGACATTAGGTTAAGCCACATCCGCACTGTATTTTCCACGAAGACCCGATACTGCGGGGCCACCTGAAAGGTAAAAACACGGCCCATTTCCCCGGTTTACCCCCGGATGTGGGGGCCCTGGTTACAATTGACTGGTGCATACTGATCCATAGTAATCCAATCTCATGCCAAGACGATTTCTGGTCTGACATCGCCAGGTAAGTTATTCTTAAGCATAAAAAAGCCTGGACAGCATTTGAGAAAGACTGTTGTGAGGTTAAATCTACATTACTTCACTATACCACAACATTGGGTGATTACTGATTTTCATTCTTGGCTAGAAAACAAAAAGTGAGCACAAAGCGTCTTCAGAAAAAGAACTTTATGCACCAGTCAAATGTAACCACGCCCGCACCCCCCTCCTCCAGGTCTGGGGAATACTTTGACTTTCAGTCCAACCAATCCCCTATAAAATCCCTGCCCTACCCTGCGGGAACGAACTGGTGGAAAAATCCCTGCCAAATAACCTCGCACCCCAAGGATCTTAGGTAAGGGTAATTCCCCGCTATAGTTTGCGGAAAGACAAAACCACCGCAATCATCAGGCACTGCGAGGACACCTGAAAGGTGAAAACACTGCCATTTTCCCTAGTATACCCCGAGGGGGGTGGTAACAATTGACTGGTGCATGATAAACGTAGAAATCAAAAGTGAGCAGGCAAATGCCGATGGTTTATCACACAATGTCATTGAACAAAATGTACTTACACTGAGAATGGCTCCAGGATATTTCTATGCACATAGGTAAACACTCATCATATTCATATGCCAGATGCTGTGCGCATATTCATACATTTGGCTTCATTTAGAATGAAACGTCATAAATAAGTATGCGCATATTTGATATTTCTTTATCTCCATTTTGCAAAATTGAAATCACATGATTTTATTAAACGAACTTGTATTGCTTGAAATTCAACGTGTCAAATTAAACATGCTATCTATGGTAAGATGACAATAAAGCCGTTTGATGGTGGTAATCATTCAATGGCGACTTTATTGATAAATTTCTTCAATATAACACGTATAAAATTCACATCATCAGCATCCGGAAGTAGTGATAACATGTACATGTGTGAATCATTCAGCCGCTCTGATCAGAGTAAATGAGTCAATACAGTAGACTGGTACCCGAATTTACTTTTCCTCAAAAACACAAGTTATAACGGTATACAGATACGCGGCATATGCTTTTTATTTTACATTAATAGTATTTAAACAATCAATACCAAAAATCATGCTGTATTTAAAAAGTGCTGAGTGCCATGCAATGATTAGTTAAATAATAAACTTTGTATTTAAAAAATAAATGTCACGGAAACATGCAAATTATGTCGAAAAAAAAAAAGAACAGCCCTGTTAATAAATTAATACCAACATTCTATACAAAGGATAGTTTAAAAAAACTGTTTAAAAAACAACAACAACAAATATCCTGGTTGTTTACTACTTAGACCGCACGCTTGATTCGGTTTACGGACCCACAAGACATTTCGAATGCGCGACGGGCACCGTGGTTAGCTGATACTGGTCGCTTTTCGGATAAAAGAGAAAGCGGCTACCAGTCTATCAATAAAGAGCTTTGAACGGAAAATGTCGATGCGTACTTTTCCAATATGTTCATATTCTTATTGCATTTAATCTGACCGTATGCAAGAACATTCATGTAGTTAACCCGATTAACTCACTCGCTACGTACCCATTTCTTGTGCTTCATTAAAAGAACATACAATTAGCTTGTCTTGTTAGGAGAACTATTGTTATTGGATGTTTTCATTGTAATCAGTTCTGGTACTACTTTGATTATTCAAATTCGCTAACGGCAATCCAATCAAAATACAGCGTATGAATACATTACGTCAGTGAACCCCCAGATGCGGCTTGAAAATGCAGACATCGCGGTTACGGCTATGAACTAGGCCACAAGTGCCCTAGTCCAAAAATGCATTCCATCTCATATTATTACACGAGAGAAGGAAATGATACAATATTCTATTGCACAATATTAATAATAGTATCTCTTAATTTAGAGCTTTAATAATTTATACAGCTATTTTATGCAGGAGCTGTTTACTCTTTACATTTAGTAGTTTAACAAATTTGAACATGCTAGGCCTGTTTGTATAATACGGAGGGATATAGTCTCTCCTTAAGTCACTATATACATCACATACAATCATAAAATGATATTCATCTTCAATATCGTTCCTGTTACATAGTTCACATTTTCTATCTTGTCTATGTATTCGTGTGTATCTGCCCCTTTCAATATTTAGCTTATATGAGCTCAATCTCATTTTTGAAATAACTTGTCTGTGCTTAAAGTTGTCTAACACTGCTAAATAATCAATTATTTCAAAGACAGTCTTTATTTCACGATATAACGATAATCCGCTTGACGTGTGCACTGTTTTCCTCCATTGGGTAGTATAAATGTCTTTAAGCCTTAATCTAAATTGAGCAATAAAGCATTTAACATTTATTACCGAGTCCCTAAATAACCACACATCATTAAAACCAGTTTGCCGAAGCATTTCTTTAATATTTGAAAGCCAATTACTTTCGTTATTATCACATTTTCGTAACATATTGACATATATAGCACATATATAACACATGCAATTATTATTATTGTCCGACAGGTGCAAACACTTTGTCTAGAGAACACTTAAGAATAGTGATAAAGCATTTATCACACATGTCATCTACTAGTAATACAGTTAACATTTTGAAAGATAGGATTGTCAGTTGAATCTCGACCTTAAATAAAGAGGCGTCCTAATTCGAAAAAACAACAACACATTTTACATATTTTGGTACCTACTGTTAATTTCCTGAAACGAGTAAACAAACATTCCCATTCCCCGTAAAGCTGCACTCTCACAGATATACCATTTTAACTTTTTATATTTTTTTATCTTGGAAAGAGCAATTTTTTTGTGCATTTATCTGCAAACCAGTGATATAAGATTGTTGACAAAAAACCAGATCGCAGATTTTCAAATTTCCGTTCGAAAAATAATGATTTATGGCTTAAACCGTTACTAACAGTTTAAGAAAAATGCACAAAACATACATTTTTGTACTTAAATATTAAACTCTGCGATCTAATTTTTGTAAGCAGTTTTGCAGTTGTCAAAACGTTCAATCTGTGAGAATGCGGCTTTAAAAACACTGACTAGGATCTCCCAGTTCCAGAAGTCATTATATAATGGCAATTTGCAAAAAGGCCGCATATTACGGGTCTCCTGTAAATTAATAAACTTAGGAGTAAACTAGTATTCCAGTTTTGTGAAGAATGGTGTAAACCGAATATTTTATTGTCACCGTAGGATATTATTAAAAGCTGAAATATAGGGAAATATATATAATGAATCGCATTTGTCAGCAATTAAAAATAACAACGTTCCATTTCCAGTGTTTTGATCCAATGGTGATAATGTGTTTTTGTTTCTTGCAGATAATTTGTGAAACACATGCTTCATACAAAAGTTAAAATGCATGAACAGTCAAGTATTTATAGATAACTGTTTGATCACCACTAGCCAGAAGAATTCGGTTCCTATAATTCCAACACCCCTCTTTGAGACAAAGGAGTGTGGTATTGTATCGACAAACGTTGCAACTTCACATAAAATGCTGCCAAAGTTTGGGAAATCAATTAACTATTAATTGCTAAATGCCATCAAGACGGATATAGAAAGCATGCTAAACATCTTGTTATCAGTAAAGGTTTAATTGAACAAACTATGATTACTTAATTGCATGACATTGCAAACGTTGTGTCTTGATTTATGTGAGTGATAACAACGAGTTTGAGAAGATTGGTAAAAAAATGTAAGATTACTATACGGCGTTATTGTATAATTCAGGTTTACGAAATGGTGTTAATATATTATAATGGAAATAACAGGAAGGTGCCTGGTGGTCAACTTTTTGACTAAGAACATGTTTCGTTGCAAACGAATCAAGGAGCAAGAAAGAATCAAATCGAGACATTCAACGGCAGGTGGCAACAAAAAACTCATTTCATAGGTATTGTAAAGATGTTTGAAATTCCGGCTTGGAACTGTCAGTTAAACACCTGGCCCCGATTTCTCGAAACTTCTTAAGTCCCTTATAACAGGATTAAGCCAAGCTCACTATTTTTGGTGTTCAATAAATTGCATAATATTAACTTTTTTAAGAGTTTTATACTTTAGCTAAGAGTTATCATTATGATAATCACAATAAACCATTTTTTATTTATCAAAAATCAATTTAAGTATGTATTTTGGCTTATTGAAATAAGCTACTTAAGTCTGTTAAGCTTAAGAAGTTTCGAGAAATTGATGACAGTTTACTTAGAGTAACCACCTTGGAAATTTCAATTAAAAATGTTTTTACCTAGAGTGACCACTTTGGAACTGTCACTTTAACATAAGTTTTAATGAAATTCCCATCTTGAAATTTTAACATGAGTCCAATTAGAGTTTGGAGCTTTGGAACTTCATAACCGTTCAAACCGATATTTGAACGTTCAACTCACACTCACTCAATATTGATCAATATTATACCTCACATTAATTTGTCCCTTCTTAGTATATATATAAACTCGATCGGTCCGTATATCACTGTATTTTTATGAAAATCCAGTTTAATGACGTCAGCGGTCCATATTATATTTTTGGCCTGTCCGGACCTCGCCAAAATTGTAATATGGACCGCTGACGTCATACAATTGGTAAGTGCGCTTTGCTATTTTCACAACGGCGAAAACTTGTCACAAGTGTACATTATTAGCTTTGTTCAATAAAACACCTTTAAATCGCTTTAAAAATATTGCATAAAACATCGACTTTTAGTTAAAATTGAGCTCTGGTCATTGTGTTATTTGAAAGTAAGATACCAAAACCAATTTGGAAAATCCAGAAAAAGAATTTGTTTGAAAACATGTTATTGCAATTGAAACCTGTTTTGTCAATATAAGACTGCACTCACGATAGAAAAACCATGTTAATACAAATCATATGTGTCCAGTTAATCGACTTGACTTGTTAAAACCCCTTTCTATTAAACACATACTCGTTAATTTAAAGATGAATGACAAAATTCATGTCGTCAAGATGTTATATACATATATTGTATCATCCAGTGTATCATAAGTATTTGACATTCAGCGAAACATGTATAAACCTAGGTATACAAAATCACTTTGTATGTTATGTTAAATTTGCTATGTTTGTCTATCTCAGTGTGGAAAGATAAACACTGGTTTATCATTTTAACTTCCTGAATCTACTGAATCTCAGGTATCGTTGTCTATACAAAACTGATGATATTTATGACAAAGGTGTCGTAAACATTTAAGCGAGTGCATATCAGATTAAGAATTGGAATAGAGTAGTTGTCGTGAGATAAGCAAAAAAATGCAAATGATCAACTGATAACAGACTGATTTATTATAAAGGTCTCGCAAATACTCATGTGTGCAGTTTCGATTAGGAAATAAAAAATAGACTTTGTTTTATCAGAAGGACGTAAATGGCCGATCCGGCTGTATAATATAGCATTTGCTTCGATTGAAAGATAGAAATGGCATTAACATTTGGCGGGATCTCTTATGTGGATGTTGTTCAAGCAAGTAAACATATACAGGTAAAATTAAGGCGATTCTAAATATTTTAAAGTACGGGCGACGGAGAGTCTAATACTCTTGGTCTATGAATTGTTTGGTTATCGTTTGTGTCTTCATTGTATCTGTATTTGTAATATAACTCTGAATCTAGGTAATCAAAATTCGAAACTTCGATCGCCCTCTTAGTTCTCCATCTATCATGTTATGCTTTCAATATGTGCTGATTTCAGAATGGAATTCTGCATGGAATAAAGGCAAATTATTGGCAGAGGCCAATTACACATTACGGAGTCAACTTCGCTGGTTGGAAGGAAACACTCTTAAATTCAAATACAGGTACAACATGTGTTGAGTTATTTAAATATAGGAAGCAGTTTATATATGTAGCCGAAAGATAATTGTTGTGGATAAACGCTATTTGTCAGCAAATAAGGTAAAATAAGGTTTATGTTTTTAATAACAACAAAACAACACATTATTGTTCGAATACGTTATTCGTTTAATTCATTGCAGGAAATATTGAAATCAGTCAACAAAACTGGAAGTCTTCTGCAAGAATAGTAGACGCCGTTATGCATCTCTTCCTCAAAGGACTAAGATACCATGCTTCGGAGTATAACGGACTTGTGATTGAGCAATATATCACACAGGGCAGCGCTAGAGATGGGTTGAAGGTCATAGCCGCGGACGAGTTTGATACAATGATTTTCTTTAGAATATCAGAACTATGGAAGTATATCGATCCTATTCGAGACAAAAAAGATCCAAGTTTCTGTCGAATGAAAGTAGTTGGCCTCACAGGTTCTCAAATTCAGCAAAGGTTTCCGCGCTTATGTAAAGAAAGAGTGTTTATCATAACCCACAGTGGTGATATATACTTAAGTGCAAAGGCGATGCATGAACAGGTCTTCAAGTCAATTATTGACAAAACAATTGCGATAATAAACAGTCTGGAAACTGCCTGGATCAATGAATTCCAACTGACACGGAAAATGAATCCACCTGCAATAAATATCATAGTACGAAACCATTCTGCTACCCGGAGCATTGCCATCGACTTTGTTCCAGCCGTATGCATAGATATGCAATCAGTTAAGTTCCGCGGATCCGTACGTAAGTTTCCTGTTTTTGCTGTATGTAAATGGCAAGGAAAACGTGATTCGTATTGCCACACGTGGAGTGTCAAGTCCAATTCATATGAAAATGCTTTGATTAATGCTGCTCGCAAGGATGAGAGGGGACTTTTCGTGTTGAATGCATTGAGGTTGGTCAAGACATTCTTTCAGAATGCTAAAACGATGAACCCCCCTCCTCAGATTGGTCATGTATTGAAAACTTATCATCTGAAGCAAATTATGCTGTATTTGCTAGGTTTTCTTTGCTACAAATACACAAGTATCCCAATTGACGGCACGGAGGCTGCATTGATATACTTTGTACGCGTCATGGACATGGTCCTCACGTACAAATGCTTGCCTCATCTGTTCTTTTCAGATGTTGGTATTTTGCAAAACATGATTCCTGGTTGTAATCTGCATCGCGGCCGTGATATCAACCTTTTGGTTAATCTTTCCAGCGAATCAGCATGTCAAGCAGTACAAGATTTAGAATTGAAACTAATGCCAGCTATAGGAATAAGTTGGGTGAATAAATGCAATTCAGAACAAGATAACTTTTGCAAGGATTTCATCACAAATGTTCTGAAAATTCCAGGTCCACACGTCATGAAATCGACCGTTTCTACGTCACAGATTTGTCTGCAAGAAAAGCAACAAAAACAACTACAACAACAAGAACAACAAGAACAACAACAAAAACAGTATCAACAACAGTTTCTAACACGTCGACAACCGATACGTCACAGAAGGTCATTCGTCATACCAAAATTACCTTTCGCAGAGCAATGGCCACGATCCCAGTTTGTAGACACACTATCTTCGCATTCTACACGTTTGAATGAACTAATATTACTAGGAAGAAGTATTATTACCACAAGTTCCCATAGGTATCATCCTTACTCGTGGTTTTAGATTGCCATGATGACTGCTTTTGCGTCGTCAACTTACCTCTAGACATACAATGGATTGTATTTAGTTACGTTTTCCAGGACAATGAGCTGTTCTTCAGTAACAGTAGAATTTCAGTTAATAACATAATAACAGTTATAAGATATTGGTGTATACATTTCTACTTTAAATTAAATCTTCCTATGGTTAGAAGATAATCATTAGTAATGGGTAAATACTTGAATATACAAGACACCAAATAGTGTCTATTTGAATAGCTTATTGATTTCATCCCCAAAATGCTGTTACAGTAGTATAACATTATTTAATCATTCCTTTTTAAGAGTCAAAGTGTTTTTTTATCAGTAGTCAAACAGTCAAGTCAGAACCCTGTTAAGAGCCACACAACGATATTTAAAAGAAATATTGTACCTGAGAAACAGGCTGAAAGGAATTGATTTAAATTGGAATGTGACAAAGAAGGTTCAAACGAAACTATATCGCTGCTCATTGCAGTTCATACAAAAATCAAGAATACTATTAGGGTAAGTTTAAACGCGGTTAAAGGATCACAATTCTGCAAAGATATGTGTTCTGACCATTTAACAAAGTTTGCAAAGATTTTAGTTGTATGTATAGGTAAGCCTAGCAAAATACGAGGGTAGATACAGAACAACACGTGGACAGTTTATTCATCATAAGGAAAACATGGCGATTTTTTCCTATTTTTCTCGAGGATGGCACACAATGTATTTTTACCGTAATGTCTGTGACATGGGTGCAGATTCTGTTTTAAAACATATGGACAATTATGAGACTGAACATTCAGTTAGTTTCTTTCATAAATAGAAAAGCAAAAAATGTCAAAGATCGCTGAGGTGGAGTTTGTTGTTGCAGGAAAATGATATTGAAAATAAACATATAAACGAAAGAGTTTGTTTAATTCAAGATGCACTATCTGGCTTATATTGTTCCTGCTTAATCGATGTATGATAATTAGTATTTTATGTAAACTATATAGCCATTTGATGTATGTGTTATTCTCACTTTATTTGTGTTTTCAAGTTATATTACATATAGAGGTTAAATGTTTTAAGGATTTCATGTTCAAAACTTGATTATTCGATAAGCAAGTTTCATTTGCATAGTCACGTATATTCATTCAAATAAATTATAGTATGCCTATTTGTTTGCATGTATTTTAGAATTTGTTTGGATATTTTTTATATTTGTTTATTTTTTATTTTTTCATGAAAAGCAATTTTAGAATAATCAATTTTTCGTAGTGCGTTCTGGAAAGCTCGCAATACGCATGTTAAGACACACTACTCTGGTCATTGGTCTTTGGTAAAATATCAGTCTCTTTTGAAAGAAGGAGAATCTTTATTAAACGTTTCACCAGTGCTAGAAAAAACCTAAAATTTTGGATTTGATTGTATTTTTATGTGAGGATTATATGCAACCTTTTGTTAAAAATATTGAGAAATAACAAATAAGGGTTATAAAATATATAATGTTTTTTGACAAGCTGACTGCCAACTAACATAATTATTTACTGTATACGGTGTAATAAATTGTAACGATTGTAAAAAAGAAAATAACATTTATTGGCAATTCCAAAATATATGCGCGCGCCTCTGTGAGCTGTTCAAATAGATGAATACTTCGAGTTTTAAATGCGATTGTGTTTCAGGTCGATGTTTTAAATCGGCCGAAACATAAATGTTTTATTGAATCAAATGGTCATCAAATAACAAGCATTCAAATTACCTACATTTATTTTTACAAGCTAACAGTATGAACATGAACATTATGCACATGCATGTCTTTAGCTAATGGTTAATGCCACTTATTAGCCACCTGCAAAAGCCAATATACCAGTAATTGAAACCATTACAAACGGCACCTTTGTCATTTTTGACGATTTGAGCATTTTGAGCATTATTTATCTTTATTCATGTTGGATAAAAACATCACCAGCACCAACTTATGGACTTATGAGCTAGATGATCATTGACAATGTGTCCGGTCCAAACACTCCAAGAGTGTCGCCAGAGTAAATATTTTCGAGGATACCTGTGACTGTCAGCATGATAGTGTATCGCAGGAAAAGGCACCGAGGGAAAGTACATTGCATTTCAAAGCAATCAGTTTTGACCGTTTACAGCTATGTGAAGAATGTGTGTGAGCAACAAATGGTTTGGCTCTTTAAAGGCTAAAATTTAAATTTAAAGAAAATCTACAAATTTTGACTGTCTTACTATTAAGTCAAAGACGATCATCTAATTCCTAGATGTAAGTGACTTACTTAAACTTCTTCTGCTTGTAATTTTCAAACAAATGTGTCGAGAGACATACTTAATCTAAAACAATATGTTTACGTTTAAGTATTTGAACGAAAATCTCATCTGCAGTTTAACACATTACCTTCCTTTTCTTTTAAAGGCCTCCAGATGTCACAAATAGATACAATTTACATTCAGCTGGAGAACGAGGAGATAACTGTTTAGATAAAACGAAAAAACATACATTCGACGAATAGCATTACATGATTTTAAACAAACAATTTTCAAGGACGAGACTTATAAGAAAGCTTGCAAAGGACCATAATAAATACGGTCAGGCACTTCTCGCAATCACGTTATGTTCTTTGGCAATTTGTGTTCAGTAAATCAAACGTGTAACAACAAAATAATCTTTAATGTTCTTTTAAAAAGCCAACACATTCAAGTATAAAGTATGGGAGCTGAACAATTCAACTTAAACATAGTACGTATTAAAACTGGTTGAGTTTATCTTCCAGCCTCAATTTTTTCTTGCTGGTCCGCTTTTAAGTGTCGTGTGGGCCTATCTAAGGATTGTTTATTAAAAGAACAGCAATATGTAGCCAATTATATCCATGCAGTGTTTAGGATCAAATAATGGTGACTAATGTGATCTTTTATTTGTCATGCATTCATTGTTTATCGATTCAGTTATATTTTGAAGAGGTACCTAGTAAACAGAAACTCATGGTAATCGAATCGGATTTAGTTCAGTTTCAGAATAAAAGATTATCAGAATATTCCATTAGCATAAAAGGGATAATGGTCAACGAGCTAATGGCTATGCGCATCGTTTGTAGGCATCATCAATGTATGAGCGTATATAAATAGGAATAGCAAAGGTTATTTATAATACGCATCCTTACTACAAAACAGAACATTTTTCATCTTGATATTTTCACTCTTACCTCTCCATTGTAGAAGGACCATGAATAATACAACTATGAAATATCTGCTTGTTTGAAAAATCTTAAGTTAGTTACTCGAATAAAGTTGATCAAGGAGTTAAGTGACACCTAAAGAATGGTTGGTTTAGTTGCTGTTAATTTATTTTTAATAGTTGTTTGTAGAATGGGCATTGCCGGGAAGTTATCATTGTTTTGAAGGCATAGCACAAAAGAAACACAAATGCAAACATTGAGAACTTAAAAATGAATCTAAATTTGAAACGAAAGTAAAAATCTTGATCTTGACCGTTAAACAAAAAGAAAGAAAAATATCTGCATTTCATATGGAAAATGATGTTTGCTGTCTGCATATTTTCGAAAACCGAAATCAGAGCTCGATATTCACCTTGAGAAATTAGCCATTGAATGTCTGTTTTTGCATCATCGAATGCACTCTATCACTCAACCTCACGAATACAGATTTCAGAGCAGGCTATCAGTTCGATATTTTATGCGATCTTTGAGCTCACTTCACGCCTCTATTTGGAACATAAAATATCTAATACGGACTCGGTTAAAGCGGAGGGGAAGGCACATTGCCATATTTCAGATTTAATTGCTGCACAAAGTCTTCGACAAGGTTACTCAGAGCGTCTTTGTTGGAATGCAATTGAATAATTGTTTTTGTTGAACTTTATTGGCAAATGTGTGATAACTCATAAACTGCCGCCTTTCCATTCCGAGAAACAAGACAACAATAATTGGAAAAAAGATATTAATTCTCAACAAGAGGGATATAAACAACATAATAGGGTTTTAAACTAAATGTAGAAAAAAAACAAAATCCTGTGGCATTTACAACTATTGATATATGAGCAACTTGGGAAATTGAATGCACGATTTATGAAAAATAAATCATAATTTTACTTTCTGTCAATACTTAGCCGAGAAGTATTATCATATTCTTACAACACCAAGCATGTATGTTTAAAAAAGGCACATTTCTATTTTTACACATGATTTTACGAACATACAGAACACAAACGCACAGTATGCGTGTAGTGGTTATGCTAAAGGAAAATACAAAAAACAAACACTTTTCTCAAAATAACAGCCTAACAACCAAAGCATTTGTTATATTCTATGTGGCATCACCAATTGTTTGTTATTTTGGGCTTCAGTGGATACCAAGTCTGGTCTACGTAATAACCATTTCGCCATATATTTTGTTTCGATCTGTTTTAAATTACAAAGCGCTTTCATCAAGTACGTTTTTTGCTCATCTCGGAGGTATTCGCCAGATTCAGACCTAGTTTAGATACAATGAATCTATTTGCTGCCAATTTTGTGCTGTATTGCAGATCATTTGTTTTTTCTTTCTTCTAAACCTATCGAATATTCAAACATACACTTTGTTAACCTGTAGCCTCTCTCAATAGGTACGCTGCTAACCTTTTTTGCATTGTATAAATGTTGAAGATGTCCACCATCTGTAATTTAAATGAGACAATATTCAAAGTACTGGATTAATTTTACCAGAATTTCGGGAAGTAGACACCGATTATAATGCAACCAAATGGTTAAAACTTAAGATGAGGCTTAAAGGACCACATATGCAACATTTGTAAAGAGCATGATATATGAGTGAGGGCTTAAGTATACCTGAGTAAACAGTGGTTTAAGATGCATTAACAAATATTATAACATCGGTGAAAAAAAGACTTAGATAAGTCTGCTAAGTCAATTAAATGATTCGCCGAAATCTATTTGCTACAGACATTTTTAAAGATGTACTCTTCTTCCCAAATAAGATTTACCACAATTATTATTTTTTTTTAAATATACCAGAAAGGATGAATAAAGGTCGAACACAATGGATTTCATAAAGGTTTCCGAGTTTAATTTGAGAGAAATGTGCAGAAAACACGTTATTTCGACCTGATGAGACTTTATGTAGATCACTGTAAATCTTTTAGCATTCACCAATCATTTAATATGTTTGGGTTTTCAGCTATTAAATGTACTGTTACAGTCTTGTTATCAGAAATTAATAGTTTCCATAACTGCATGATTTAGTAAGTAGTTAAAGATTTATCACTCAAAATTTATGTTTGTAATATATGTAAATGTATTGATTTTGAGTGTCACGTTAAAATTTACATAACCCTAAGAGGTTGATAAGTTTAAATCTATGGGCTTGTCGTTTATGTCTGAGAAAATGCATCAAACAGACTTTGTTCTAGTCACGATTTAGAAATTGAAAAGGGCAAACATTCAAACAAGATAAAGAATATTTGTTTTCCAAGAATGTTAATATTATCCAGGAGCACTTTTTATGTTAATTTTGCCTCTGTCTCATAACTAAGACGTTGTGTACTTTGACAACGTTGTATAAATACAAATATTTGCTGCAATTTATTCTTTGAGTTGATGTCGAGCTTAGCATTGATATATCTCGTACTAACTATCAAAATAATTTGTATTAAGAACCAAGATTCTTTGAAGTAATTATGGACTTGTTGTTCAAAATTATTGTCATTATTATTTTGAAAGCTTTGTTTATTACTTACAGCGCTTTTGTAATAAATTTAGCAATTTGGGCTGTATGGCTGACATGAAAAATCCCGATATAAGGAACAGAATACGCACGACTTCGAAAACCCTAATGTTTCATGACTTCTGTCCCTTTCATCAATACAACAGACTTTTATTACAGAAAGTGATAGAGCTTATATAATGTGGCGTTAAAAGTTTGAAATATTGTCAGTCATGATTTTTTTGAGTTTTGCAGACCACTCAGATTGAATCAAAGCAGTTGAATGAACGAAGCTCTGTTTAAATAATATACAATAGTTGACTTGTTAATCATTGAATATGCTTTAAAGTTGTCTGTCAGCGAATATCACATCATATGCAATGGCTTACAAGTCAACAAGAGAATGTATTTTTAAGATGCAAACTCTTACAGCCTCGAGCTTTACCCTTTTGCTTTAAATATTTTTGTTACATACTTAACCTATATCATAGCATGCACAATTTACCATTAAAGAAACCATAAAATAAGTCTAAAAGAGTTCTTCCACAGTAATGAAAAGATACAATGTCATAAGCATACATAAGCAAGAATAAGCAATCAAGTTTAACGCCTTAGCCCCTTTAAGATATAATGTACCTTCCAAATCATTAAAGTTAAGAAAATAAAGTATGGGAGATATTGTTACTACTATAAACACTACAATGTTATTTAGTATAAACAGTTAATGCAGACAAACAATTTTCAACTTTTACGTAAACATGTTATTATCGTCAAACATCTGGTAAATATAATTGAATTTTAACTAATGATTACCAAAAATAAACAGTGTTAACATAAAGAAACCCTAACTTTTTATTTAAACTATGTTTCCTTTGCAATGTTTGAACATTTACACTCCAATAAACATACGTAACTTTAAAACAACCACACATCCAAAAGTACTCTGTTTTCTTAAATGATAATTGTTAGCTGTTTCTCCACTACATATACACATTTAAACAGGCAATGGTAATTAACATTTACAATTACAAGGCTTGCCTTTGTTTTGATTCCATTGCTCTGTTGTAGTGTTAATATTTTATTGATACTTTATTTACATTGCCATACAATGTAAATTAAATAGTAGCGTACTATAGTATACTGTTTAGTGTATATGCTTTGCTCATGTTGCCACATAAAGTGGGTCGTGAGAATGAATAAAGTTCATTGACTTGTTAAAGCGTATGCTGGCAAAGAGAAGCAAACATTTCATGGCTCTTCATGTCGCTTAAGTGCCTTTAAACAATCACTAACATTACAAAAATGTACCGCCCGTTATTTGATGTGAAACAAAATACGAAATGTTTGTTTGGACTAAGTAGCCATTACGTGAATAGATGTCAATTATTGGATCTAAAACAACTCATCTTGTTTATTTTCACTGTTTTTATTTGCACTAACCAAGCCTTTTCCGAAACTCTATATCGAACCATATTAATCTTGATATTGACGACATATCAGATGACTTTTATGAAACGCTGGCAAATTTGTGAACAAAGCATACAGGTCACGAGCCATATTAGCTATGCTATGACAACATCTGGAACCAACTGCAGCATCGTTGTCGCATTTGAGATGCAATTTTCGGTTATTGGTGGTGTATCGTGTTCTTTGTTTGTAACAATTTAGAAAACCTTATTCCAATTTTAAATGGTGGTTAAAGACTAAATATGGAACATAAATTGGCATGAAGAAAACAGTAATGCCTATCGCATGACTTAAATGAGATTAATCTCCCGTACCAAGGCTGGTAAGAACGTCAGTCATGATATTAGAATAATTATAATACAATTATAAACATGATTATTACTTTAATAATTTACGCACTTTGAATGATAGAGATACGTCCAAACGGTGCTTTAATAAATTTATGAATCCTGTGTAATGAAACAAAAACATCCTAAATCGATTTCTATTTTTAATATTTTCCATTGATATGAATCCTTTTACCGAAAGCTTGAAAATGAAACCTAAATTTTGCCAGATCACTCATCCATGTATGGTAGGTTCCAGGAAGGATATCTTTATAAATGATTTCAAAAACTCAGGGATTAATTCGTGTGCAATTCTATGCAGCGTCTCAAATTGATATCAATATAATAAATTCATAATAATAGAAATATGCAAACCAAAATTTAGATGGCTGATAATCGGAATTTCTCGAAAAGGTAAAAATGAAAAGAATAACAAGCTGAAAAAAGGAAAAAATGCACACATGTTATCCGAGATATGTCCGAGAAATAACTAAAAAGTGGTCAGAAAAACAGGTCTTGGCGTGATTCGCCCACTGAAGTGGAACTGCATTATCTAGAAAAGGCCGCTTAAGTGAGATTTTCATATTCAAGGGGTAAGTCCATGGTTATTTTGAAGTTTGTCATCATTTACCTGGATTCAGCTCCTTTAATTCCGACACCCCTCATGCCAAGGGGAAGGAATAAGAACCCAGCTGCTGCCTACATTGATGCTAATGCCACCGAGGACAGTAGGTCGCCACCATCCATCGCCAAAATAAATGACCTTAGAACTGTACAACACCCAGACGAGGATCTGGACCAGCAATAACTCTCCTTCCATGAAGCCTTCCCTTCATGTGCTTATTCCTTTGCTAGGTTTGGTGGTATAGGTATAGAAATTATCTCGTATACCACACTACAGGTATGGCAGAGTTCACCTTTCATCGTGTTGACCCCCGACCAAACACCATCGGTTTTTGGTTGTTCGTGCATTTCGAAGTACTCCGATTGGTAAGAGCGGTGCTTTATAGAACTAAATTCTATTTTAAAATTGTTCAGGTAAAACTCCAATTACCAATCCAATTAGACGAAAGAAAGGAATCGATAAATCCCCTATGATAATGAAATTAAATAAGCTGTAACTATGCTAATTGAAAACTTTTTCTGCCTTCCATGGCTCATCTTTAGCTTCGAAACAAGAGTCCAATGTTAAAAACTTCTATGCAAGCATTAGTTAAGCAAACTGTAAGAAAGGTAAATTTAAGGTACAAGACAGAGCACCAATACATACACAGAGAACATGTTTGCTTCACTGTTATTAGCATGTCATAAACACACATATTTCTGTCCGATGGTTCATTCACTATCTACCTTTATACTTCGTTAGAACTGTTTCCCAGGTAAGTATTGTCTTTGTAAGATTTAAATCTTTTTTCTATTCTTTTGTTTTTGTATATTTTTATGTCGTACTATGTTTATTTGTATAGAATGTGAAAAGTATTCTGTTTCGCTTGCAAAAGAAATAATAATTTAAAGAGAAATTATGTGAAAAAACAACACATGATCCAAAAAACAACTCTTTAAACATATAATAATTATTAGTGTGCCATAAGTACATACAATTTGTCTAGAAACCGCTTAAAAATTGTTATAAAGCATTTATCACTGACGTCATATACTAAGTATTTCAGTAAACATTTTGAAAGAGAAGGTTGTCAGTATAACCACAACCTGATATGAAAAGGCGACATTTTATGTAGTATGATACTTAATGTAAATTACTTAACACTTATAACAAACATTTACATTCCCCTTAATCGGACACTGACCAGGGTTTTCGTCGTTTCTGTTGTCGTTATTAGAAAACAATTTGCCGGAGAGGCACCATAATATTGGTCTCCAGTGAAATAATAAACTGAGGTGTGAACAATAATTCATGCTTTGTGACGAATGGTGCAAATCGAATATATTTCATTGTCATCGTGGGATACATTGATAGCTGCAAATATATGGAAATATATCATAAATCGCTTTTGCCAGCCATTTAATATATCAACGTTACATTTTCCAGTCTTCTGATGATAATGTAATTTTGTTTGTTGCAGACAATTGGTGAAAAGTCCGAATAAACGTTCTATGAACGCATCTTTCAAACAAAAATTATGATACATGAAAAGTCAAGTATCTATAGAATCCTGTTGAATAATTCAGTTCCCTAAGTTCCGACACCCCTCTATAAGACAGAGAAATGCAGCAAGAGGTTAATATGTAAATATGTAAGTACTTACCTTTTGGGTATTTGACATTTTAAATGCATGCAATTGAGCACGTCATTGTCATGGTTTAAACAATTTATGGGTGCAATAATAACAATCACTTCCAAATCATCGTGTATATAAGCGAAATAAGAATTATTATTTACGTTAATTATTAACGTTTACATATTTAGTTAAATCCTCGAAAAAGTATGTTCCCTTTAGATGCTCTACAAAATACTATAACATGCGTCCTAAAACAAATATTCTATTGTATCTCAATGTAACCCATACGAATTCAAACTTTAAAAATATCCCAAGTGTGTTTGAATGTTTAGGATCACCAGAAATTCGAATTCGAAACATTCGAAAGTCGATCACTCTCGTTACTGCAAATTTGAAAGAATCCGAATGATACTTTTCCGACGTCAATGGCAGTGACAACTTAAACAGTTTGTCGTATAAAGATCAGTATGTTCTGTTTGTATTAACTGTTTGTTAATTGTGTGTTTATGAAATGGGTTGCTACGAATAACTGTGTATTGAAATTAAGCCCTACTTAATCATGACAAGCTCTTAAATAATTCAGTCAAATTATGAGGTACTAAACGGGGTGGCTAGGTCAAATGTCATGGTGATGACACAGGGAAAGGCGCCTATACCTTTATGAACTGCATATTGTACTGATCCGTGTACGCGTAGCTATGATTAAAAGGGACTGGTAAGATAAAAGGGTACTATGAACCCATTCTTCATTTACATGAAACGATAGGAAATACATTGCGGGTTAAAACGATAAATATTTTGTTAACAGCTCTATTGTTATCAGTACGCTAGTCCTGTTTATTTTGGATCATCACTCGTGACTAGACCAATTAGGAAGGTCAAGCAAAAACATATATTTTACCAGCTGTAATTGAAACCTGCTTTGTCAATAGAAGACTGTACTGTATATACTCAATACATATTCCTTATCATACTGAGCTAAATATCCTTGTTATTTAGTTTGTAAATTATGTTATCTGCGCTGATGTATGTACACACTGCATTGTTAATTAAACTTCCTCTTTCTTATCAATTTCAGATAACTGATTTATTTATCACGAAGGCATCGCGAACATATACATGTGTGCAGTTTTGATTCGGAAATAAAATAGAGACATTGTTATGTCAGAAGGACGGAAATAACTTGGATCGCCAATCTCGCTATATACGTAATACAGCATTTGTTTTGATTTAAAGGCAGAAATGGACTTTAACAATGGTGGGATCACTTATTCGATTGTTTTCCAAGCCAGTAGACATTTTGAGGTGAGCTTTCAAGCGTGTTTATGGTTTGTATATTGTGAGCGACGGAGAGCCTAATACTCTTGGTCTGTGAGTAGATGTGCTTATCGTTTGTGTTCTGATCGCCTGTTTAGCAATGGCAATTGTACCATTACTCTTTATATAAGTAGTAATGTAATGTAACTTTAAAAAAATACTTAGTTTGATTCTATCTTTAATTTTATGCCATCAATTCCATCATATTTCAGAGTGGTTTTCAACAAAGATATAGCGGAATCAATGCAAACGACTGGCGGATGCCTATTATACGTTACGGACTCAACTTCTTTGGATGGAAGGAAAGACTCTTAAGTTCAAATTACACAGGTACTATATATATTGAGTTATTTAGATATGGGGTATATGTGTGGGGCACATTAGGTATATGCTTTTAAAATAAAAAAATCTATGATTGTTCGTATCATTCATTTCCTTTCAATTCATTGCAGGTAACTTTGAAATCAGTCAACAAAACTGGAATTCTTCTGCAAGAAGAGTAGACGCGGTAATGCATCTCTTCCTCAATGGACTAAGATACTTTGCTTGGGAGTATAACGGTCTTGTGGTAGAGCGATATATCACACAGGGAAGCGCTAGAGATGGGTTGAAGGTCATAGCCGCCGACGAGTTTGATTCAATGGTCCTTTTCAAAATACCAGAGCTATGGAAGTATCTCGCTGCCGATCGCGACACAGAAGATCCTAGTTTCTGTCGAATGAAAGTAGTGGGCCTCACAGGTTCTCAAATCCAGCATAGGTTTCCGCGCTTATGTAAAGAAGGAGTATTTATCTTATCTAAAAGTGGTGATATATACTTTAGTTCAAAGGCGATGCATGAACAGGTATTCGAGTCGATGATTGACAAAACAATTGCGAGAATAAACAACCTGAAAAAAGCTTGGATCAATGAAGTCAAACTGTCACGGAAAATGAACCCACCCGCAATCAATATCGAAATACTAAACCGCGGTATCAGACCAAGCCATGGTACTCAGAGAATTGCCATCGACTTCGTTCCTGCCATTTGCATAGATACAGAGTCAGTTAAATTTCGCGGATCTCTACGTGAGTTTCCTATTTATGCTGTATGTAAATGGCAAGGAAAACCAGAGACAGATTGCCACACGTGGAGTGTCAAGTCCAATTCATATGAAAATGCTTTGATAGATGCCGCCCGCAAGGATGAGAGGGGACTTCTCGTGTTGAATGCATTGATGTTGGTCAAGACATTCTTCCAGAATGCTAAAACGATGAACCTTCCTCTTCAGTTGGTCTATGTATTGAAAACATATCATCTGAAGCAAATCATGCTGTATTTGCTAGGATTTCTTTGCTACAAACACACACATATCACAATTGATGGCACAGAGGCTGCATTGATCTATTTTGTACGAGTAATGGACATGGTACTCATGAATAAAAGCTTGCCTCATCTCTTCTTTTCAGACGTTGGTATTTTGCAAAACGTGATTCCTGGGTGTAATTTGCATTGCGGCCGTGACGTAAACCTTTTAGAAAATGTTTCCACCGAATCAGCCAGCCAAGCAATGAAAGATTTGGAGTTAAAGTTGATGCCAGCTTTAGGAATAAGGTGGGTTGACAAACGCGATTTAGACCAAGGAAGCTTTTGCAACGATTTCGTCACAAATGTCCTGAAACAAAGGCCCCAGATTGCAAATTCATACATCATCAAATCAGCTGAAGCTTTGCAACAGCAGCAACAACAGCAACGACAAGAAAAACAACAACTCAATCAGCAACAACATTTCCTTACAAGAATACATCAGATAGGAAACATGAGGACAATGAGAGGATTCGCTGAGCAACGGCCACAATCCGACCTCGTAGTCAAACATTTCAATGAAAGCCTAAACAGATTTGATTTAAGGGTTGGTACCGCACGTCCTCCTAGATATCATCCGTATATATTGCCTGAGGGCGTTAGGAAGTTTGCTGGTGCTACTCCGACTTATTTCTAAACAAACAACAATGTATTGGTCTATTCTGCGACAATATTATGGCATTGTATGTAAATACATTGTCGAGAACAATGAACTATACTTCAACAACTGAAAAACTATAAACAAGTAATATGATAATGCTGTAAAGGATAGTGTCCCATAAATGCTTTTACTCGATAAAAAATATGCTTTTGAACTTTTGAACATTTGCATACTAAAAACTTCAGGTAAGCAATTTCAAAAATGTTTAAAAAGTATATATTTGCAGACTAAGGTGACACATCAAACCTGAATTTAACGTGACAAGGTTGAATGTTTAGAAAGTTTTTTTCAGTTTGATTTATACACATATACTGCCTGGATTAACTTCATGCTTATCTTTTTTATTTCTACATTTGTCGCGAACTTTTCGAATAAGTCGTTGAAACCCTTTTTTTCATAATTGGTATTTATTCATTTGATGCAGATGGTTAACAATTATTTGACCATACATAAGATTGTTCTTTGTTATCTAATAATAGTTCATGTTACACTTATACACTGTACCGTTTTGTACCGTTGATCTTGTATTTTTCAAACATGAGTAAATCATCTTGTTAACTTTTTATTTTGGCATCGTTAAGGTTTAACATGGTCTATTTGCTACACTGGAGCTTTCAACCGTCTTGCATAAGCAGTACTAGTTTTGTTAGCACGTGACTCCATTCTACGAATCCTCGTGCACTTCACATGCAGTTTGGAGGTAATAATAAACATGTAAATAAGTTCACCATTTGGTACGAAGGATATCATTTTATGGGACAAATTGCACTTACTGTATTCAGTTTAAATTAGATAACAAGTGTTTCAAATCTACATACGCTGATTTTAATTTACCATCGGCTTGAATACTGAAATTTATTAACGGGTGTTATTGTTACATTAAATCCAGTGTTTCAAGAGTTGGCCTTATATAGTAGAGCTAAACAACGGCATTTGCTGATTCATTTTCATATACACGGAGTGTATTTTGTTTTTTTACATTTGTTGTAACCCGTTAATTTGAAGTTTCGATTTTCGGTTATTACATTTCTCAACACACATCTACATGTCGCATTACTTTTTGATAAGATTAGTTTCGCTTTACCTATGTACGTGAAGCATAACCATTTGAGTGTCATGTTCTTATCATTACATACGCTTTTTCCGATAATAAATAACAAATAATACCCAAGTTTTAGTTTTGATGCGACGCGAAATTATGAACTTCACATCGTACTCGTATAATACGAGATCAGAAAACGAAAGAATGGATTTTAATACGTTTTTTTTCTCAAATATGAATGCTGTTGAATACAGAAAAAGGAAATTAATAGGTATACTATCAAGACAAATACGTGATGGCTATATCAAACTGGCATGTGGTCATACTATATCTATTGATTGAAATAAGATACAATATCAAAGGCCCAGGTAAAAGTACAATAAGCGTACAAGTCGACTTTACACATATCAAACAACAACATGGTCTTCTTTTTGATGTAAAGAAATGAATGAAGCAAAACGAATATAGGCTTATTTCCCCTGTGTCCATTAGAAAGATGTCACCCACATGTATTAAATGAAAAATATTAAATAATGAAATGTATCCAGAAACCTGACTCCTTAAGTTAACTTTAGTTTTGATTAAGGGTTTGTTTCCTGTCTGTCACTTCTTGAGTGCCTTATACGCGTTGACCCTAGTACTTATAACGCAGTGTTTCATGTTTCAACTACAGGGTTAGCATTATATGAATTTCTCTCGTAGTTTCATAGAAATGCATTTGAACCTTTCTAGGAAAAAATATAGCATTTTAGAGCATTGCTTAATCAGCGTAAAAATATGGCTTACATTTTCCTCCCATCTTTAAGAATTATACCAGAGGGATTCTGCAGGGACCAAACACCAAACTCGTTAAATCTTGTTTTCGTCCTTGCGTACACAAATTCTGAGCTGTTACCATAACTGGTCTAACGTTCCCGAGCATAATTTATTTGAGTCATAAGGCAAGTTATATTTTTGCATTTAATTGCCTTTTAGTTGTTGAAGCTGATTTAATCCATAAACAGAACAAGATTTTAAGAAAATGGCTTAAACTCATAGTGCAATTATTAATACAGGTTTGGACAAGATTGAGGTGGTATATCTACCTTAGTGACCTCGTGTTTGGCTAACAATCTAACGGCGATGACCAACGCATCTATTTCAAAAGATGTATCTAATGTGGTATGTCTGTGGTTTGCATGTATTGTTCGTTTCCCGTTCATTGCCTTCTTTACCTTATACATGTTTGCTACTTAATCTGTACCTCTTGTTTCCACTGTAGTAATGACCCTGATTACTGAACGTAAAATTTAGTTTTGAAAGTGATGACAGTAAATTTGTAGTCACATTTAATTTTAGGTTTGATGTGTCACATTAAAGGGACTAGACACCAGGCCCCAATTTCTCTTCTTAAGCTTAACAGGTTTAAGTTGCTTATTTCAATCAGCCAAAATACATACTTACAGTGAATTTTCATAAACGAAAAATGGTTTATTGTGATAATCGTAATGACAATTCCTATCGTAAATATTAAAACATTTAAAGGAGTATATAAAACGCAAAATATTGAAAGACAAAAATAGTGGGTTTAGCTTAATCCTGTTATAAGAGACTTAAGAAGTTTCGAGAAATTGGGGCATGGTGATACATTTGCAAGGAAAATTAGAATTGTTAAAATCATGCATAAAATTGACATATACGCATTATAAACTTGGAAACCATTATGTGCTAATTTTAAACGGATTAACTCATGCTGAGACAACTATAACCAAAAAAATAATCAGGAAAAGAACAATTCTAGGCTTGTCTTGTGGAAATAATGTTTTTGCCGATTTGGGGCCATCAAGTGTCAAGCCTCTTAAACATGTTTCAGTCTGCAAAGATATGTTTCCACGTTATTGAAATCGTTAGCTTGAGTTCCAAGGGCATACTTGTCAACCTTCTATCGAGATTTCACACTCATGGAACAATACCCTGCAAACAGTGATACAATTTTTGCTTTTCCCATCGAATATTTCATTGTAATCCATTAAGCACACGACGCTTTTCCAGACATAGCTTCAATTTAACGAGATGAGTGCTTCACTCTTTGTACTTCAAAAGATATATTTGAGCACTAATGTAGTTAACATTTCAAGTTCATTTCTAACTATCGAAGACATCGCCTTTATACGACCAACGAATCACTACAGTTAAATGCCAAATCACTTGGAAATGTATATACATCTAAATATGCGTACTTGGTTATATGTATATCACGGAATGCTTTTGCAAAGCAAAAACTGAAAACATTATTTACCACCAGTTGCTTAAGTATGAAGGATATAACCCGACCTTATTTCAGTTCATTTGTTTGACATATAGGTAATATGTTGCACATTACCAATCCATAAACCAGCCCTTTTGGTAACATTATGAAATATGCTTAAAGACAAAATTACTACTACTGCTGCAACTGTATGGTATAAACAGAAATTTAAATTAGCCGTTGTCCCCCCACCAATTTGCATTCTACAATTAAGCATTGGAAATACGTTAACAATACCTAAAACCCGTTTTTGATGTCATTTATAGTTCAAGAAATATCCTTGTATGACTTACCAACTCTAACCAATTATAATGCAGAGTGTTATAAATAACTTTCTGGACCTAATACAATGTAATATGGGGGTGGAAGGCGAAAAAACGTGTTTTACAGTTGCATTCTGATGCATGATGTGTTAGACGAATGCACCTTGTTATAGGTAATACTTATTTACGCTCATATATTGCTTTTACCTGTATCATTTATAGATAATTATACCTAAGTCAAAAGTTCTATTGGAACAGATGAATAACAAAAACTATATAGTGCATTATATAGTGCTACAGAATTTAGAAAGAAATCAAAAACAAAATGTGTTTCTGAATGAGACGCTTTTTATATTGACGTTGCTAACGTAATATCGTAAGATCGAACGCACTTTGTCTGTCAACTATTAACAAACTTTTATATGTGCAGACTAAAGAAATAACTAAAATTAAAATCGTAGGTTTTCTGAGTCTCACTTCGTATTGATGATGCTAAGGACGGAGCCATGATACGGTAAGGGCGTTACCTGCCAGGCGTTTGACAACCATGTACATGAATGTGATCGGGTAAAATACATGTTTCAATTCGTATTTAAACTCGATGTCTACAAGCAGGCATTAGAGATGAAAAACATAAGTTTTAATGGCAAAACATGAAACAGAAAATAAAGAAAACATGGAAAAGCTCAACTCATAATGACAGAAACAAACAAAACATAAACTATAGAAAGCTTAATTGAATTTATAATGACACCACCTGTATAATGCAGAAGAGTAAATTAGTTCAACATTACGGTTTTATCAAACTACTTTACCACCAATACATATCGGATTATCAATTTATTAGTATGAAGACTTCTTCAAAATTCGGCCTAACTCGCCAATGAACATATTTGTTTTTAATTTGTGTGCATGTCTACACCAAGTCCTATTTTGTTAGCTTTAAAGTAATTTCTGTGTGATATTAGAAGAAAACAATTCCTTTCCATGCTCGTGATGCTGTTTTCAAATGTAAATGCAATCCGGAAGGAATTTTTTAGAAAGCTTGCAATATATTTAAGTGTGAACCTTAAGTATCATCGTGTGATTGAGACTTTTTTTGTGTTATTGTAAGGCAACTCCTTCTAGCCCAGACGTTCGCGGTATGCTATTTCCAAGAAAATAAGAACCGGGAAAGCAAACAACTGTATAGTGGGCGAAATCGAAATAACCGTGTCAGATCAACCCTTTATGTGGCAATCGTTAACTCCTGTTTTTTTTATTAAGCCACGAGACGATCAGGCTGGAAGATAAGCTAAGATATAATAAAAAAAACAAGAATTCTTGATTGAGGACTTAAATTGTAATAATAATACTTTGTTCTCAACCCTATATGAATAGGGACACGACTGTGGTATTTTCGTTTTCGTACCTGTTATGGTCCTTTACAAGCTTTACTATTTCCTATATGTTTTGCAATATAAGTTATTCAATGTTTTATGTCGCTCAAGTTCAAGTTCAATTTCAATGTCTCTATTTCCTAGAATTTTATCTTTTTGAGGTATGTTATGTCATATGTCGCTCAAGTTCAAGTTCAATTTCAATGTCTCTATTTCCTAGAATTTTATCTTTTTGAGTTATGTTATGTCATATGTCGCTCAAGTTCAAGTTCAATTTCAATGTCTCTATTTCCTAGAATTTTATCTTTTTGAGGTATGTTATGTCATATGTCGCTCAAGTTCAAGTTCAATTTCAATGTCTCTATTTCCTAGAATTTTATCTTTTTGAGGTATGTTATGTCATATGTCGCTCAAGTTCAAGTTCAATTTCAATGTCTCTATTTCCTAGAATTTTATCTTTTTGAGGTATGTTATGTCATATGTCGCTCAAGTTCAAGTTCAATTTCAATGTCTCTATTTCCTAGAATTTTATCTTTTTGAGTTATGTTATGTCATATGTCGCTCAAGTTCAAGTTTAATGTCTCTAAAACTTGTTTATCCTTTATTCATAACATCTGTGGTGTTCAAAAGAAAATGAGGATAACATGCTTAACTGCAGTTGAGACTTGAATTTTATGCGTATAACGTAAACATATTTTATTACCTTAAGTGTATTAGTACCTTAAGTATGTGTTTCACCAGACAGAATTTGTTACAGGATTTGTTTCAAGTTCAATATGATGTTCGTCCTTGACTAGACTGTTTTTGATAAAAGTGGACAAAAACATGGCAAACCCGTTGTCAGCCATAATTCTAAACACATTAGTTGGCATCAATAAATAAAGTGAAATAGATGGAATATAATTGAAGTTCCGTTATGTAGAAGAGTTGCTATGCGACATGAACAATATTTATGCAAAAAGTCTGCTAGCCAACAATTAACAACCCTGTTTTAAGATACTTTAACTTTTGATGCATGTTTGGTCTATTTGTGCTGTTCTGTTACAGAACGTTGTTTGTCTCTTGTTGATGTATGCCAGGACGTAATATTATGCCTTTGATGTATACAAAATTATTTAGTATACACCCCATGTACACGGCTGATGCCTAACAAGGGACTTAACCAGTGTCCCTCAGCGAACGAAATAACACACACGGACATCGCATGCATCAAAGGAAATTTAAATGTTAAATTATGTGATTCTTTATAGCTTTGCCTAAATATATCTCCATACGTCTGGGGATTGACGTTGGGAGACAGCACTCACTGTCAGGGAACAGTCCGTTGGTAGACAGGTCGATTTCCAGCTGAAGAATGATAACGAAACTTGGTTATTACAGTGTGAGATAGTTAGAAAATATATTAAATCGTTGAAATAACATTGAAGTCATGTTCAATCAATAAATTGTTTAATACAAATATTGTGTTCGTAATGATCTTGTACGAGAGCAAGTTAAAGCATTCAGCTTTGAATATTCGTTTAACAAAAATAGGACTACCATTTCTCTAGTAAACGGTTTTGATGTGTCAAGTTTCCAAAAACATTATTTTATGTAATATGCAAACACTCTTTTGATATCAAAATATTATTTGAGACTTAATCTGTTTCACTTATAAAACTCCATATTTCACCAAAAACATTTAAGAAATTATGTAAATAGATGGACTTATGTATAAATGACTTTTATGGTCTCATCAACGGTTCATCTAGAATAGTTTTGTTACGAAACACAATCAGAACTGAATTTTGTTTATGATACATTATTTGCATAGTTTCCAAACAAGAAAAACAATTTTCTCTGACGCCTTGCATAAACAAAATACACACTCCCACACAATTATTGTTCGATAAAACTTAACAATGAGAAATTAACCATATTAACTGACAATTAAACGTCTGTTAGTGCATTATTATACCGTTTCAAATGTTTATGATGCATAATAAGGAGTGTTCTCTTAACATTAAAGATATATCATTTTCACTGTGAAAGGTTGTAGACATGGAACATAAATTATGCTGTCCATTTGTCATGATATTTTGCTTGTCTGCCCTAAGATGCCATTACGCAATTGGTAATGTCAACCACGGGAAACAGTCCCTATCAACAGTCTATATCGAGTTCGAATGTACGTATTTTACTTTTGTGTTAAAAATGCACTTGAAGCTTGTGGCCTCATGGGCAGATTAAAACTGATTTATATTTTAGAATCATGGATAATGAGCAAAAAGGAAACAGGCCCCGAAATTTCGAACCTTGGCACTCGTTCACGTTTGAAAGGGTCAGAGATATATAACGTAAAGAGGTAAATGTAAAGAAAATAATTGTTGCAATGATTAAAAATCACCAACAGTTCAATATAAAGCTCTATTATAGATAGAATGTAAAATTACTAATGTGAAAACAAAATTAAATTGCATCGTTGCTAACATAAATTCTGTGAACGAAAATGTTTAAAGAATACGACTCACACACTAGCTTAGATGACCTGCAGTAACATTTTGATGATATAGAATGGACGGAGTAAATGTAACGAACGAGCCCTTCTTCGTCAATACAATACTACTTCAGGTCATCTCACTATAACAAGGGGGTCGCCAGGCATCCTAACTATTACAACTGCTTCCTTATTGGGTGACACATTTTAAACTCAAAACCTGGCACAGGAAGTATCTATCGGAAGAGTGTCAGTAGGCGGACTTTTAAACATCCGCGAAAGTTGAAATTCTCAATGATTAAGCCTAGTACTTAATGATTGCCTATGTGCAAGTTCATTGATTGAACATGTAGCTTGTATTCTAAGTTATATTGGTATCCTTTTTAAAGCATACTGCTTACAGTTAACTTATCTGTAAAATAAATCATAAAAAACACGTCATTAGACGTAATGTTATTTTATATAAATAGTTTGTAATTATGCACCATACTTCAACAAAAAGCCGACTTGAAATGACCCATCTGTAATATTAAAATGTCTGTTGTTGTTTTTTTTACATTTTCCTTTTCTGCCAATAAAACCCTTTCTATCTATTTCAAAATAATTTTAATAATTTTAGGGTCACAAGCCACATACTATTCACATATTTGTTGGTCAGATACCTCAAGTCCATTTATATCAGGATCAAGCTTTAGAACACTCTTTCCTTTTGTATAATTGTTTATGTCATAGAAGAAGAACTTTATTCATTTTCAATATAAACACCATATATGTTCGAATGAGGTCAATAGATGCCAAGTATCAAACATTTCATCACTCACTAAGCCAGTCATATAATTCCGTATGAACAGACGTAAATTGAAACATATGCTTTGATATAACTTATACATACTTATAAAGGTGTTCAATTGTACTGATCATTTTAATCATTATCAGTTATATTATACTCGTAATAAAATAACATAATATTACATACATATTTCAACGCGTTACATAACGAACGCAGAATTATAAACCTACTTTTCTGCCAAGATAAGAAGATCCAATCATTTAACCATGCTAAAAATTCTTATCTTGCCCACAGGCGAAGATAAAATGCCCATATGGAACTCCTTTTTAATGTCCACCACATTGTAGTTACCTCCCTTGTTGAAGACTGTCGTCTGTAGCATTATGGAAACCATATCTTGTGGCTATATTTAGAACGCTAATTATTTATTTCTCGCTTCAAATGTCACCATAAAACAGTTTTCACGCACCTTTTAAGAAATAATGCTTCACTCTCCTTAGAACTATTCAAAGACCGATTTGACTATTAACATAATCTGAATCACTGCGCGCATATCCATGATAACCACGAATTATCGCATATCCATACACAATATTTTTCACTAAGCACAAATGAGTTCCAGCAAAAATTCATTTTTTTTATTAATTTTGTTTAACTGAGGTGGGAGAAAAAGCATCTACCATAGCCGCTCGTGTAAGATAGGTTCATCCCGACCCTCGCGCAGGGTGTTTTGCGGAAACTAGGTAAACCTCGTTTCAGCAAAACATCATACGCTCGGGTCAGAATGAACCTATCTAACACTCTCGGCCATGGAAGATACTTATAATCCTAAACAGAAATATATAAATCATATTTAACAATATACTAAAGAATATATAATTATAATTTTAAAAAGTCCCATTCATTCATTGATGAGATTGAAGCAACATCATTATTATTTTTGACAAGGTGTAGGCAGTAAAGCCACAGAGTAGTGATGTTTAGATATAGCTACACAAAGCAACCTCATCAAGTGTCTCTATATTTTATAGTCCCATGGGGTTTTCTTTCATTAAAAATGGTTTATTTTTGTAATAAAGAAAACGTTAGTAAAGTCATTTTGCACTCAGGCTCGGGAGAAAACAATCGCCATACTATGACTTTAGATACCTTACATATGCCAAAGATAGTTTATCCAGGAACGGCTCCAACACAGTACAATGCTTCATAGACACGCCCTGTTGCCAAACATTTGCTGTGATCTTATTTAAGACACACTAAACAAAGCCTACCAGACACACAACAAGAGTCATACAGGCCAACACACACAGAATACATTGAACCTATTTAGATTAGAGCAATGAAACAAAAGATTTCATGATTTGCAATAAAATTCACGATTTTTTCAATGCATTATCAATAATGTTGTTAAAACTGCTGTGTGTGTGGGGGGGGGGGGGGGAGTTGGGGGAGCGGGCCAAGTATCTTGCGATGCTCAGGATTTTTTTATTTGTAAAACCAAGCAATTCTTTATTTACATTAACAAGTACTCCGTTTGCCTGAGTCAAATACTAGCGTTGATATAAGACATCTGTCAGTGGTACTTTTTTCGTTTGGCGTTAAATTAAGTTTAATATCTATCTTCAATAAAACGGAGATAAATATACCAATAATGGCAACAAATGTTTCTTCATAATTGATAATATATGTTAATATTTACATCTATTTACTTATACGTGCATGAAAACAGGCCAAATAAATTATTCATTTTTAAATATGCAATTTAATTCAAAACTTTTATATAATTTATGCAATTGTTGATTGATGTTATAATATGGGACAGATCGACTATAATTCATCAAACTGTAGTTGAAAGAGTGCAAATAATCAAGGTTAATGTTAAACGGTGTATTTAGCCTTATTAGACGTTTTACGCCACTCGTCCTTCGAACAGCCTTGCAGTAACCATGCTAGACCGTAAACAAGGGTAAAACAAGATGCAATAGAAAACAGTTATTAAAGAAACCACTGCTGTTTCAAACCCTCAAAAATATCAAATCATGGAAATTCATGACAATCGAAGCACAAACCTCACTCCGCCAAATACACAACAAATTCACCAATTAATGCTCAATGCACTTCTTAAGTAAACATTTATGTAAAAAGGACAATTAATGACCTTCATTAAATTTTAAAAAAATGCGGTTCGGCCCGGGTGAACATACGCTGTGATGTGGCGACATTCACTTAAATGTGTTTATGATGCGATCTTTTTAAAAAACTGAAAATGCGTAGTATGACATTACTTATTGGTAATCCAGCAAATAAACTGTTATGTACTTAAATAGTTTTAATCAATTTTTGGACTATTTTCTTGGCGATACATTAAAACGAATTGTCGTAAATAGGGTTATATGAGGGTCCTCCAAGGAATGAGAACATTGCAATTTAATTAAGTTAAATATGTTTATTTCATTTTATAAGCATATCAGAAACAACAAAACTGTTGATTTCGGTGGAATTTTATTTCACACGTGATCAATAGAACAGTATATATTATTTTGAAACATATTCAATCTTCCACCAAAAAAACAAAAATTCAGTAAACTCCTGAATGTTTTATTTTATAGTTGTTTATTTCTAATACTGGACTCTACTACTGTCGCGAACATCGCGGAATACAGACTTTATTTTAATATGAGTTAGTTAAATATACAATACTTTTGAGATTGATTCTTATGTTATACAGATGTTATATGGTTATCATTTGTTTAAACTTTAATTTGTATTATCTTAAGCTTTTTACAATATTACAGTAAAATCGTTTAAGTATAACATTTTTCATTTGCACCGTTGATCTTGTAATTAATCGCTATGAGTCTACCGGTGCTATTCAACGGTGTCATTGCTCCAGCGGAGTCACGTATAACACATGAATTCGTGCTACCCACAATACTCGTGAACTTCATGTTTGTTTTGGCGGTAAATAATAGTATAAAAGGCCTTTGTTGGGCGTTTAGGAAAGAGTTAAAAAAAGGTAGAATTAAAAAGAGTTAAAAAGGTGAATTAAAAGAAAGTTAGAATTAAGAGTTAATTTAGAGTTAAAAGTACATTGAAAGGAGTTAAATAAAAGGAATTTTAAAAGGTTTTTAACATCGGACTATCAATTATAAGTTGGATTATACGACAAATTGTTGGATTATAATAGTAAGAAAGAGTTAACATCTGTAAATAAATTCATTACTAAAGTCTTACTATTTACTATTTAGGACATTTACTGTGAATTGTTATTGGAATTAAAATTGTTAAAACTGTATAAATAAGAAAGAAACTGAAAATTGTGTTTGTGGTCTTTCATAAAGTTAAGACCTAAAATCTAATGTGGCTGGAATAAAAACACCGCCACAACTACAGAACTAAGTGATGATAAATGATCAACTGTGCTTCGCTTCTTACGGAAGCCATTTTGTTCATCTACAATTTTACAACTATTATCTAACCATTGAGAAAGTCTCTCATTGAGGACAGAACAATACAACTTATACATGGTTGGAGCAAGATTAAGACCCCTTTAATTCAGTGGTTCCCTTTGGTCAGCCATACCTGGCTTAGGAATTGGGTTCAGAACCCCCTTGCCCCAATCTGACGTAGTTTTGCCCTTTTGGTAGCAGAGATTAAAGAAAATGTGTAGAAATGATATTGCAATATCATTTTTAAAAACCTCATATGGAATTATATCAAACCCCGGAGCGTTTTGCTGCCGTGCCTTTTCAACGGCTTTACTGACTTCAAAAATACAGATATTATTTTCAAAATCTCCACCATTTAAACCATTTATAAGTGTATCATTACAACTCTTAACTGAGAATTCATTGTTTAGTAAGTTACTAAATTTACATTTCCAGTGATCTTAAACTCTTAAAGCATCATATTCTATAGATCCATCATTATTAACAAACTCCATAGGTATTCTGGGCATCTTTTTACTTGCAACATCAATTTTTCCAATAGTTTTCCAAAATGTATTTGAATCGATTTTAACAAATTCAAGCAACTCACACGTACAAAATCTTCAAGGTCGTCTTAAAAGATCTATAAGTGGCTTTAAGCCAATATTTTTCATGTACACATACATCATTCCATAACTCAATTAGATATTCTCTCCACCAAGGTTTGTATAAGTTTCTTTTCTTATTATTAACATAGCTCAGAGACACTGTTTTCCTATGAGGCACTCTATCAAACAATTTAACCTTTATCAGTGAGCACAGTGATGGATAGGATTGATCCATGTTTTCTTGAGTTTGAAGGTTTTGTTCTAAAGAGTTTACAGTTTTAAAAAGCATCTCACATACATCACCAGAAAATAAATCATCTGGAATACTTTTTGCCCGAAATATGACATTATCTGCATGAGGCTGAACTGAAATTGGCACACCGGATTCCCTAACATAGGTCTTATCAAAATCATATTCCCAAGTTAGAAATGAGTGATCTGGAATACCTATAAACCCGTGCATTTCTGCCTTTTGTACCAGTTCCCTGGCTCGCATTACTGAAAAATTACTAAAGAGGTGTAGCTTTTCATGGCTCACCAAACAGTAATCTACTACAACTACAGAACATCCCTGGGACCGAATACATGTAAAATCATCTTTCAGGCAGTCCCTTCCATTTAACATGGCAAAGTCTACATCAATTAAGAATTTCAAGAAATTAAGAAATTCAAAGCATTTCACTATAGCTGTTGCAAGTATAATCTATTATATCTCTTTGTGGAGGTACATCTACTTCCTCAATAAAATCAGGGTAATTCACCACAACGACCATTGAAATCTCCAAAAATACATATCTCGCCTTCATTCTGGTATTCATACAGACTTGATAGTAGCTTGTGATAAAATGTGTTAGCAGCAATTAATCGTGTTGATGCTTTTGGAGGTAATTTACAAACAATACAATAAACAATTGTTTGAAAACTTATGTTTAAGATAAACCCATAAAGGGATCTACCACAGATAGATCATATTCAGCAAAACTGGCATCTTTTACAAATAGACCTGATCCGCTTGAACCTGACCAGGCATTAACATGAATGTCATCTCTATTATTTCCAAACCATTTTTAGCCATTCAAAAATATTTGTTCATTACATTTCCAATGTGATTCAGCTTTTCCTACAATATCTAAGTTAAGACTATAAATACATGCTGCTCTTTTCTTAAAATGATCAGAATTACAATCATTTTTAAAACCATTTACATTCCAAAATCCAAATTTAAATCAAAATGTGTTTCCTCTTCGGCCTTGACTCTGCTCTCTGCTGCCACCACGAATGTTGCCACGAGCTTGTCCACCATTTCTTCAGCCCAACGACCCTGGTTGGCACTACGGCCATTGTAAACATTGGATCTGGAAGATGAATTATTTGCACATTCACTGTTAGCACTAAGATTTTCACCTCGGAAACCACCGTGATTGCCATTACTATAAGGTTGTCGGTTTCTCGTACCCTCATTCCTATTGTTGACCACTCTAGTACCCTGGACCCAAAGGTTGGAATGCCCATTGTTGATCGCGTTCATAATAAGACGCATGTTTGATGCAAGCTGCCGTTCTTCTTTGGTCTGATCGCTGTAGATAAATACTTTTTTTGTAGAAAAAGAGTCTTTCCAAGCAGGTTTTTCGCCATTATAATAAGACTTTTATCCTCGAGACTATTGCATTTTGCAACTACCACCCCAGGTGTGGTATCTGACAAAGCTTTTTTCCGCTCCACCTTGACTAGGTTTACGTCTTTCAGCCGATTTTTGAGCAAATCTAATAATTTTCTGTCAATATCTTCTGATTCATTAAACAGAAGGTTACGTATGACAATATTTAATTTAATATCTTCGGTATTAGGATTGTTAAGAGGGGTTTTGTCTATTTCCTCCATTTTTTTCATTTAATCCTTCAATTTCACTTGATATTTCTTTACATAAATCTCCAATTTTATTATCCATATTTTTCCTCATTCTTGACATTTCTGAACTTATACGCTTATCGAAGACCTTTGTGATTGCCTTGTTCAGTTATACGTTTTTCTGAGTCTGAGATCCTCTCTTTTTACATGTCAATGTTACATTGGCTACAAATATAGGAATGTCATTTTACCATATTGTAAAAATCTCCGAAGAAGTTTGAGATTAATCGGTTCAAACCAGCTTTTGTTGATTGTACGAAGGCATTTAATTTTAAGTTGCGATGCATCATATGTCATAAACTTATTATGAGTCAGAGGGAATTTGTTTAATGCTATAAAATTTATTTATGCAAATATGACATTAAGAAACAAACTTAATAATTAAATAAGAAATGAAGATTGTAAATGATGCTTAGGTCTAAGGCAATTTGGAAAAAAACAATGCCGTTACAATAAGTATGCAGCATTTCTAAAAAACCTCCCTTACATAAGAAACCATAATACACAAATGTCCATACCTTTCGACCTATTTTAGAAATATGTATGTCTTGGTAGAATTTAATCTTAACTTCCGTCATTCACAATACTTTTTAAGTAACAGTTAACAAGTCTTGAACTAATTTTCAGATTCAGTTATATAATTTTATCATCAGCACCAGAAACAGATATAACATAACCATATTTATTCCATTGACACTATTCAGCATACGTTTCATTGCTATTGGTTTATAACTGTATATACAAGAACGAACAAAGCTCAATACAATATTTTTTTGTATTTTCATTAGTTCAAGGACTGAAGGATGGGTACGGGCGAATTTCTCTGAAGTGTCCACATCATTAACGATAAGACTCCCATATGCACGTAGATAAACGATAAATAAGCAAATGTAACTTACTAAAACGTTTTATTTCCAATATTGAATCGTGTAAGAAGTTCCATATTGATTTCTAATTGAGTGTTAGTATTTGTTCCATGTGCCTTTAAACAAGATTGAGATTGGCAAGATTCCAGAAAATATCCCAGCAACTGGGCTTGTCTCCGTAGTTTCCGTTGTAATGTATGGGTACCGTGTTTGTATATAATTGTTATGGCACCAATGATATAAAGTAATAATTTCGAACGTAAATGTATGCCCAATCTCATTCCCGATAGTGGTGGCAATATAACAATCTTTACCTTAAGTTTCCATTATTTCAAACGGAAGCGATTATATGAATGATATCCACATTGGGTTAAGTATCAAATGAGGCAGCTAGTGCATTTCATTTATTTTTTATTGTCTATACCCTGTGTAGTTACCGCTATCAAGTATAACAATGGTTGTTGGTTCGATCAGCCATATATCAATTTATAGAACAAAAGAACACATACTTCACTGGAAATTGTGTGTGAGTTCGTGAAATAACCCTATTCGGAGAAAAAAACGTGGAGCTAGAACCCGGCGATTTAATATTGTTGTTATTTAGCTTGATATTCATTGCCCGGTTTTTATGAAAAAATAATGCAAACATTAAATAAAGCAGAACAAAGGGTAAAGACAGTTAACGAGGAAAGAATGTACGGAAATCAGTGTAGCGGAATGATTGAACTCATAAAGGGTATACTATTCTTCCTCCATATTGTACTTTGAGTGACAGGGACATACAAGTAGGCGAACATAAAACTATGATCCTATGTTTTTATTACACTTTGGTCCTATACGCACAACGACCAACATTCAACAGCCACTCAGCCATTTAAACACAATGCCACATTAGAACAAACACACATTTTATGAATATAAAATATATCTTTATCAATAATAATTGGGGTTACTCGGGTCAGTGTCATACAATAGAACACGTGGCACTATGTGTATGCGTACCTGTTGTTGTCCATACAAATTTATATACAAATTATTATATACATTTTCACATTGGTATTCGACATCTAAAAGTTCAAAAAAAAAGAGATCAAACTGAGCTTTCAAAACAAAAATATGTTTAGGCAAAGTGCTATAAGTACTATAAACAACAAAGACGTATATCATATATACACACATACCTCTTAAGTGTCCATTAATAAAAAGTATTGTGTCTGTTTTACTATTTTAAGAATCCTTTCTTGTCAAACATCTTCTCCATAAACGCGGACATTTTGTTTATTACTGCGAAATCAAAATGACGTCGCTAGCATATTAGCTCAGTATCAGTTCAGTGATAAAAAATTGAAAGAAAATAAATGCTTCAAGCATCTTAATTATTTCTTTAAATTATCCTCTTAGAACTGACCCAAATAGCACAATTTATCTAGCATCCGGTTATCGGCTGTACGTTCACGCAAGTGACGGGATAAAATAGTTTGCAAGGTCATAGGTCGCAGTCGAAGATGTATCACAACCCGAGTGCACGATATTTTACGGAAACGAGGTAAAGCGAATATTAGGAAACATTTATATTTAACGAAAATTTCGTCTTCGTCTGAAATCAACGTTCGTGACAAGACGTTTTAGAGGCTTAAGATTATTTAAATTACAAACATCAGATGAATTACGTCCAATCTATATGGATATGAATTACATAAGGGCGACGTGTATTCGTTCAAAATGCTTTTGGATTGAAACATTTGTGAAAGATAAGGATTGTGTGACAACGATCTGCAAAAAGTAGTCCTCTACACGTGTTTTATAATAACAAGTCGGTGAAATCTTCCTTGGCAGAAATGACCGGATATTCAGGATTGGCGTGGGGGGGAATATATTTCTCACACCTCAGATAAGTAGATCCAAAAAATTAATCAGCTAGAAGTTCTTATCTTTCCCACGGGCAAAGATAAAACAAGTACCAGTATGAAACTCCTTTTTAATGGTCATCACCTTGTAATTACCTCCTTTGTTGAAGACTGTCGTCTGAAGCATCAAAGAAACCTTGTCTTGTGGAAATATTTAGAATGCTTATTAAGTATTTCTCGCTTAAAATGTCACCATAAAAACGTGTTCACGCACCTTTTAAAAAGTAATGCTTTACTCTCCTCAGAACTATTTAAAGACCGATTTGACTATTAATCTGAATCACTGCGCGCATATCCATGCCTACCACGATTTATGAAATATCCATATTCATTTATTTTCACTACGCACGAAAGAATTCCAGCAAAAACAAATACACTTTTACTTTCTTTTGTTTAAATGAGGTGGGAGAAAAAGCATCTACTATAGCCGCCCGCGTAATCCCGACCCTCTCGTAGGGTGTTTTGCGGAAACTCGGTAAACATCGTTTCCGCAAAACACCCTACCGTTGGGTTGGGATTAACCTATCTAACACCCTCGGCCATGGAAGATACTTATAATCATATGTCGCGGATAGCTTTCTCCGCATGTGTTGTAATATTATTCTTATTTTGAAATTAGGTATGTATCGCAAAACGCCTGAAAAGATATACATACATACATACAATAATGCTTGTAATTTTACAATGTCAAAATTTATTCATTTGAAATAAATGCTAATATGTCAAATAAAATTCGTTTCACCTGTTACGTCTTGAATTTAAGTTAATCATAAATTTAAATGAGACAGATGCAAATTTTGAAAGATGCATTAATTTTGCTGATGCGTCATGCGTACATCACTGCAGGTTTCTGTTCTGATTTACCCTTGACCATGTGATAAGTTGATGGTTCATATGGAATACCAATACTCTGATATTTGTAATGTACTATTTCATTGACAACACGTGTGATGGTACATTTTATAGTTAAATAAATCAAAAGAAATGGTGGTTTCTGGTTGAAAACTCGTGTGTATGACTTTGAAAACTAGCTTCTAACGTTATCGTTAACTATTTGGCTTGTCCCATTATGTATTATTATCATTCAAGAAATCCTACCGACATATATAAGAATTCTGAATGCATTAAGCCAATATTAGTTTTATATTAATTGAAACGGTCTATGTGAAGCGAAAAAAGTGTAGCGAAAGATTTGCAGCTTTAGCAAAAGATGTGTAGCAAAAGAATGTGCAAAACTTATGCCAGAGTAAATGGTACATACAAATATTTGGCCATTATATCTTAGTTCAAATTAATTACGAAAATACAAACTGTAATACATTTATCAAAACAGAACAGAACAGAACATATTTTATTACACGTAATCTATCATAAATATATCAGCATTACAATTATATTATCTATACTTTATCTTTAAAACTGCATTTCTATATTTTGTATTGTAAGTATCTTATCACCAACTACTATCCCTTCAAAGGATAACCCTTTGATATAGGATTACCAGGCTATTAATGGGCTGTATAAACTGATTAGCTAGTTTGTTCACCAGATCCCTTAACCAGCTTTGCCCTTCCTTCTGAACAACAGTTTGTGTTTGTTTATTTGTTTTCTCTTTAAACTGAATGTTAAACTGCATTTGTTTTCTACATATTGAGCATTATAAAGCCTCGGTCAAGTTCAGTATTACATGTTCGCACATTAAACTAAATGTAAAGAGAGTGAATATTGCATGCAACAAACGTATGACCCACGAGGGACTATTTCCCACACAATTGTGGACGCAACGCATTTAGATTCGTCGTCTTTATTTCAGTAGTTAACAGGTGCTTTCGATTGAGAGCACTTATGACAGGGGCTTCAGTACCATTAAGGCAACTATTAAATGTAAAGTGAATAAACCGAGTTTAATGATACCGTTTTTTTCAAACATTCAATAAATTTGCTTTGTTTGGAAAAGCAAACAAAAAACGCAAAACAAACAAAACCGACCGTGAATCTTTATAATATAGCTGCATATCCATATTCTAGCAATGAATTGTTTAAATGTCTTGCTTCATTGCGTAACCCTTGAACTTTATTCTACTATACACATGCAATGACAAATGGTCTAAACAACAATTAAAATCCGATGATTAAGAGCAAGGTGAAACTTTAAATCATGGGACATTCGGTACATGTAGTCACATGACTGCAAATGAAAGCAAGGACATTTTATTGATTTGCATTTGATCTCATTTATAGACATGTATTCATATATATATATTAAAAAATAAATTGAAAGTTTGTTTTTGAACAGTATGAACATACATCTACATATACTCATAGACCAATTTGGAGAATAACTAATATTGGCCCAACAATACCATTCTCAACACAGAGAGTACATACTATGTGATAACGTTTGATGTCAATTTGGATTATTAGTCCTTTTTAAATATTTTTTTGACGAGTTGAATAAGATATTTCTTTCATAACCACAGTAAAAATATCAATTTCATATTACCACTGCTACTTAAGTTTCTGTTACTGTATTTTATGTAATTATGGAATTAAAGTAATAAAATAAATTATGTCTTGAACGTATCATTTTTAGTGTAGGTAATAAACGACGTCGTTTATTCACGTTTCTGGGACTTTATATTTTTGCAAAGTATAATTAAATCTGCAATTTAACTCTCATCATTTTCAAACATTGAAAAGAACCTTCTATTAAAGTTTTGGCAACGTGAAACCATACTTAAGGATATTGTGATGCGAATACAGCGAAAATCAGCTCGGAAAGAAGCCGTCTCCGGTGTTTCGCCCTTTGTTGATGAGGTTCGATGCTATTCTCCTTAAATTAATAAAACTTTTAACACAGTTAAAAAAGGAAACATCAATAGTTTATGCGACATCAAATTCAGCGCCACTACGGGTAAAGCATTAATTTCTGAACGTTAGCCTAAACTAAGTGAGATTTCTATAATCTTATGACGACGTAAGTATCCTTTAAAAATAAATTTGCACAAATTAAGTTGTGGTTTTGTCTTCGCACCAAAAACAGCGGGTTTTCCTGGGGTGCGGGGCGTTTGGCGGGGATTTTACCAGCATATCGTCCCCGCAGGCCGGGGGTCTTACCCGGGCTTGGCTGGGCCGAAAGTCAAAGTCCCCGCTTTTCCCCGGACATGGGGACGTGGTTGCAACTGACTTTTGCATAATGATATCGTGATTTTCAGCTTACATTATGCGTTTATTTTTAATTCCTGTAAAAATTGTAGAAAAACTGCTATCAAGTGTTATACCTCTATAATTGTTAACATCAAGGGGATGGTTATTTTGTTTAATTAAGGAACTATAATACCTTCCGTCCATTGGTCAGGAAAAAATCAGGTATGAAGATTGCTTATTGTTTCATTTTCCCTAACGGTAATTGGAAGACAAGTTCCTGAAAAATACAATCGTGACTTTAAAAGTTTTGATTATTACAAAACTGCTCTGAGGCGTCCTTTGATGCGACCGGCATATTATCATTTAACGTTTAAATATATCGATAAAAATCATCACTGCCAACACAGCTATGAATAGCCTTCTTCTCACTAAAGTGCCTCCAAAAATCCTTAGGTTTACAATGTTTAAGTTCTCAATTTCTTTTAATTCATCAATTTTTACATCGACTTTTCGTCTTTTTAATAAGGCGCATATAGGATGTTTTATTTTCACAAAAGTATTGCCTGTAAATTTCATTTTTACAACTATTCTATTTATTGAGAGCTCTTATATACTCGCATTTAACATTAAAACATTCTTCATCAAACCAATCTGCCTTTTTACAAACACCTTGGTCAACATTTGGCTTATCAGTTATAACAGTTGTTTTGCAGAACAAGGGCTCTGCTACAAAGCTAATAACATTGGTAGACTCCGATATACTATCCTTAACATTATCTCGACTATTTAAATGCGCATCATTTGTAATCGAATTGAATAGGTAATTTCGCAATAATATTGCATTGAAAAGTTTCATAAAGCTCATTATTCCAGCGAATGCTTGATTTAACATATTTATGGGAGCTAAATACTAAACTACCCATAATACGCATAGTAAATTAGAACAGGGCGTGATCAGACCATTTGTTGAAAGAACCAAGTGTATCATTCTGGGCTAAATTGAAATGTTTTTCCATTTAATAGTAAATAGTCAATAACACTAGCGCCTGTTGAACATCTATATGTGAAATCACCATTATCAAAATCGTACCATATTCGACTTTCTGCAATATGCATCGAGCATACTTTGCATAAATCTAATAGTCCAATACCATGACCGTTACAAGTATTTGCCGTGAACGACGATCAATGGGCAAATCTGGGCAATAGTCGTCAATGTCAACACTGTATGGTGCGATTATAATTCCCATTGATCCCGTCTCCGACCCCAGCATTCCAATCTTCAAATAGCATAGTCTTTCCAAATAGCTGATACGAACTATTATCATTTTGTTCAATAACAAACAAATCTTCAAGTTGTCTTTTATATTATACTAAATAATGTAAGGTATGCAAATATATGAAATCACAGATATGACCTCAGAGGACACGTAATGTTGATATCCAAGTTCATTTACCATTCTCATTTAATTCCAGAGAAGATACAGTATTGTGATATTAAGTCTTTTATTTCGGAACATAATGAATAGTATGAATTACAGTCACTATGTAAGAAAGATAAACCACCTCATCTGACAGTGATGAGGATAACTTTTCGCAAGGACAGGTCAGAACACTTTTGGAAAAGTACTTTTTTCTGCATCGGACGTTTC